>NC_091124.1:92155000-92482500 GCF_040183065.1 Periplaneta americana | reverse complement strand
TCAGAGTCTACGATGTCTAGTGTAGAGGCAGGCCTATTGAAAGGAATTAAAAAACGAAAATATTGGAATTCATATTTGGAAATGGGATTCACTGAGTTAGCAGATGGATGTCCACAGTGTGAGATATGTAACAAAGTTTTGCCCAATAGTTCTATGTTCCTTGCCAACCTTAGAGACGGCATTTCGAAATTCATCCTGACTTCACAAATGAAACTAGTGCTGGTTATGATTAGGTTTTTCTCCGGAGCGGTTGTTTGTGCGCTTTGATTCGGAGACCTCCGGTTACCACCGATTGATGCCGCGCAGGTTGTATATGTGCTGTGGCGCAGACATACATTTTCCACTGAGCATTCCTTTAGGCGGATCAGGTAGTGATTGGAGTCCGCTGACGTCCGCATATCTTTTAAAATATGTGTGTAATTTTATGTTGTTTATTTCCTATTCTTTATTTACCTCTCTCTCTTTCTTTTTTTCTTGTTTTGCTTGAAGTACTATGTTAGCTGACAGATTTTTTTTCTAGTTTTGAAATTCATAGTATATGTGGAAAGGCGTATTAGTTTTATGTCATTGATCAAATTAACAACATTAAAATTAACTGAAAACTAACGCAGAAGTAAAGCTTTTCAGTAGCTAATTTAAACATTTATAATTTTCCTGGAAACACTCGTTTATTCACAATAATCGGTTTAGTTTAACGTAAAATATATTAAGGGAGTTTCAGAATGGAACAAAAGAAATGTGTGGTATCAATGGGTTAAAGTTTACTGTCCAAAATAATTTATTAAGTTTTTTCACCAGACAGGATTGTGATCATTGTGTTAAAGGATGTCAGTATTTGAACTGTCTCTTCTAAAACTCGTCACTCTTCCTCTGTAATAAAAAATATAAGCGGATAGCAACTTAAGGATAATTGTAATTATATTATTACCACACGTTTCTTTAGTTTCAGAATGAAACTCTATTTTAATCTAATAACTCAAGTTGCCTTTTAAATGTTCCATATAAGTTATGTATGATTCTTATTGCCTCGAAAGTTAAGTTTTATAAAAATTTCAATACTTGTTTTTCTAGACGTGGACCTTTGGAACAGTAGCACTAAAACAGTTAAAAAAATCGTATCAAATGTTTTGCGTAATTTTAAAACTACGAAAACAATATCACTAATTAACCGTCAATGTGTATCTGAATGGTAATAATTTATTTTTGACAGCAAGTACGAGTACCACAACCGCGGCTCTTAATGTTAGTCTAACCTGGTCCACGCCATAGAGATTTCCAAATACGGACCCGTTAGCGTCCTAGGAGCGTTTGGCTTTTCTGGCAACACAATCACCAACTCATATTTCATTTCAAATAAGAGGCTCATCACTGAAGTTCAGAGTTTCATCTCGTAACAATATGCTGGATCAATCTTAGAGGGTCCTTTTTTGCTGAAATTCTTCTGCTTTTCAGTTTTTCATTTGCAATGTTACTCTGTCTGCACGCAAAGCCACGAAATTATTTTTATTAGAACTTTTAAATATAAATCAAAGTAAACACGCTTTTTAAAAGCGTTCAAAAGTGTTTTGAACAATTAAATTTACTTACTTACTTTCGTCAAATTTGCGATTGTGCGATCGCTTCAAATGGTCTAACAAATTCGAAGTACCACCACCATTAGAGTAAATTCGCCCACAAATTTCACAGCGTGCGACTTTATTATCTTCAACTAAATTAAAGAATTTCCATGCGACGGATATAAGATTTGGTGCCATTTTATTCCACTCACAACTACCGTCAGTCTGTACGCGCCGGTCGTCCTTGAGCTCTACGTCCTCCAACTTCGCATCCCTCCGTATGTTCCCTGTTCCGCCTACGATAGTACCGGAGATTAACGGTGGAGAGCTTTATTCGTAATCTCCGATTCCTCCACTGTAGTAGTCACTCCGATGAGCAGCACTAAATGAAACTACAGACTAGGTACTTTGAAAGAAAAACTGACGAACTCCATGCAGTTCAGACAATATTTTTTATCTCATGTAAAAGACAAATAACGAGAAAGCACTGGAAGCATCGTACTTGATTAGTCATGACCTGGCTCTTGCTGGTAAACCTCACTCTTGTTGAAACTCTTATGAAACCACTATTAGTGACGGTAGTGAAGTGCATGGTGGACGATAAAACTGCAAACTTGATCTTCAGTGTGTCTTTATCAAATAACATTGTGCGTAATCGAATACAGAATCTATCAAACGATGTTAAAAATATAATAATTTTCCGTATCAGTCAAATGAAATTTTTGCAACAACTTGACGAATCTACGGACTTTGCCGGATTAGCTGTGTTAATGACGTTTGTGTGGTACGAATTATCAGGTCCTTTCATGAAGATATTTTGTTCTGCAAGCTATTGCCATCCTCTACAAGCTGTACTGAAATTTCATTAAAGACTCGATACCTTGGGACAATTGCATTGACGTGTGCACAGATGGCGCAAAGGCCATGGTAGGCCCTGTTTCTGGCGCTGTTACAAGGATCAAGAAAGTTTAAAAAAAACTGCTCAAGTAGTCATTGTGTACTGTTATTAAAGCAAGTACTACACAATGTCGTCAAAATTATCAACTTTGTTAAGGCACGATCTTTGCAGTGTAGGCTACTCAGTATTCAGTATTATGCGAAGTATAGGCCTACACAAGTTATTGTTATTACACATAGAAGTGCGATGGTTGTCACGTGATAAAGCATTATCCCGTTTACTTGAACTTAGAACGGAAGTTTCTTTACTTTCGAATGATCAAAATAATTTGCTACCAGATTATTTGAATGATCAGGAATGGTTGTGCAAATTATGTTACTTGGCAGACATTTTTTAAAATTAACTAATTAAACACATTCATACAAGGTAAACGGAAGACTATATTCGATGTTAGTGACAAAATTGCCGCGCTGAAGAAAAAGATAGCGTTCTACATAGAAAGCGTCGAGAATAATTGATTTCAAACTTAGAATTAAATAACACAACAATGAATGACTCATTCATAGCAATAATAAAATAACACCTTGACAATTTGTTTCAAAATATGAATTCATACTTGCCAAGGAACACTCAGGAATCGATTCAAAAGAAATATGTTTGGTTTGTAGATCCATTTCCAGTGAAGTCAAAACCAGCAGCCCTCACCGCGGCAGAATATGAGGTCCTTATAAACATGGTGTCAGGCATCATTTAAAAGCAAACCACTTGTGGAATTTTGGGCTCAGTTAGGGGAGGATCTTTTGATATTAAGTTCAAAAGTTAAATTTATCTTACTGCCTTTTGGTACTACGTATCTCTATGAATCGGCCTTGTCGAGGTACACGGCTACAAAAAAGTCGAGCTTGTTTGGACACAGAAGACGATATACATCTTCAAACTCACTTCTGTGACAACGGACAGTGACAAACTCTGCCGCAAGAAACACGCACATTCTTCACATTAACTTCGAGCGTACATGCAACATTGTAACATTTTTTAAATATCTTAACTAGTTGTTATATCATTTTGTAGATTTAAATAACATTATCTCGACTACTCTTCCACATTATTATTAATATATCTTATTATTCATACTTTCATATACGTATCGTGTGTAATATGCTTCATAGAACATACACAGATATAACTAAAAACTAAAAATTTCTTGGGGCTCCACGAGAAACTTTTGCTTCAAAAAGGGCTCCGTGGCTGAAAAAGTTTGGGAACCACTGCTCTAGAGCAAAGTTAAAAAGTAAAGGTGATAGTGCATCTCCTTGCTTTAGCCCACAGTGAATTGGAAACGCATCTGACAGAAACTGAACCACTACAATTAATCATTGATTAAAGTTCTCGTTAACACTTTGTTAAAAACATAAAATTTACTAGTCATACGTTAAAAGTGTTAAAATTGTTAAAAAAGGTATATACCTTCGACAGACGGCCCGTTTCGACGCTATGTGTCGTCGTCTTCAGTGTCTCTTGAACCACTGGTGATCTTGACTCTGCGATGTGCAGTTGTCGATGGTAGGGGAGGGGGTGTGTTGCTCCTATGGTGGGGGTTGGCTGTTTGTATGTTATGATGTATTATGACGTCAAATAATGTGTGCGTATTGAACTGCAATTGTGTGTTAAGTATATATTGTGGGTATGCTGTTGTATTCTTATATATTTCGTACTGTTCGTGTAATCTAATGGTTACCATTTGGACCAGAAGTTCACAGGTTCAAGCTGATCCAAGGATAGTGCGTTTTAAACGACAATAAAATTCTTAGCATAGTTTGTTCTTGGAGTAAAGTAAAGGTGTGTGTCCCATGTTGTATATTTACAGTACATAAAAGACCTTTGTCCCTGGTAGAAGTTTCTAGACAAAATTTGTTGTTGGCCATTTCCAATTCACATTGAATTTATATGCTGAATAACCTCTGCATATGAAAGCATCATTAAAATAAAATACTGTAACAACCACCACCACAACTACAACTACAACTACAACTTTATTTTGCTGCAGGGTCTACAGATGTATATGAAGAGTGAGAATGGTGAAATTGAAGTATTTCTCTGTCCTGAAGAAACATCAGTAAGTAATTGCAACAGCGAAGATACTTCTGGAACCCTAAATCAGCCCTCATCTTCTGGAACTAATCCAGTAGATTATCATCAGCAGCCATCACCTGCAACGTCTACATCTCGTTCAGTTGTGGATTACAACATGCAAGCAGTTACTTCCATGTCTGATCCAAACAGCCATATAGATCTCGGACCTCTCCAGATGTCTCATGACTTCATGATTAAAGATGAACCAGTGAGTGAAGATATAGAGAATGTGTCAGGACTGTCAAGGATACAGAATGTGCTAATATCAGAGCCAGATGATTTTGAGCCAATGGGAGGAGGCAGGTTTCAGCTGCAAACAGAGGATCAACACAACAATCCTATCTCAGGTGAGACATTCTGCAATATTGTAATTTATTTGGAATGGACATGGACACAATTTGAGCTTGTTACTTGAAAATCTTGAGTTGTGTTCCAAACTGTCTGTTCTTATGAAAATGTAACCTTTTACAGTTATTGGTGTGTGAAGGGTTTTCAGCTATGTCTTGAGATTCAATATCTCACATATTTTGGAACAAGTTCCATTATTGTGGTCATATTGCTCAAGACTTAGGAGAGTGGTTTCAGACTTGCAATATACATTCTAAATATGTATGGCCATAGTAGTCACACCTCATGTTTAAATTTAGGAATAGTTCGAGGATTTTCCTTTTGAGTTCTTTGGGTTAGACAGGCATAGGGAACCCAACAGGTTGGACGAGCCTGATTATGGAACCTATAATTAGTTCAAAATATTAGAGTTGTTAAATCTCAGTGTACAGTTGAAAATACAAATTATCCAAATATCTGATCTCATCTTTGGTTTATATCATGTAATATAATGCTTTTATAAATTATTATACAGAATAATTTTCATACCTTCATAAAAGCATCCATGTACAGTGAAATCTGAATGTATTGTTTCCGTTTGTATAATTTTCTCAAGCAAATCTTTAAATTTTTAGTTTTACAGTGGATAATTCACTTGTTTTGTTTTATAATAATGGTTGACGGTGTGGAGTATGTTGTGGGATTCATTTGTTGGCAGCAGCATAACAAATTCCATTATAATTTAACTATATTATACAGAATCGTGACAGAGATCAGCATTGTCAATAACTTTTCTGTTGTTTTTGTCACCTCTCCAAATGTGTGAGCAGCTCATGTTGACCAGTCGGATGTTTTAATGTTTTTAAATAACTTTATGACAATAATGGATATTTTTACATATCTTTAAATGAAAATCCCAAGTTCTCATTGTTCTGCTAGTTTTCATTCCATTTTACTTCACTCCCTGTGTCAAATACATTCATCATTGCTACCATTGCTTTGTCCACATCAATATAACTGGTATTTTCATTCATTTTTGTTATATTTCTTTTTACTTGTCACTTGTGGAATTTCAAATGTGGACGACTTCACATTGAGTCCAAACTTTGTCAAAACTTGCGAAAGTGGAAGCTTTTTTTTCTGTGCATACTAAATCAACGATTAAGTTGTGGAGTATTTTGGAAGTGAAAAGAGCACCGTTTTATTTGAAATGCAAACAGATGTACTGTCGGGGGAAAAAATCTTGTAAATTAAATTGGATACTTTTACATTTTCTCCCTCTAATGTCTTATGGAGCTAATTGGTGGATATTATTGCCATTTACTTGTTCTATAGACTTCAATATTTTTTCACAGTTATCATTTTCCATAGTTCCTTAAAAACTACTATATAGAGGTCTTCCAGTACAGGCATCATAAACGAGAAACCCTTGCTTTTTGTATGTCTAGACTAGGGTGTAATGTTATTTTATTGTTAACACAAAATAAATAATACCAAAAAAGTAAAATAAGGAATTTTGCCATCTTGCAGCCCAATTTTTTCTAGACTAATGTGGCCAGCACTCACTACCTTTCGTCTTACAGAAAAGGCTCAGTATTCAATTTAGCAGAAGGTTAATCTGTTGCTCTACCAACAGATCTGACTTTGCTCCTTGTAGTACTTAGAGAATTCGTTGTTTCATATCATTGCATGTCTTTTAGATGAAACTACTTGTATATCATTTCATTGATTACCGTAACAAGTTTGTTGCATTCGTTGAAAAAGATTTGCAAGTCAGTGCCATGTTTATGTCCATTGAAATGATGATTAGGAAATTTTCGAATATAGGGTGAAATGTCTTGCTCAAAACAAATTGTAAAGAAGTTAGTATAGTAGAACAATTTCAGCGAGGCAAGATTGTAACAATTCTGCATTGGAGTATGAAGTTGGTGCCACAACTGTTTAATGATATTGTAAAAACATACAGTGTATTGCAATTTGCATCATCAGTTTGGCCATCATAAAAAGTAGTAAAAGAATTAAATTTTACATTTTGATAAATGTAAATGCTGTGTATCTGTGAAAGAGTACCTAGCAATTAATGGAGCGTATTCACGAAATTCTTCATGTAGGGAGGTAAGTAGATACGTTTTATAAATACATAAACCAGGAATGATATCTATTTTACCATATTCTTATGCTGTGTATATTTTCTTCGTTGAATAAAGTGATTTAATCTATTGTTTGTTTAGGACAATCATGAGTAATAAGAAATAACACTGTTTTCATTATGGTAGGAATTTCAAAATATTTACTGTGCACGCATTTTATATATAAAACCGGGTGTGGTGCAGACTACCTACTTTTTTAATTACCCATCACTACAATCCCTTCATTAGAATAGATAATCAGAGCATTCATTAAGTAATGGCAACAATGCTGTAAATCAGTGCTCATAGCAGAGAGCATTGAAATCTTGTACTATGTAATACAGCTGCGATTGTTTCATAAATTTGCAATATTGAAAGTCTCGAAGTAGCCATATTTTCTAAATACAGTGGCTATTTCTGATTTATAATAAATAATACATCACTAAAGGGATGAACATAGGTGCTATATAAAAATCCAAGTTTCAAGAGGAAAACATGCAACTCAGTGCTTTAGGGCATTACATGAAGCCGTCCACACCTGTGGAGTAATGGTTAGCGCATCTGGCCGTGAAATCGTAAAAAAACTTAGTACTAAAAATTACAAGAAGCATGTGGGAGAGAAATTCTATCATACTGAACTATTGCAAGTTGTGTGGAAGCGAAGCATTCACTTTCAATCAAGAGTTGACATCTGAAGAGCTTTAGATTGATAAGTGAGACAGATATTTAGAAATTCTGCTGCAGATAGAGTCTGTAGTCTTCCAAAAATCTGGCAACATATTGTTGACATGACATGAGACTATATTTGAAGTATGTAATGTCAAAAGTAACCTAAATAAATGTAGTGTAAAACAGTAACTATGTTGCCATTACTTTTCGACTTACAAAAATAATGTTTAGTCACTTTTGGTGTAGTCTTGTTGGTTGTGAGGATATGCATGATTTCGGAATTATTGATAACTAATATATTTAAGTTTGTAGTTTCATTATATTAGTAGGAAATCGTCGTTGTTTCTGCAATAACTCCTTTGTGCAAAATATAAAATTTTTCAGTATGAAGAAAAAACACATTCATTCAATGGCAGTGGTACATAGGAGACTGTGAATTCTTACATTTTCGAACGAAGAAATATAATTACATATAGGAGATTTTATTATTTGCTGTATCACTATTTAAGTTATTTAATAGAGCAAAAATCTGAAAATTGATAAATATGTCACTAGGAGTTATTGTAGGAACGACGACGAAATAATGTCTACATGTGAAGACTGTTGTTTATGAACAATAATTGCCGGACATAATTTCGATTAGAGAAGAGATATAAATATCTTTTCTGTGAAGTTTTAAAAGGTATCCCTTACTTTGGTTTACAAGACCAATATTTTTTATTATATTATAGTTTATTTTCACTGTATGTTTTTTTTTTTTTTTTTTAAATAAGTCTGTAATTGGAAGTTTTGTGGAAGGAAGAATCTCTCCTCGTTGTTATGGTGGCAACCACTATACTCCACTTATTACGTTTGTGCTGCTACTATAACAACAGCACGGTGCCGTCTGTTGCTTGTTTTGATTTCACACATCCATTATTTGATCTGTGATTTGCCCCATACTTTCTTCGTTGTGTAATGTTCTCACTCATATTGTTCGTCTGTTTTCATGCTAGAAACTGTGGGTTTTTAATGGATAAATTAGTAGTTGTGATTCATGACAATGGTCGTAATGTAGTAAATTGTATGAACTTAGGAAAATTTCCGAACTTGTATATAGCTCATACACTCAAGCTTGTTTTGAAACATGGATTTTTCAGTTCAAAGAATATTGAAAATCTCATTGCGTTATTTTGGAAACTACTAGGAAGTTTCAAACATTCCTCAGAATCCACCAAGATTGTCAAACCTACAAAGAAACATTTTTCTCTATAACACCACCTGACTCAAGATGAACCTACATGATGGAACTCATCTCTTCTTATGCTAAGAAAACTTGTCAAAAGAGAGCCATTGTATTTGCATTCTCTGATCTCACCTTACTAATAAATGTTACAATATCGCATATTGATTTATTGATTGACATAAAATATTTTCGATCAAGCAACACCCGTCATAAGTTCATCTACAGTGACATTGTCCGAGATAATCCCCATAGTGGACAGTGTCTTTCTGAACTTCAAAAGCCATCACAGTAAGTCGGTCATTGCTGGATACAATTAATATGTGGTTCAGAGGCATTAAAGAGGACTAAATATGTTCAATTGCAATGTTCTTAAATCTCCACTTAAAAGGACGAGGGTTTTTTTCGCAGTTCTAGTGCTCTCAATGTTTCTAACGACATGATTAGAACTTGCTAATCAATGAGAGAGTCCTGCATTTATAAATGAAGAGGTAAGATTTGAAATTTTTATTTAATTTGTAATTTGTTGTGTATTCAGATCTTTGGGGAAAATATAGTTTACACTTAAACACTCACTAAAAGAATTACTTAGTAAGGTAATTTTTATTTATTTTAGATGACCCATTCTACCGAGCCAAAAAAATTGCTTAAAATGTGATTACTTGTACAGCAACATCATGCGATAAAAATTATGACACATCAAATTTATTGTCACTTCTCTTTCAAGTGTTTTCAATAATTCGAAAAAAAAAAAAATACTAAGTTTGCAAAGCTAAGAAAATTAGCTGTAAAATATTTGTGTACACCACCAGCAACAATTTTTGCTGAGAGACTGTTTAGCACACGAAGACATGTGACAAGAATAGAAGTAAACTTGACCCTGAAAGAGTGAGAATGCTTGTATTTTTTTAATAACTTATAAAAGTCGTTAAACTAAAATTTAGGATTTAATTATGTTAAAACTTCTATTGTGTTCCTTCTAGAAAGATGGTAACTATATAGCAGGATATTTTTTTAATTTAATCTACAGGTATTGAAGTTTTATTCATTAATATTAATATAGTATTATATTGCATTTACTGTAAGGTCTCATCAGTATAATTATAAAGATGTAAAATGTCTCATAATGAAATATACAGTGTGCGTGCATGTGTAAAAAAAATTGGTATTTTAACTAAATATAATTACTATAATTATACAGAAATAAAATGAACATAAAATTTATCTACTAACGAAGGAATATAAGGACAATACCAATATACGTACAGAATTAAACATAAAATATACCAGAATCTCAAAATGAGCTACAGTGGAATCTGAATAAACCGGAAACCTGCCTTGATACAGTTTAAACGAAATCCTATCTAATGTGAAAACTGAAAAAATATTGCCCGTCCCACTAGAGCAATCATTGAATAAAACGGAATTTCTGCTAGTGTAATGCAATAAAATTAAAACAAAATATTGTAGAAACGATTGGTTAGAAATTGTACTGCTCACTAGCTTTCTGAACAGGCTCTCAAGTGTAATGCAATGCTTGTTCTGTGGCACTAGTACTGCATTGATAACCTTGAGTCACAGACCTATCCTGCTACAGCTTCAGTCCGTTAGTGCAGTGGTCGGCAAATGTACCTGTACCAGCAGGTTGATTAATGTCTAGCATACAAGGTGAATGAGCTAGGTAGGTTTGCTGCAATCGCTGAGGAATGGCGAAAGTAAAAAGTGGTGACCAATATGTTAGTGTAACTGTGCTGTTATTCTTCAGTTTGTTAGTGACAGTAGTGGCAGGAGAGAATCATAAAACCTTAACGTATATGAAAAAATTAAGCTCATAGGACAAGTGCAATTCAGAAGCAATATAATCTGCAGTATTTTCAATGTGTGTACTAAAATAGAAGCACAGAGGTGTAAAAAAAAAAATTGGCCAACCTTGCATAAACCCGAAAATTATTTCTGGTCCCAAGCACTTATACGAGGGTGGATCTGAAAGTAACAATAATAAAAAACCGTTTAATAGGTAAACAAAAATAAAAAAATACACAAATGAACTCACATCTTTTGGTTACTTTTCTACATAGGCGCCAAGTTTTTCAACACATTTCTCCCATCGTGGTACCAGTTTTAGTATACCCTGTTCATAAAAGTCTGTTCAGTTGGAGTATAGCCATCTGCGGACAGTTGACTGCACTTCTGCATTGATTGCAAAGTGATGGTCAACCAAGAATTTCTTCATGGGACCAAACAGGTGAAAGCCTGATGGTGCAAGGTCTGAACTGTATGCTGGAGCACCACCTAACCAAATGTGTTAATTTTTCACGATCAAAAGCCGCAATATGGGGGTAAGCATTGTCATGAAGTTCGACATTAATGTTACAGGGTTTGTCACAAAGAGCATGTCACAACTTTGTAGGCTGCAGCATTCACAAAGTCCACCAACGAAACACCATGCATATCCCAGAACACTGTCACAAGCAATTTCGTAGCAGATTGCGTCACTTTGAATTTTTTCTTTACTGGGGAAGCAGCATGTTTCCACTCTATGGAGGCCTGCTTTGTTTTGGTGGTATGCCTAAGACTCATCACCAGTGACAGTTCCTTTCAGAAAGTCATGCCCTTCTGCAGCATAATGCCTTAAGTCAGTGGTCGTCACCACTCGCTGAAATGGGTCTCTACCCATGGAGGGTAAGGAAATATGCTCCATCATGCACAAGGGATAGGGAGACAGCATACCCACCAACAGCTATGAATGCATGCTAGGGCAGTATCTTGTCCATGGGTAAGAGACGCTAGCCCGAAAGTGCAGTGTTCTGATGACCGTTGCCTTAAGTGGTCCAAGCATGTCATCATTTGCTGGCCCTTGTGGTTGTCTGTCAGGTTCTTAGGCACCCAGCGGGCACTGACTTTATGAAATTTCAATATGTCATGCACGATATCGTACACTGCACCATATGAAACGTTGAATTGCTGAGATTAGGTACACAATTCGATTCGCAGTCATTCAAAATTGCTGCCTCAATGCCTGTGACATTCCACTGGGTTGTAGCTGTTACCAGCCGTCCAGAATGTGGCGAATCACAAAGGTTCTCATGGCTGTCTGCAAAGAATGCATACCACCTGGAGATGTTGCTATGGTCCATACAGTCTTTCCCGTACACACCACACATGTTCCTGTGAATTTCACTTGGGTTATGTCCTTTAGCCCACAAAAAATCTCACAACACTTCATTGCTCTTCACAAGTTGACGACAGTAACATGTGTGCCATCTTTGTTGCGTAGTTCACGCTTCTTTCGCTAGAGCTGCACATGCAAAACATATTGTGTCTAGTGAAAACTTCAGACTATATCTCGGTGAAATGTCAACATCCCAGCCACAAACCAACGCAGAAAAAAATTGTGCATTACATTCCGATCCACCCTCATACCTAGTTCAGATGGGTTTTACTGTATTTGCATTTTATATGATAAATAAATATAAAGTTATTGAGACAATTTTGTATCGACCCACCTCTAATATAAACGCAAGCTTTTATTTTGATAAAAGAAAGTATTGGCTTTACAGCTAATGTACTGAATGAAATTGTTTTATTTTGTTATTCAAATAGTTTTGAAATTGGGCTTTATGTCTGACAGCTGAATATGTAAATTTTCGGCAGCATCCAGTCTAAGCTATATTTGTTTTGTTATTGGTGTCAGCATAAGCTGAAAAGCCTGATTTGTATCGATAGGTGGACACGGAAGAAGGTAGAGTTAGGATAGCCTTTCGGCTTCTGATGGGTATATATGTATCAGTCTTACTGTAAAACATTTAGTGGTACAGTTTCAAGTTCTGTTTTTAAAGCAAAGGTGTAATGAATTATAAGATTTTCATACTCTGGCATGGATGTGTGAACTTTTTTTCGTTGACAAATGTGTTTGACCTACTCTGTGTACCTTTTGGTGTCTCCAGAAATTTCATGAAGTTCTTTAAATGCTCACAAATGTTTTTGTGCTCATCAGCTTTGATTTCCAAGTCACTTTCACTCAAACTAGACAGGAGAGGAAACTTGCATATTTTTTCTCATTTACACATTTGATCCAAAAATTTTAATGTGGTTGTCATTGATGTTGTTTTCTCTCTCATTGTGGTCATGGTTGTATTTTCTTCTTCAAATATACAGTGTACTTCATAAGTTCCGTATATTGTCTTTTACATTTAAACAGATTCCCCCCCCCCCCCCCCCCCCCAGAAAAATGCTTGGACACGTCAAATTTAATTTTGTAGGGAATATTTTAACATTAAGGAACCATTTTTATGTCATTGTTCTGAGAGTAGTGATGTCATTGGAAACTTTTTTAAATGACATCCTATATTTTTATTCATGTCATCTGAAAGATTTGCTTTTTTTTCTGTATCGCTACTGATTCTATCAATTTTTTATACTAAACATTGCTATAGTAACCAAATAGTTGGGTTTCCTGATGTTACGGAAGCAGTGTAATTGTTGAAATTATCAGAAAATAAAGATATTAAGTGAAAATGAGGGAATTGAGATTTTAATGATGATTGGCTTTCAAAAGATATAAAGAAAAACATAGGGTGCCATTTAAAAATTCTTGTGATGATGTCACAATTTGTACAACAGTGACGTTGGTTTGTTTCTGTGAAAAAGTGTCTTTTAAAACATGTTTGACATCTTCGAGTAGAACTTATGAAACACACTGTATAGTGACTTCATTACATTTTTCGAATATATTTGCAAAATAAGCACATAACTTGAATTGCTTATTGCATAAAAATTTGATGTGTTTGCTAGGCGTGTAAAGGTCCTCCCTGAAGATTTTGCAAAAAGCCTTGACCGGAGTAGGCATGACTTGACATAATTGACCATTTTTACAGCAACTTTAAGAAAGCCCTTTATATCAGCTGAAATTTTATTCACTATAAGAGCAGCAGAAGCAAGATGTAATGACTATTGATACAATTTGGCACTTTTTTTTAATACTGTCCTCGATTTTTTCTGCCTTCACTGCATATGTCAACATACTTGCCCCAATCAAGATCGTGTTAAAGGATGTAACAATTGATGATTTTAAATATTTCTTCCCTAGTTGCATTCACCTCGAAATGTGCACATAAAAATAAATCTTCAATTGATTATTATGAAAACAAGCAGTATTGCAAATCCAGTAACATCTGTACTTGTTCAGTAGCATTGAAAACGAGTTACGATGTTTCAGTCTCTGAATGAATTATTCTGTAATATACAGTAGTCTGAGATTTTATTAATACCATTGTCCACAGTGTTGATAGGACATTGAGTTGTTGAAACTTTTTTCACCACGTCCTCCCCAAGCAGAGTATCAGAAACATGCCAGTAGGATGCATTGTTGAAACTTTGCAGCATTTCTTGACACCATTTCACTCTGGTCTGTTTCTGCCAGTCATCCAAGATAGGGTCACCCATCTTGAAGTAATATTTCTTGCTCAGTGGTGTTTATGAAGGATTGCTGAAACACTTGTGCTTGTGGATACATTTTGGATCTTCTTGAATAATTATGTTTTCTTTGCAAAGTTTGATGGTCTTCACATCTTAAGAGATTCTAGTCTGCTTTTGAATTCACCAAACGAAATGAAAACTGTAGACACTCAAGTAACTGTGCCACTTTTAGAATTGCGCACTATCATGGCAAAAAATGCTTTCTTTGAATCCCATTTACAATACACAGAAACCCAAGCAGTTCAGTAAAGTATTTGAACTGGACACAGTGGAATGTTCAGAGAGTCTATCTGCAATGACTAAGATGTTAAAGAATGAGGCTCTTCATTGGCATGATTTTTTGACACTTTGTTGCAAAGTTGTATCACGTGCATGATTGAGTTTTAATAATTTCCACAAAAAGGAATGAGAACTTTCAATATTTTCATGTACCAGTATTAAAATATCAAATTAAATTAATTTAATTCACGTCTGCGACATATTGATTTGAACAAATATGTATTATATTTTAACTGGTGAGTTGTGAATACAATATGGATGATGTACTAAAAAATTGATTAGTGTGTTTAGCAATTTATGATTAATATAATTTTGCTTAACAGCTTCACAAATGACATCTTTCCTGCTAACTTGTAATGTTGCTGCTTTAACCACCAACACAATACTTGCATGCAAGTTGAAGTGTGCTTTTGCTTGCCACTCTGGCTAGCACTTTGGTACCAGAACTCTGGCTGTGACCTTGTGCTGTTGTTAGTGTCACATCACAGACAGAGTTCTAGTTACCAGTGTGTTAATTGCTGCAGGAACTAACTGTAAGTATTTTCTATACTAATGGTGGAAGTTTCATGGCAGTACAGTACTAAGGTAAGATTGTTGAACATTTCACAAAGAATTTATTTTATCTTGTGTGCTGAGAGATATTCCATAGTCTTGTCATGTACCCATATATAACCTATATAATGTTACTCTCTTAGCATTTCAAATAATTTGAACCCAAAAATAGTTGGAATAAGATCATTCTTCTCACTACTATAACAATGTGAGATTATATTTGTTTGTTCCCCAGGTCTTTGATTAACTTCAATTTTGATATAGGCATTTTGTTAATGTTTTATCAAAACGAAATTGAAGAATATTGTATTATGCTTTGGGTACATCCAGAGATATTAATAATGATGTGATTGCATGTGTAGCACCTAAATTACTGTTCTGAAATACTGACTTAAAACTTAATGCTGATTTAAATGTAGATTGGTTGCGTGGTTTGTGCTCACCTATTTGACAGTGACTCACTTTCTGTATTGCGACCAACTAGCACTGAAATAATAATGATAATTTATTGTTCTATTTAATGTCTGATTTATATGATTCTGCCTAACTAAAACCGTATTTCATACAATTATCTTTGAATTGACTCTGAAGGTAATTTGGTTATAATTAAATTTCTGAAAGTTTATAGTATAATATGTTTATTGTATTTTTTTTATTTACAGAATATTGCTGATTTACTAGTATATCTTTTTATGTTTTGTATTTCCCCATGTTAATAAGCTGTCATCTTGTATAATCTTTCATGTGTTTAAGTATCTACAAAATATATCCATACAAAAATTAAGAGAACATAAAATTAATTTAACCGTACTGTATACTACGTAAAGAAGTGTATGTGTGTGTGTTTTGTGGCTATTTTTATTCCACTCCTTTTACCTATTGATTATACGAAAAATATGGTAATAAATTTATGTGGGAATAATGCATGTTGAAACTTTCTGAAACAGAAGTTTTAGGTATTCAGAGGTTTTACAGAAATTGCTTGCAACAGATTGTTACAATTGAATGGGTTATTTATGAAAGGGTCTAAGTCTTAAATACTAAATTGTTAGCAATTTAAGAAAAACTGCTTACTGGCCGAAATTTTGAAATTAAGGCTGAAATAAAAATTGTATCATAAATTGTACTAAGCATTATAGAGCATTATAGAGTGTGAAACTTAGTCCTCTTCATATCTAAATTGATGCATCTACACCCAGAGAACAGTATTACATTACAAACTCATTTTCACAAAATTAGCGACATAGTCCCTTTCATAAATAACCCATTCAATTAGCCCATTTCCAAAGTAGTGTAAGAAGTGGTGTTAAGCAATGCAGGTTTAGTTCAGAGCACTTTTTTCGTGAAACACTACTTTTATTAGTTGGTTTATAAAATGTCTTGAGGAAATGTACCTTTACATGACACCATTTGTTATATTTAAGTTTCTACTAAAGTGTTCTATAATGTATGATTTTCGTGTAGAAACTGAACATACACTTTACTGTGTAATTCTTTTAATGGTTAAAAGGGTAATTTTTTGTCACAATAGCAAGATACCATATATGGCCATATGGTCTAATCCCACCATGTTCCAAGTTAAAGCTCAGTGCTGTCAATTTGTGTTGGTGATCCAATAAGCTTTTACCCCACGCATTATATTATATTCACCTTAGTGGTGAGGCATCTGGATGTACCTAATAGTAATGATATTTCACTACGTTTTTTCATGTTAGTGTCTGTAAATGTGCATTTTGTTACCACACTTCATTAACTACATATTAGAGCTTAGTCTCTTGCATTGGTATAAAATATAATCTTAGAATCTATGTACCAATACATTGTATTAATAGTTAATCTATTATCTTGGCCATATAACATAGCATTTTGTGGTGTATGTGAACAGAATTGTACATAACAGCTATTAATCATTATTTTCTTGTCATTCTAATTGCATATTATATATTTGTAATTAATAATTAAAGTTCCCCTCTGCCCCCAAAGCACTCTTCTATCTTGAGATATTTCTTCCCAGAGATTGACAAGTAATTAGCTTAGCTGCAGATATTTTACAAGAAATGTTCATGTAAAATACGTAATATAAAAAAGCCGATTCAATTCACCATGTAATAAACATTTAATTTAACAATTTTGACAAATATAAATCTTAACTCTATTGCTTTACCTTAAACTGTTATAAATAATATAGTATGAGATAACAAAGTATATATTTCTTTATTCCACAAGAGGGACATCTGCCCAACATTTACTGCTGACTGCTAGGATCCAGGAAATGAAACAAAGGTTAACTTAAAAATGAAGTATAATTTGATGTAAGAAAAACATGAGACAAAAATACAGTGAAAAGTAATTGAAATGAAATAATATTATGCAGTATTACACAAGTAATTGTGTAAAATGGACAATAAATCTGTCAATCCCATTAGACAGATTTTGTTAATGTCGTTATAAAATTTAAGAGAAGGATAATGGTAATTAAATGAAGTTCTCTAGAACCAAAACAAAGTCCTTTCATTTCCCATGTATTAATATCATTTTGTATCTCTCGCTAAAATACATTACCTGTAATAAATAATAGCTTACTTTTATTCTCCAGTGAAGCTCCAAAGAGCAGGACTTGTGCATGATATAACTCAAACATTGCTTGATTTCAGAAAAGAGTTTCCATGATTTAAATAATTTGTCACCAAAACTCAAGCACTGCTTAATTTTGCATAAATTTCAAATTTATGTAACATTACTAACAAACTGTAATCATCACATATTTGATCTTTCAGTTTGTGTGCGTCGTATATAAGCACAGTTGTTTCAATTTTTCAAATGAAATACTGTTTCTGTTCAGAGTGTGGATGAAAGACAAATTGTGCATACGAAGCTGGAACATTCAGTAATTTATTCGCCAAATCCACTAGTTTCAGAGCTTATATTTGCCTCTTTTTTTTTTTTTTTTTTTTTTTTTTTTTTTTTTTTTTTTTTTTTTTTTGTCCAACATGATATAGCTTATCAGGTAACTTTAGATTTTTCCATAGTTCTACTGCATCATGATGCTGTTTCCTGATTTTTAGCGAGTATTGATGAGCTGTCTCACAGGATGTGAAAGCATTGTTGGTCCATTCACTTGCAAAAGAAAATAATCATCAAATAAAGAGATTTCACTGAAGTTGGAATGTTTACATTACTGCAATGGTGTTTAAAAGACACACAAGCACCTTGTTGAGATCATCAGTGGGTGTTCATAATGAGATAAACTCTAGACCCAATGTTAGACGAGAGTTTATGTTGCTGATTTAGATACTTGAGTGCTTTAAGGACTTGATTTACTTCAGATGATCCATTTGTAGGTGTAAGGTCCATAGTGAACATATTTACATCTGAGTTACAGGCAGAATACCAGACTTACTTTGCTTTGCTCATATTAACCATACTGTTGGTAGACTTGTATATTACACCATGCCTTTGCTATGTTAGTCGCTTTGTCCACAATTTTACATTATTTTCTGTCTCTGACCTCCCTCACAAATCAGAAGTCCTGAAAAAAATACTTGTTTTTCACTGTTTTCATTAGCTTTATGAACAATTGATGTGTTCTCTGATGTAAGAACTTAACTGCAAAACCTTAAATTTGAGATACAGAGCATCAAACATTTTAGGTCTTTCTTAACAGCATTGCACAGAATGACATGAGGGGGCTTGTTTGTTGAAGGGAAATAATATTTTGTCAGGAGGGGATATGTTATTAAGGATTCAATATTATGATAGAAACGGAAAAAGGCATAATGTACAGACCGATTATTTAGTCCTGACAGCTCAGCTGCGCGAAAGAGGGGAAGTTAAGGAGGAGTGGGGAGAGTTCCGGAGTAGATATAAGGGCGACTTGTCGGTAAAGGAATGCAGAACAGCTTAATTGTACTGGAAACATACCGCTCTACCACACGCATGACATTCGATCACTCTGAAGGCAAGCAAGTGAATAACCTAAACAACCCTTGGTGTAACTAAATGGACTCGCCTGACCCAGGTGCACATCTCCGGCAACTGTCAGAACTAAATAATCGTACTGTATGTTAAGTTGTTACTCCAGGGAATGCCTCAATTGTAACAACATTCTTTGTACTATTGAATTCTTTTTTTTCACTCATAAATGAGTGGAGCTGAATCAGGGTCAACATATTACGATTGTTTAGCTTTAGATACTTCATCTTGCACATCAAGTAGTCTGTTTGAAGTAAGTTTTCATCCTGGAGGTTGATAGGAAAGGTGCAGTTTCTGGAGTGGATCCTTAAAATGGTTATCTGTAACACTGAAAGAAATGTTGCAATCAAAAATAATTTGACAAATGCTAAGTGTATTTCATGTTTTTTCTTTTCTTTTCTTCCTTACCCCATGTTGTATTCATCTTGTTAATATTATTCTTCTTCTTTTGGCATAAGCTCTTATAGTTTAGCTAAAGCCTCCTTTAAAACATTAGTCCAATCACTACTGTCCGCTGCCCTCTTCCTCCATCTCCTTATTCCCACTTTCCTCAAATCTTCCTCAATACATTCTAACCATCTCAATCTGGGATGAGCTCTATCTCTCTTTCCCGCCAGTGTTCCAGTGAAGATCATCTTCGCCATTCTTTCGTCCTCCATTCTAATTAAGTGACCTACCCATTCAAGTTTTTTCATTTTGATCGAAGTTACTATATTAGGTTCTTTATATACTTGTTCTAATTCCAAGTTACTACAGATTCTCTAATTATTTTGTTGTTGTTTTCTAATGCCAGGCGTTTGACAATAAAGCCATTTGACCTCTTGCACTCCAATATTTTTCAAAGATATTATCATGGCCAGCCACTGAAGCACAGATTTATTTTGTTTAACAGGACCATAAATCTTTCTCAGAATTTTCCTCTCCCATCTTCTAAGTTGTTGTTGCTATTCCGTCATGGTCCATGATTTACACCCATAAACCACTATGGGTTTAATTATTGTTTTGTATATTAATAATTTTGTCTGCTTAGAAATATACCTTGTTCTCATGACTTTGCCTAAGGACAATAACATCTATATCCCTGCTGAAATTCTAGCTTTTATATCTTTACTGCAATCATTGTCCCATGTAACCACTGAACCCAAGTATTTAAACTCATTACTATCCTTAAATTGCTCTAAGCCAATAGAAACCATCTTATTTTCTTCTGTTCTTATCCTATTTTTTTGTGTGTTCATAAATACTGGTTTATCAGAAGTAATTTCGAGTCCAATCTCTTTTGAGATCCCCTTTATTTCCTCATATACTTCATTTATTGCTGATACTGATCTTGTTATTATGACAACATCGTCTGCATAGGCCATGTATTGCCTAGTTCTATTTATTATAGTGCCACCTAGGTTTAAAACAATATTACGTGTAATTTTTTCTAAGGCTATGTTAAACAACAATGTTGAAAGTGAGTCTCCCTGTCGAAGACCATTTTCTGTCACTAAATCATGTGATAATTTCCCACCAACTTGGATCTGATTAACTGTTTTCTTTAATGTGATTTTAATTAAATCTATAATCTTTTGGGGGATACCAAATTCTTTCATTATTCTGTACAGTTTTTGTCGATTTATGCTGTTATAAACCTGTTTAAAATCTACAAACAACTGATTGGTTCCAATATTATATTCATACGATTTTTCAAATATTTGTCTCAGTTGAAATATTTGGTCAGATCTTGTTAATATACAGATGCAAAATTGAAGGATAATTTTGTAGATGTGCTTACAATAGCATCCAAGTTCTCCAGTATCAGACAATCATCAACGATCTCTTTGACTGACATAACAGAAGTACAATGTGAACTCACCGAAAATGTTTGGTTTTTGGGGTTTTCTTCTATTACATATTTTCTTTTACCACCTTTGCTGTGTGTTTAACAGTCACAACATTTAATACATTTTCAATTGTAACATGAACAAAATTAAGTTTATATACATTGTGAAATGGCCTACCATCACGATTCGAATTAATTCAAAACTGTAAATTTCACTAAAGAGAGACTAATGTTACTCATCAATCTGCTAAATAAGTAAATCTGTTATTTCTGTTACCTTGTACAGCTCTGAGAAAGAAGCTTCTGGATTGTGATCATATGGCTAGAGTTTATTTCTTAAGGTAGTAGGCAAGATATTTAATAATAGGATAGAAATTATAAACTGACAATCCATAGATTCCTCATATATGTAGTGGTGTGCTTTCTGTTTAAGAAACACAGTGGCATAGAAAATGTTGAAAAGAAAAGTGCTCTACTAACTAAAAGGATTTCTGACAGAGTGATTAGAGATGGTAGATTTTCTCAATCACGTTAAATGCGAAATGTGCCCAAATGGTGTCTAAATAAGTAATGTTATGTTTAAAAGCATGTTAAGTATATTACTGCTGTGTTTTTATAAAAAAAATCTGAATGTATCTTAAAGGTCCCATCACATACAGGTCCTTACATTTAGTGAAATAGTTTGATCTCCCCCCCCCCCTCCATCATGTTAGCTTTTACAGTATGAATAGCACAGAAATGTAACCTACCTGATACCCTTTTTGTTGATATCTGTACTGTTACCTCGAGTTTTCAACTAACCTGTCTGGTTCTGCTAGTAGTATATTGGCTGCCTATGCAATCCTTTAGGTCCAGTGTTCATGAACAAGTCTTCTGTGTTAGCAGAATAATGATATTAACAAGATGGGTTGCCATGTATTGTGGGTCCCTATCACCACGGCATGGCACGTCCTCAGGTTGCGGATAGAGGAGACGGCCTCCAGATATGGAGGGTAGCTGCGAATATATTGAATAAGCAGTCGTGGACAGCCGATAAGGGGTGGTCCTCCAGCTTGGGGGTTGTGCAAAGGGCTAACAACCCATCACCGTAAAAAACAGCTTGTTACGAATCCCTACAATAAGCCTCGGAATAGGACGGATTCTCTGGCACGACCACAGCAAAGGAATAAGGTTTTGAGATTTGGCACTTGGAACGTAACTAGTCTTTATAGAACAGGAGGGGTAACATTAGTAGCAAAAGAACTAGCTAGATATAGAATAGACTTTGTGGGAGTACAAGAGGTTAGGTTAGATGGGAATGGCATATCACAAATAGGAGATTACTTGTTGTATTATGGGGAAGGAAACAATAATCACCAATTAGGAACAGGATTCTTTGTTCATAAAAGAATAAAATCAGCAGTAAAAAAGGTCGAATTTATCAGTGACAGGTTATCATATTTAGTACTTAAGGGTAGATGGTGCGACATCATAGTTATAAATGCTCACGCCCCTACAGAAGGGAAAGACGACCATATAAAGGATAGCTTCTATGAGGAATTGGAACATACTTTTGATCAGTTACCTAGATATCACATGAAAATTTTATTGGGAGATTTCAATGCTAAAGTAGGACGGGAGGATATTTTTAAACCAACTATTGGAAAAGAGAGCCTACACGTAACTAGTAGTGACAATGGAGTTAGATTAGTCAACTTTGCCACATCGAAAAATTTAATTGTCAAAAGTACAACATTCCCCCATAAGGATATACATAAATATAAATTAGGAACATTAAATCCAGACGTTTGCGATGGGCAGGGCATGTAGCATGTATGGGCGAATCCAGAAATGCATATAGAGTGTTAGTTGGGAGACCGGAGGGAAAAAGACCTTTGGGGAGGCTGAGACGTAGATGGGAGATAATATTAAAATGGATTTGAGGGAAGTGGGATATGATGATAGAGACTGGATTAATCTTGCACAGGATAGGGACCGATGGAGGCTTATGTGAGGGCAGCAATGAATCATATGTTCCTTTAGTTATTTATTATTTTCAAGAATACTAACTGGAAAATCTAGAAAATACACCAGTTAACACATTGATGACATTGAATTTTTACCACCAAAGTTTCCATAAAAAATGCTACAAACTTTCATAGTGTATGCAAAGCTGTAGAGTGTAAGAACAGAGTCTTTTCCTACTTTCTGTTAAATGTTTCCATGTAGTTTCTAAATTAGTTAAAATTGTAACATTCCATTAATAGCACATCTATAACTTTAAGTAATTACTGAAATAGACCTTGGATTTTTTGCATGTGAAGTTCTAATCTTGCTCTCTCCCTTTCTCCTTCTCT
Source organism: Periplaneta americana (assembly GCF_040183065.1). Taxonomy (NCBI): domain Eukaryota; kingdom Metazoa; phylum Arthropoda; class Insecta; order Blattodea; family Blattidae; genus Periplaneta; species Periplaneta americana. The sequence goes on along the minus strand of NC_091124.1, from coordinate 92,459,121 downwards.
TGAATTCTTTCCTTTTTCCTCTCGCCCTTGGTTTACTTCTCTTCCCCATGCTTCCTTCAAGTGAAGATATGGAGGACTGTAGTTTTCGTAATACACAGTCTTTACTTTAATGTCTCTGGTGTTCTGGTACCTATAAATGAATGGGTTATTTATGAGAGGGCCTAAGTCTTGAATACTAAATTGTTAGCAACTTAAGAAAAACCGCTTATAGGCCGAAATTTTGAAATTAAGGCACAAATAAAAATTGTATCATAAATTCTACTGAGCATTAGAGTGTGAAACTTAGTCCTCTTCGTATCTAAATTGATGTATCTACACCCAAAGAGCAGTTATTACATTACAAACTCATTTTCACAGAATAATGACTTAGGCCCTTTCATAAATAACCCATTCATTAATCATTTGACAAATAAATATGCAATGTGGAAACTATTCAACAATGTTTATGAATTTAAATTCTTAAAATATAAGTAATTATTATTTATTTCAGGGTGAGATGTGAGTTGTAGTTATACTTCACTAGTATTACCCTAGATCATATATACCCAGATTGCTCGGCCTGATAGGTTTTGACAGTAACAATTTTTGTCAGGTTTACTATGTTGCCATCTAGTTACATAAGGAGTCACATCATAACTCCCATTTGAATTGCATTAGCGACTGTACTGCCATCTCGTGTTCGTTTACAGCGGACTGGTGGCGATCAATAACTATCTCCTGAATCTATAGGTCTCTTGGAATGTCTTTTATCACTTCTTGTTGATGACTAGAGATAGGCGAAATTTGAAATTCCATATTCTAGACCATTTCTGCTACTGATATGGAAAAAGGATTTTTACGATTCACAGTGTGAAGAATGCAATTAACGACAAAAAAAAATTTTTTTTTCATATTTCATATTGTTTTGGTAAAATTTTCATATTTCTTAATCCCCCCCCCCCTCCCCCGCATTAATATTTCTACTGGACTGGACTTTCCAGAAGATCTTTTCCAGGTTTCCAGGAAACACTTGAAAAATTCAAATAACCCATTCCACCAACTTTCTGGGATTCTCAAAGGCAAGTAAAATCTCCAAATTCCCCTTTATAGTCATTGGACTCATATCATCACTGAATTCAAGACGCCAAAACAAAATAAGTAGTTCCTCTTTCAACATTGCTTATTCTTTCGAATCCAGTGGAAGTCTTTTCAGTGTTATGTCTGGCCAGGCAGTGTAAGAACTCTCTCTACCTCCCCCTCTCCCTTTCCCTCACCTCATCCTTTCTCCCTCTCCCCCCCCTCTCTCTCTCTCTCGTAAGAAGTTGAGTTGCCTAATTCTTGCATTCAGAGTAAAGATTTGATAATGCTGAAAATTTGTTAAATTGTGCAGATTTATTGTAATTTATTTGATAGTATATTAAATATAGACAAAACTATTAATCTCTAAAGGCTTATTTTGTATCATGATGTAAACCCTCTCCAAATAAATTAGGAATGAAGATATTTTGACATTGAAATGTTTATTTCACTTTTTTTTTTTTTTGTGAAAGGATTGACAATTCCTCAACCAGGAATCCTTTCTATTATGTGTTTATTCTGTTAATAGATTTGAAAAAGAAATGCAGAAAGAGATCTAATATTGTGCAAATGCAGAAGATAATGATGAATTACTCAAATATACAGTCTGATCCATTTGGGAAGACATAAAATAAAATGACTTACAAAATTTATAATAATGAGGGTGCTGTAGAATTAATTTCAGTTCCAATGTGATAGTGAGTTTTGTATCATCGTTGTTACCGCATAAGAAACAAAAGAAGTTACTCAGCAATGCTCGAATGAACAAAATGCCGTTCACTGCACAACAGCAAACGAAATGTGTCTTATGGTTTGCTAAATTTGAAAGTGTAATGTCTGTTCAACAGCGTTTTCAACGAAAATGTGGTGTTCAGAGGACTCCGAGTTACAAGTCGATAATGTTATGATTTCGCACGTTTGAAGGAACTGGGTCTGTTAATATGCATTATACTGCACATGTTGAAAAACTTTCTCAAACCACAACTGCAACAGGATGGTGCCCCCCTTATTGGACAACAGACATCTGCGATTATCTGAATGTCACATTTGGTAACAAATTGTGTGGTCGAGGACCAATTTTGTTGCCTCCAAATTCACCAAACCTGACACCACCTGATTTCTTCCTCTGTGTATGCACAGTGACCCAGGGATATTCAGCTTTTAAGGAAGTTACCCCTGAGAATTAGCCTCAAGATACGGATTGTGTCGTGTTCACAATGGTGTGCATGTTGAGATCTAATTTGGACACAACTCCCATTCTAGAATGCATGTACAAATTATTCAACAATAAATGGCATACTTACTTTTAAGGAACCTGGCAGTTCATATAGCAATAGTTTCCATGTTTCTATTTTATGCTTTTCCAAAAGGATCATTCTGTATTTCACAGCAATAGGAAGCATACTTGAACTGTATTTGATGAAAGCATAATAATTACAAATTTGAAACTGCTAATAATGTTCTGAACATTGGCCTGTTCTTAAGCTTTTTAATTTCTTATTTTAGAAAGTGACATTCCATATAGGAAATGTAAGTTACTAATTTTCCTTGACTAAAGTTAATGACTATGACCTAAGTCACTTCTCCACTTCCATCTGTGCTGTAGGTCAGTATCTACTTTCACAGTGATCGTCAGTTATGTTACAGAAGTTTTTGTGCATGTATGAATACTATAATTTTTTTATGCTCAACCTATATGTGTTTATATAGTCCTTCAAAGCACTTGTTTGATTTTTTTTCTCGAAAACATGTCACTAGATGTTAGCAAAAAAAAAAAATAATTACCAAAATCTGTATAGAAAATAGATTGGTGGTTGTACTTCTATTTTCCGGGACAAATCAGAAGTAGGGTAACCAGTGTCAACTTTGAATTTTCAAATAACCTAAGTATGTAAGGTATCTTTGGATAGAACTTTAAAAAAGAAGCAATTTTTACTAAAAAATACAATGGACTTGCTGTGATAAAGGCAAATTATTGTTATTTTGGGAACTCATTCTCATTGCCATAAAACTTTTTTGATACAGACTATCATGGAGTGACTTGAATATCAAGTTCATTTTTTAATGTCTCGGAACTAAGAGTAATTATTATTTGGTATTGCTACAGTCGCTTCTGTCCCCCCCCCCCCTCCAATAGCAACAGTCTTCTTTCTATGGTCTTGCATTTTACAAACGAGGAAGCATTCGACATGTTGATGATACTTGGAGATCATTGGAACTGCACAGCAGCTGTGTGTGTCTATGCAGAAATATATGCACAGCGTGTTCATCACTCTCACAATGTTTTAATGTTTTCCATTTGCAAATCATGTGCACACAACAACTTGTCTGGTGCAGCTGAAACACAAGGGTGATTATATCAGACAACCTGTGAGGAATGAAAACGCTATTGACGTCTTCTCTGTGGTGATGGTTAATCCTCACGATTTCATAAAGAAGATTGACTTGACTCAGTGTGGAAAACTCTCATTGATAATCACTTCCATCCATTCCATGTCCATCTTTATCAAGATCTGAGGGAAATGACTTCCAGAAACACATTGATTTCCGCAGTTTCTTTTCGTGAACAAGAATGGTGCTTTCCAGTGCAGCATTCTATGAACTAACAAGGCTACTTTTATAAGTAATGGGGAGGTGAACGCTCATAATGCCCACTACTGGTCTGTGGTTAATTCACACTGATTACACCAAGTGGATAACCAGCATGTGTGGAACCTCATGACAAGTGTGGCCTCCTCAGACACTGTGTCATAAGGACCATACTTTTTTTAGGAGACATTGAATGATACGACATATGCAGCCTTCCTCAGTAACGTGATCAGTGGTATTCCTCTTGCTGTAAGGATATTTTAATTTTATTTATTTGGCTGCAGTGTGTTACAATGTTGAATTGGAGTATTGATCACCGGTTAGTCTATCATTCACTTGCCAACATACAATTTTATACATAAATACGTACATCTACTTACATTTCATACATACCTCTCTCCTCATTCTAAAATATCTACTTCATGTAACAAATCGTATAAGTTCCCGTTACTAATTTTTTGTTTAATACCTTGAGTATACCAATAGCAAATTTTTAATGTAACTGAGATCACTCCAGGGTCACAAAAAGCAGTTTGGGTTAATTCACCGAGTTTATGTATTAAATTGTGATTGTCATCCTTTCCTGTGTTGTTGTTAGAGTATTCCTACTGTTGTCTGTCGTATCAAACCAATTTCGTATGTTAGCATGCCACTCAATAGTCATGTACCTAATTGAGAGATGTTCTCATTGGCTTTGTCACAAGCCAATTCCCCCTGCTGACTATGATTTTGCATTTCTCCACTGTGCTGTATCCTCTTCCAATGTGACGTCAGTTCTCACTGGTTTGACATCTTATTCCACGTGCTTCATGTCCTTTCTCGGGGTTGTGATTATAGCTTTTTATTTCTTCTGGGTCAAATTGTGGTGAGTCATTTCCATTTCTTGATAGTTGTAACTGTTTGCCTTCTGTTTGAATTGGTGGTGTTTCTTCTGCAGTGATCTATATCAAATTGCTTCCCAGTTTACAATTAATTATCTCGTCTTAACAAAGTTCTGGGACTTCATTTAGCGTCTGTAAAATATTTTTTAAACTTATTTTTTGTATTTCTAATTTATGTGGAAAAATCTCTTCAATTGAAATTTTTGTGCTTGCTAAATATTTGCATTTCGCGAAAACTTACATTTTCTTTGTTAAAGATGTGAATTTTACTAGAATCAGTCGTGAACTCTCCTCTTACCTAATCTAAACACACAGTCCATCAATCTGCATCTTCTGTTCCTAGTCTGTTATATAAAATGTCTGAAATAGTGTTCATAATTTCAAAATTTCTCTCATTAGTCAATTTATTTATGCCGAAAAGAATATTATTTTTCTTTTGTCATATTTTACACTTGCCTTTCAATTTCATAAGATGACCAGTGTTTCCATCAGTAAATTTGTCAATTTCTTCTTTCATTGAATAATAATATTTTTCTACTCCTTTAATTCTGTTTGTAATCACTTTTAGCACCATCACTTCCATTTACTTTCCATGGTAACTTAACATTTACATTATTCCATCTTCCAGTTCTGTCGGCCTGGGTGGCATAGTCAGTAGAGTGCTGACTTTCTGTGCCCGAGGTTGCTGGTTCGATCCCAGCCCAGGTTGATGGCATTTAAGTGTGCTCATGTCAGTAGATTTACTGACATGTAAAAGAACTCCTGTGTGGAAAAAATGTTGGCATATGGCGCTGCTGATATAAACTTGGCAGTTGGGAGCATCGTTAAATAAAACATAATTTAAATTTAAATTCTTAAATCTTCCAGTTCTAGTCCTATACATTGCTATGTCGATTATATTACACAGCATTCACTAGCTTCTCCACACATTCATCTCCTACCAGTATAACCACGCAACTCTGCTGTAATAATAACAATGTGCCTTCAACAGGATGGTAGTCTGTTAGCTGCTCTGATCTCCTGACTTATCTCCAAGTGATTTCTTTTTGTTGTTGTTTTCTAATACCAGGCATTTGGCAATAAAGTCATTTGACCTCTTGCACTCCAATATTTTGTCATGGTCAGCCACTGAGACACAGATTTTGAGATGTTCCGAATCCATTTCTTGGTTTGAGTTGCACAAGGGCTGTTAGGGGACTGATATATTCCAATTCTATCCAGGTGTTTGGCCAAATAGCCATGGCCTGTTGCCAATCTAAATGCAGCTACAGACGATTTCCGTGGTAAATCGGGAATTAACTGTGGATTATGCCACAGAGAGTTCCATTTTTTCCCTTGAGATTGTGTTTGTTTGTTGAAGTCTAAATGTAGATTTAATACATCTTTTCACAGAGTAATACGTAGATTTAGTAACAGGTCTGTAAGTAGCAGTGCTGCCCTTCTTTGCTAAAGCATCCACAGGCTCGTTTTCCAAGATTCCACAATGGAATGGTATCTGTTGGAATACAATTCTTTTATTGAGTGTTATTGAGAGAGCATTTTAGTTATTTCTGCTGTTTGAGATGAAGGTGTGTGTCTGGAGACTATTGATAGAACAGCTGCTTTGAAGTCCGACAATATAACTGCATTCTTAAATTTATTGATGAGGCATAAAAGATTCCTGAGACTTTCACTTATTGCAATGATTTCTCCATCAGAACTTGTTGTTCCATAGCTAAGAGATTTATAAAGTGAGAAGAGACAGCACGTAACACTTGCACCGGCACCTTGTTCGCTGGAGATCAAGGATCCGTCAGTGTATAAATGAAGCCAGTTTTGTGGAGGGTACTTAATATTAATTGTCTCTAAAGACAATTGTTTCATTATTTCAGTGTTTACTTCTGATTTCAGTATTTCTTCTGTTAAATGTAGATTATACTCTATATTTAATAGAGTTAAAGGGTTTGGTTTAATTTGTTTAATTTTAAGTTTGGGATATTGATTTTCTGTTCTAATTCTTGAACCATGGATATGAAACTTTTTTGAGTTTTTAATCTACAGAGATGACTATGAATGCCAATTTTTTCCTGGTAATCTGATAAGTTTTTCATATTGAATTCATTCATTCATTTCATTCATTTATTTTATTCCATAGATCTTACATGAGCAATGAAGCTTTAAGATGTGGAACATGTCAACATTTACAATATTACAATTACAATTTTTACAAATTTTTATAGTTTTACAATGTAGTAATTTTCTACAATTTTTACAATTTTGTACAATTTTTTTACATTTTTTTTACATTTTGGCGAGATGTAGTGAGATGAGATGAGGTCCGAGGATTCGCCAAAATATTACCCGGCATTTGCCTTTTCGGTGGGGGAAACCTCGGAAAAACCGTGCCTTTTCTTCTATTGTCATTTTGATGCTGTTAATATTAGTGAGGAATCTAATAGAATCTATTGGAGTTGTTTTGATTCCTCTAGTAATGAGCCTGAGAGCTTGGTTTTGAACATGTTCTATTTCGTTTATGAAATGTGAAGTAAAGTGAATTAAAGAAATCGTCTACCAGATGCGTCCAACAACAAGGGAAGACATGAATAAAAGAATTAGAGTAGGTTTAAAAGTTGACCCAGTTACCCTTACTTCTGGTTTGTCCCAGAAAAAACTTTTGGTAACATATATATGTTTTTTTTTTTCTTACTCTGTTAACACTCTGTGTCATGTAGTTTTCGAGAAAAGGAGTAGTATGTATATTATATATTGCTGCTATTACTGCTATAATAACTCTTGTCATAGCTATGGTGACTGTTGCTACTACTATGATTACTATGAAGAGGGACATTTGAAAAAGTTTGCAAGATCTGTCTATGTAGTGTTCCTCTTCAATTGAAAAAATTACTTGAATCGCTTTAATTTTCAACATCTTTCCTTAATCATTTATATATTTGATGTGAGAAAAATTACTTGAATCACTTTAATTTTCAACATGTTTCCTTAATCGTTTATATATTTGTATATATTTGATGTGAGACTAATTTTCTGACCTGCTTTGCATAGAATTTTAACTTCTGCAAGTACAACCAATGTTCCACAATTGTGGTTATATCAGTGTCACCTTTCAGTTTGTGGATATCTTAAGAGCAGGAAACAGCCACTTAGTGCTATGCCAAGGTTATATCACAGTCTAGTATATACAGTCACGAAGCTCAATACATAGTAAATATGCATCCATAGATAGTTGCTAACCACTAGGGTTGCTAATATTGCCTCATTACAGACTATGCGAAATAGTACCGGCACAGTCTCTTGTTCCTAGCACCCTCACAACTCAAGCTTCGTGACTGTATATACAAGACTGTGGTTATATGGTGGATGTTCCAAAGATCTCCCACATAATTGCTGCCAGATGTCTCAACTTACAACAGCAGTGTATGGTCAAGCATTATTGTGGGGAAGCAAAACACCCTTGTCAACAGACCTAGGCATTTTTGTTTCATGGCAGCTCTTAAATGTTCCAACATTGCGTTATAAATGGCTGCATTGACTGTATGAAATTATCCAACATCATATTGTGATTCCAAAACATGCTAGTATACCTGATCATCTTGAATTTCTTCACTCACAGGGACTCCAGATGTTTTCACTGTCTTCCATGTTTTTGTTCCTGGGGTATAATATCTTGTCGTCAGTGACAGTGTATTCGATAAATTCGTGGTTACTAATGAATAGTGGCATATTGTTGCAGGAAAAATGTATATTACCTACACAGGATTGAGATTGTTTTGGGTATTACTAAATCATATTTTCTTATTTACATAACCTTAATTTTCTGGCCTCTAAATGATTCCTATGCAATTATTTGTAGTTTGCCAGAGTAAATTATTTACAAAGACCAAAATTATTTTAGGTATTACTAATTTACATTTTCTATATTTACACAACTTAATCTTATAACCTATGTCTTAATTTCTATGAACTAATTTGTCGAAGTTTATATTGTTTATAAATAACTTAAAGGTATTTTTAAGGTATTTGCCCATTAGTTCACTTTTTTCGATTGGCCACTTTCCACCTGAATGAATTACGCTTTTCTTAAATCTGTCTCTTTCTTGTTCCAAAAGTTTGCACTCCCATATTAGGTGGTCCACTGTGAGTTTTGGTTGCAGGGGCATGTTGGGTCATCTAAGATTTTAATGGAGATATGCATCTATTTTGCCATGTGTTTTTTTCTTCTCTTCTTCTTACACCAATAGATAATAGATACATTCATAAAACAAAATATATATTTTCAAAATATTTAATGTAAAATTGAGTGAGTAACTCTCAACTCTAATTACAGTCACTAAGTCTGTAGTAAGATGATATTTTAAATAAAAGTTTCTAATAAGAGAAAAATTGACGATTACACGTGTGGGGTCAAAATGACCCATGCTGATCGTACTAGGTAGTTTGAAAGTCCTGATCCTCATAGTGTTAATAGTTTTCTTCCCCTGTTAGGAATGCCCATTCCTTCGTATTCATCTTTCCAATTTTTCAGCTCTTAGTCTATTTAGATATTGAATAATAATGAGAGATAGACCGCTTTCCTCTCCAAACCATTTGTAGGTATGAATGCTTTTAATAACCTGCTTCCAATTTTAATGTATGTAGATCTTCCTAATAAGTTCATATTTTAACTTCTTGTTACAGATCTTTTATTATATCTCTGTGTCTGTGCAATTGCAGTGAAGGGGAAGAGAGATAGGAAACAGTTGCAATGCTTTTAATACAATGATGCCCACGACCAAGATAAGCCACTTGAAATTTAATGGTCACTCACAGGCAGAGAAATAATGCAACATCTGTTTGTAGACACATCTCACATCTTTCACAATTCTTCTGTTGGCAAGAATTAGACCTTTTCTAGATTGATACAAGCTGATTGAAAAATGAACTAAATTAACAATATAAATACAATAGGCCAAAAATCTATGTAGAATTTCTGTGAGTTAAATCATTTTCCATTGGTAACCAACAAATTATCATTGAGGATAATGCATTTTGTCTTATGGGTGCATACATCTCAAAATTGGATTTTTTTTTATACTTTTGGATTGGTTGGTTGTGTCCAGTAAGGTGTTAGTTGATATTATGTTACTCTAATATTGGCTGTCAACATGCCTTTCCCTTTTTCTTCTCTAAGTTACATGTAATACGATTTTATTTTCTTGTTATCTCAATTTACAAGCCAATTTTTGTGATATAGAGGAATAATATTGCATTTATCTCTCTTACCAGTTCTTTAAACATAACCTCTCTTACCCCACACACTCCTCAAATTCGTTTTTCCTTATATGGATAATAGTACTTCTTTAGCTGAACTATTATTCTTTCATTTCATAGCATTTTGGTGTAATTCCACATTCAGCTGTTTTCGGTTATTTTGTTGTCCACCATAGGAAGCAAATGATACAAGAGTTTATTTCGATATTATGATGCGTTTTTAATATAGCTCGTAATATACAGGGTGTATCTATATTTGTGTCCATAAATGTGGGGGCGTATTCCTGACACCAAACCATAACAAAAAGTTCATATGAACATGGATCCGCAAATCCTTCATTAGGGAGTTATGGGTTTGTTGGTAATGGTACATGTGATGCATTTCACAACACACATTTACAAAACTTGCTCAACATGACCTCCTCCTGCTTTGATGCATGCCCTGAGCCTGCGTTCCATGCTTTGCCATACTCTGTGCAAATGTTCTGGGGTGTTACGGATTTGATCAAATGATGTGCTGCTACCATATTCCCTTCTGCTAGGCCATAAATGTAATGCATATGTCATTTCTCTCACTGAAAACATCTTGTGATGTGATGGATGTTACTGTGAATAACACAAGACAGAACAAAAGGCAATCAGACAAAACAAAACAAATGTCATGACCAACTGTAATGAAGAAAGTGGGAAAAATGCAATTTTGAGGTGAATTACATAATCAGGGATCACTACAGGAAATTCTTTTCACAACTCCCTAACAAAAGGTTTGCGGACCCATGTTCATATGAACTTATTGTTATGTTTTGGTGTCAGGAATACGCCCCCACATTTAGATACACTCTGTATAGGTGGTGACAAAAATACAACTTTCACGATTTTCAGTTTTCCCTTTCTCTCCCATTTATGCTTAAAAGAACTTTATTTTTAGTGTTGTCAATGCTGTAGAAAGCTTAGAAGTACTTAAATAATCAAGCATCTATTAATGCATCTGTTCACATGAAAGTGATTCAAATCAGGGCAGATGAGCATTAGCACTTAATGTTTTGTCATTTGCACTGTAGAATTGCTTTTTCTTAAAGTCATTTTACATGTTATTAACGGCTAAATCTGAAAGATTTGTGGTGATTTGTTAAAAAGAGGCATTCCAACTTAATGTTCTATGTCAAGTTTACTTTTTAATAGTGATACATGCCGTAGTGTGTGTCATTGACTGCTTTGTGTCCAGTGATGGAGTGTGTGCTTGCTTTGCATTTTGGAACGCATCCTTGACTTAGCTGGATTTCATGATTGCTTCAACGATTGCAACTGTAGCACCATGGGATTCAGCTTAGTTCAGGGTAGCAAATCCGGCAATACAATTAATGCTTGCATCCTTGCATTAAACATGGAGTTTGTGTTGTTCCTTGCATGTTGCTTGTTAAGAAGATTGTGTCATTACAAGAAATCTGCATTTACTGGAAATTGCTTTCAAATGCTTGGGTTGTATACAGGGTTGTGGAGTCAATAATTACATTTTTACAGATTTCAACTTCAATATGAAATCTTTTTAAAATATTAGTTTAACAAGCTGCAACAGTGGTCGGCAAAGATTGCATCATTTAAAGTGCAGCCTGCAATGCACGTCAAAAAGGGAAGGTAGGAGAGGGAGGATACCCAAAACTGCTTAACATTGAATGAACAAGTGATGGTTAAGAGGAGGGAGATCATGCCTTACTCCTCTGCCCGACTTACATATTAAGGGGTTGACTCGCGAGTCATGAAATGCCGATCACTGTGCTACAATGTGAGGTACTAGTAGTCTTGGACTGATTCATTAATAGATTGAATTGCATATATGGGAATAATGCTTTGTAACTATGTTCCTAATACTTCAGAAACTCTTTCTGCTATAGCATACAATAACCGTTGTATATGAGTGTTCAAAAAGTAGCATAATGATTTACATGGTGGTGATATCTTTGGGTTCCATTTATCATCGAGTTTTTATGAAGCTGAAATTGACTTATGCATAATTTCCTAGAGTTATTCATACATCAAAGAATGCTTTAAACTAAGGAGATACGTAGCAAGGCAATCATGATCGTTATGTAGTTGAAATATACTTTATTTTCAGGTTTTGTTATATGTATAATATATTACAATATGGAACTTTTGGAAGGGTTTGATTCACATAAAGCTGAACAAAGTACATATTTCTTCTTCAGTTCTATGTCTTATATCTGATATGGATTTGTGGTGTACAAACAATGTTTGTGTTGGAAAAATGAGGGAGAGAAGGAAACAAACGTGTGTGTGTGTGTGTGTGTGATATTTGCAATAAACTTTGTAAGAAACACAATGCATGAAATATGGATATGCAGCCAATGAGTTTTGTTATTATATTCAGTGTTCAGTTTCATTAATTTGAAATGTCAATAGATATCACAGCCTGGCCTTTCCTGAAGAGACAGATTTATAGCTGCAGTTTGTTGACTCTTTCATAGATAAGAGGTTTTGTGCATGTTATCTTGTCTTTGTACAGTAATTTCCCCAAAAATATCGAATGAATTATTTTTATACTAATTCTGTACGAGTTAATTTTTCTGGGAATTATTATAGCATTTCTGCTAAATAAAAATGAATGGAACTTTATTTGAAAAAGAAGTAATGAAAAATGGCAAATTACTACAAAAAAAAAAAAAAAGAAATGGTGATTTTTTGTTAATTTTTTCTTTCTTTCTTTCTTTCTTTCTTTATGGGTATATGAGAAAAGTGACATGAAATAGCAAAGTTGTATGCTTCAAAAGGAGATTGCTTCAGAGAAACATCAGTTTCGATATTCTAATTTTCGTTTACAATCTTCAGGACAGAAGAATCAATGCAGTAAATCACGTGATGTACAGACAAGAAGGTGGGTGCTATTAGTTTGGAGTAAAAGCAGTGTTTGGAGTTCAGTTATTAAACAGTTGACCTTAACCTGCTCTATGAATCAGTTTGTTAATTAGTACAAGAAAAGGCCTAAAAATAGTCGTCAGCAACATGATTTCTAACAATGACAGTTATTATACACAACACCCGAAGGTTTGTTTAAATGGAAAATTAAGTGTGTAAAAGGAGTTACACAGGCAGATTCCTTGAAATATGTGTATAACCAAAAATCTAGTAAGATGTCAATTGGGAGTAAATGGAAAAATTATCCAACAAATAATGGATCTTGAAGTACACATCCAGTTTCTGCAAATTGTTTGATGTTAAAAACTCAGGATTTGAAAGCATTGAGAATATCAGAGTATCTACCAGTTACTCTATGGAAAAATAAATATTTAAGAATAGAACGCAAAGTAAATTTTACAAAACATACAGAGGTGATGACATGGTCCAGATACTGGAGCAGGTACAGTACCAATCAATGAATACCTGAAAGATCTTCATAGACGAAACAAGACTGGATAGAGTTGGAAACCAGGATGTGAGAGCAGAATACTAATGGATGTTGATACATTAGAGGAAAAGAATGGAATGCTCACGTGTATAAAGCCGACAGCGTGAGACTTATCAAAGCAGCAAGAAACTTAAGATCTAGAGAAAGAAAAGGAATGGGTAGACATCTGAAATGATGTAATGAGGAGACGAGTTTCAAGTGTTCGAATTTGTAAAGCAACATATTTCTTACATGAAGTAACTGTGTCACAAATTCTCACAATCTTCTCTGTTCAGAAGACAACAGAGCATGTTCACATGTTTTGAAAGCATATTAACCATGGCTTTCTCCTGTCGAAACTAACTCTCCAATTAGAACCTTATTTAATATTAGTTGAAAGAAGATCGCATTTCTCATGTCATTCCTTCAGTGTTCTTCCCAAGGGCAGGTCTTTCATTGGAAACCCAGCATTCTTCAATCTTTCCTATTTTTTGCCTTCCTCTTTGTCTCATATGATCCATATGTCTTAATGTCGTCTATCATCTGATATCTTATTCTGCCCCGAACTCTTCTCTTGTTCACCATTCCTTCCAGTGCATCCTTCAGTTGGCAGTTCTTCTCAGCCAGTGACCCAACCAACTCCTTTTCCTCTTTCTGATCAGTTTCAGCATCATTCTTTCTTCACTCTTTCCAACGCAACTTCATTTCTTATTCTGGCTGTCCACTTGTTCCATTCTCCTCCATATCCCCATTTCAAATGTTTCTCTTTACTTCATCATAATGTCCATGTTTCTGCCCCATACAATGTCACACTCCATACAAGGCATTTCACTAGTCTGCAGAAGATGCTCCTTTTTCTATTAAAAACTTCCTTGGCCATTGCTATCCTCCTTTGGACTTCCTGGCATCAGCTCATGTTACTGCTTATAGTATACCCCAAGTATTTGAAGCTTTCACTTGCTGTACTGCCTCATTTAGAATCTGCAAATTTATCTTCTGTACTTTTCTTCCTATGACAGGAGTAGGCTATGTGATGGCACTGGGTTTCTCCTCCCTTCCTCATCTTCATCATCATCCTCACCTATTCCATACACTACACTTGTACAAACACTTACACATACACTCACCATAGTCACAACATAACTCTTCACTTCATGCACAGCGTGGCATGTCAAAAAAGTGGTGTGCGACTTGAAAAATGGGTCACAGTCCTGCCATCTATCTGTAATATGCAAACCCTGACTCATGGTAGTGAAGTGGGTAGGCATTGGACACACACACAATTTTAAATCTATGTAAATGAACTATTTCATAATGTCTAAACAGAATTCTTTCTATCATAAATGGACACGTGTATTACATTGAAACTAATATTTATTTTACATCTGCTGATCTACCATAAAACATGTCCATCTTTTTGTGTGGCATCAAATATTTGAAATATATTAGACTCTAGTCATGGTGGATTAATTCAATTTCATTGTTTACACCAGGTCCCAAAGATTCGTTGACTTTATACATTTTCATTTTAGTTATAGGCTACATCATAACTTAATGCATTGCTTGCCTACTTTATATTAGATCCAGTGCTTTTGAGATGTTGCTCAGTTTTCGACATTAAAAACTGAATAAAGGAATTTGGATTAAATTCAGTATATGGTTTTGTAAAATATAACTGTATAAGTATGCATATATATAATGGATTATTCATGTGTGTCTTTGTTAAGGTGTAGGTGTACATATCTTCAGTGTAAAGAAAGTTATTTTCTAAGTGACTTTATGTAATTAGATTTCTTTGTCAGCTAATCTGAACCAGACTTGCTTGCAATACTTTTCAATTAATATTTCTGTCTTGAACAGCAGTGGGTCCATCTGAATATTATTTGTTCAGCTGTCCTATTTGTACAAGATCAATATTATATGAACAAGAATCGAGCCTATTTGCTTGCTCCAAGGCTAATGGTAAAATTAATAGAACTGTTGTCACCATCTTGTGTCTTACTTAATCAATAATTCTTGTGTTTCTTTATTTGTGCAGAGGCAGATTCTGTAATGGACATGTCAGGATTATCCAACCATGGGTCATTCAGCAGTGAGCCCTTCCTCACACTTGAGCCACCTTTATCAGAATCAGATTACAGCTTCAGTTTAGGAGATGGTGAAGGACTTACTGATCTCTTTGACTTTGCATTCTGAGAAAGAACATAACTATTTATCAACAAAACCAGCTGTGCCAGAATGAATGAGAAGAATGAGGTGTTTTTCTCGTCATATTAGAATTTACAGTAGGTATAGGTCTCTGAGAGATGTGTTGCAAAGCATAACTCTTACCAGATAATCCTATAGTACCTGTGATTGGGATATGAATGAATTGCAGTATTGAGTGAATTGAAATGCCATATCAGTGCAAATAAATGGACCATGTACCAAAGAAAGGCTGATAGTCAGAGCACTTACCTCATAATTAAGAAAACACAGGAGTTTTAATTTAATGATATGCAAGGAAAATATCTTTTCATGTGTTCTTGTCCATGCAGTTGTAATGTATCTATTTACAACAATGTGTCACCCCTTAAAGCATTAGTACAAACTCCGTTTCTTTGTTCATTACTTAACAGATGAGAAAAATAGAAGTCATTTTTCAAAAGCATACTATCTCTCATACTGACTGAAGTAAAGGCCATAGCAGCAAACGCTCTGTTAGCCGAAATAAAGGGGGCTGATCCCATTTCGGATATAAATGTATACCCGTTTTTAGAGTTAAAAGGTCAGAAACTGACTCATAAGTTGTGTACATGAAAAGAGTTGATACAGTGCATACAGTAGATACAATATTACCAAATCTAAACACTGATTCACCACTATTTCTTAAAAAAAAAAAAAAAAAGGCCGAAATTTTCTTTTGGGCTTTTTGTTCGCATCTTACTCTGACAGCAGTTTCATGCCTGATTAGTGTTATGGTGGGTTTAGCCAGCTCACATAAACAATAGGACAAGTTGTTGCCCTCACATGCATTCCTCTGACCTGCTTAGAGACAACATCTACTTGTCTTTGGAACTGGTTTTACTTTATATTTTACCCATAGTGTGTTGAAATTAAAAATAATACGAGTGTACCATACATCATATGTAAATTTTGTATTTCATAAATACAGTACTTCGTACAACTTTTAAATTTCTTTATTAAAAATTTAGTTACATGACTTACATATTTTGGTTAAACCAGTTTTCAGTTGACAGAGGTTCGGTTAATGCAGGTTTTACTGTATTATTAAATTAATTACTTCTTTACGTACTTGCAAGTGTCCACAGAAAGATGTCTCTGAAGATACTGTTGCCCATATAGTTACGGCATGCTAGCTCCTAATCTGACATCACATTACAGCACGTGCTTTAAATGTTCTCCATTAGCATGGAGACAAACATGTAGCATAAAGTGATGTTCCTATTCACCCTTTACTGATTATCCTCGGGAATTCTTGCAATTTCTCTGCAACCATTCAAATAAATATATAATATTAAAAATAAAACTAAAACACTGAACACTTCAACTCATGTGAAGGTTTGCTCCTATACACCCTATATTTTAATAAAAGTCACTAGGTGTCAAATTGGGATATTGCACTGGCAAAACTGTCACACTAATTATGCATGCTCCAAAAACTTTTACTGCATTAATTGAATTATTTGCTGCAAGTGTTTAGCCCCATCCTATTATAAGTTTCAAGTTCCCTTTTATTTTCTATTGGTAGTGTAGTGGAAAGAATTTGCACAGAATTAGTTCAGTGTATTGCCCAGAATTGATTTTCTTGAAAAAAAAATTGGCCCTATAAGTTGCTTCAGTTGCACACCAAACACTGACTTCTGGGGCATGGAGTGACTTTTGTGAATTAACATTGGGTTTTAATTTGTCCAATACCGATTGTTTTGTGAGTTAATACGTCCAAGCAAATAAAATCATGCTTCATCAGAAAATAATATTAATTGAGAGTTTGACAACACCATTGTCTGTTGATTGAAGAAACCAATTGCAGTAAGTGATTTTGGCAGCAGGTTCTCTAGGGCTTAAGCTTTGCACTTAAGTTACTCTGTAAGGTAGCTTTTTTGCTCTGAATAGAAGAATAAGAAGTTTCAGATTATGCAAACTTTTTGAGGATTTTTTAGATCGTTCGAGAGATTCATGACTGTCCTGAAGCTTTTTATTGTTGACACTACAATTTTTTTCGACCTTTTATTCAATACTGAACCTGTTGTTTTGAATTTATTCACTAATTTAATTGTAAAACTCAGAACTCGTACTCCGGAAAATAGTTTGTAGAACTCTCTTTTAATGTTTACTGAAGATTTGTGCTTGATGAATTTGCAATGCACGAATATGTACTATTCAGTAGTTAGACTGAAAGCCATTAAATAAACTACTTGGACTGATGAAAGCCAAGGACTGCTTGATGGACAAACACAAATCCTGCTAAAATATCAAAATAATAAATACTTGCTCGCAATAAACCATTAATCACCTGTTGTTCTTGTATGAGTCATTCAGCAGGAGAGCTGCATCCAACAATCACATCCACTAGGATTTGTAGTTGCACATTGTAGACTTGAGACTTTTTTCTCTGTGCAAGTGGTGCAAGTGCATGGTATAGTCTCAGTTTTTATCCTGTCTCTTGTCAGTGGCCACTGCTGGAATGATTTGGATTACATTAAGAATCACATTGTAACAGTGTACGTAACACTAAATTAATACAGTGTTTTAGCTACATTGTAGGATTAATTTTATTGTCTTGTTATTCGTATAACTTTTAACATATTTTAATGTTGAATATATTATTCATCCTCAGATGAACGTAATTGGTTTTGTATATTTCTGAATAATTCATCATTACTTTCTCCCTCACTTAGATCAATGAAGTATTTTTAATTATAATTTCTGCATAAATCAATATTTTTATATAAAAAAATCTTGCATATTTAAATTATGGATATCACTAAGCTAATACTAACAAAAATGAAATTCGTATTAAGTAAAAAGTTTTGCTTTATGTTGTGGTGAGACTCTACATATTCATCATAAACATAAGACGTCTTTTTCACATTAGAAATTATCTGCACTTGTTCCTTTAACACACAGGTGTTTCCCTGTCTTTGTGGTGATTTTGCCGAAAGATTTTGTGGAGACTTCACTTACGTGTTTGTCATATTCCACAAATATAGGACCTGACTACACGCAGTCAAACTGAATGAATTAATTGAAGGAGTAGAGTTTCTCTTTCATAATCCATACATGAAACTTTGTTAGTGTTGGTGTTCATTACAACATGACAGGCTAAACAACTGTGTTTTGCTCAGCAGGACATGTGAAACTTGTACAAGTCTATAGAAAGCTAAATTTATCGAGATACTATACATTTAGAGCAGATATCCGTGACTGTGAAGAAGAGAAACCATTCACAACTTCTTACTTGTAAAATAAATATAGTTGAAAAAAAAATATTGCCACTGCAACAAGTTTTTTCTTTTTCTGTGAGATCAGATTGAGAAGATCCATTGACATCAGGGATAAAAGTTACGTATTTTTTATAAATATATTCAAAACAGTAGTGGTACAGTATATAGTGCTGTAGCACACCACTGATTAGTACTTGCCAACATCCTTAGCTCCCATTTCATTCTGTCACTGATACCTTTACAGTTCACTTACATCAAACTTTTGTTATTAGTTCCTAGATATTCAGTTCACTGCAGCACTGCAACTCTGACATACTTTGAGTTATTTCTGTTTTTAAAATTTGAGTTACTTCAACTACCCAAACTAAGCTGCCTTTATTTTACAGTTAAAATGCTACATGGTATGAAGTAAAATATTATGATTATTTTCTAATGATGGTATAGTGATTGTAATTCATTCTGTGATGTGCTCTGTTATAAATGAACAGCCTTGTACGTGATGAAACAGTAGAATTTCATTGTATAATTGAAATGAGTATTAAATTCCGCCCTCCTGAACAATAGTGCATATTTTATAAGATTATGGGTTTTTCCTGGTGATACCTATCCACTTACTCAGTTGTGCTTGATGGTCCAGTGTTTACATTGCTCACTTTGTCCATGTAATTGATTTTTAAAGATTGAAATCTTAGTACAGCATCTTTTAGAAAAGAAGTAAAGATAAGGATTCATTGTGGGGTAGGTGTGGGTGTGTGCGTGTGCATGTATGTCCTTGAATTGATAGGCTCCAGACTATGTAGAAATTCATGCTACTTGGTTGTCAGGGACAGTGAATTCTCCCATTCTTGTACCCTTGCTGCAGAATTGCTGCCAACTTAGCAGAATCCAGAGTAGTTGACTATAAATAGACCACTGGGCACTTATGATATCTGCGTATTCATTTGCAGTAAAGTAAATATATTTTTTTTTGCATATTTAATATATTATAACCAGAAACATTTACACCAATATAAATAGATTTATTTATGACAGTTTTAGTATTTAATGCAACAATAAAATGCTGCAGCAATAATGAAAGACATTTTTTTAGTAATGTCTGTCTTTACTGACTGGTAAGGCTCAAAGCATCTTTGACAGAAAGTTACATCACACTTCTTGCAGAATGTTACTGGTCTGCATTTACACCATTCTATCCAGCAGTGTTTCTGAGAGGGTCGTTTTGTCATAAAATGACTTCTACTATCGTACCTCATATCAAATTTCACTTCTCGAGGTGATGAAATAGGGCACCCATTCTCTTGCAGTTCAAAAATATCTTGAGATATTGAACAGCCAAGCATCGTCGGAATTCAAGTAGGTCCAGGGAGTCTTGTCCATGTACTTCTCTGTAGATAATCCAACCATTTACTACAGCCATATCCAGCATTCTGACAAGGAGATCCTAGTACCACTTTTTTTTTTCCACAGATTGAAGTGGCATATTTTCCTGCTAACCAATCATGATGGTCCACTCCACCCATGTACTTACTGTAGTTCTTTATGACCTGTGGAGTAACGGTTAGCACGTCTGGCCGCGAAACCAGGTGGCCCGGATTCGATTCCCATTTGGGGCAAGTTACTTGGTTGAGGTTTTTTCTGGGGTTTTCCCTCAACCCAATATGAGCAAATGCTGGGTAACTTTCGGTGCTGGACCCTGGACTCATTTCACCAGCATTATCACCTTCATCTCATTCAGGTGCTAAATAACCTGAGATGTTGATAAATCATCGTAAAGTAACCTACTAAATAAAATATGACCTGTGGTTGCTGCACACTTAGACTATCTTCTGTCTTATATTTCTGTTCCACCTGCTTGCAGAAACCACTACATCAAAGTTTGATCCTTCAGGTACACATCTGTTGTCATCCCACTTCACGAACAGAATTTCACCATTAGTGTCAAATGTATAATCGTAGGACTCTCGTACTGAATTCTGCAGTAATTTCGTATCCTGAAGAAGACAGGCGTCCATTGTTTTCTGTCACAGTTTCTGTAGCCTGGAAACCAAGATTCTGAAGGTGAAGCAAAAGGTCTCTACTTCTAAATAAAATTTCAAATTTTGTGTTGTGAGCCCAAGGATGTGCAATGCAATCGAGCATATTCAGCACAACTCTGCTGCCTATTACGACGTCATTTCAGCTGTGTCTTTACCAGAGATTTTTTACACAGGGAATAGAAAACCTCAATGTGATGTTAGCCACAGAAGAAATTAGTCAAAAGTGATACCATCTGACATAATATTGCGAAAGAAACTGAAGCAATATATCGTACAATTACAAGATTGAATTTTTTTCCTGTTTACTGTTATATATTGGTGGAAATAGATGCGTGGTTTTCATTATTGGCCAAAAAATATGATTGCATATTTTATAGGCCACTGTACTTAGAAGTAAAAAGGAATAAATCCACTGTTCTAAAATGTATACACTGCAGACGTACATCATATCACATTTATTTCCAATTTAGGGTATACAATAACACATTCTGGGGATCGAATAGTAAGGTGACTTTCAGATGCTAATCTACTTGCAATAGCACAGTACTACTTCCGACAGTCGCTTGCTGATATCAACTGTTGCGGTACTGAGTGCAATGACACACTTCTCTCTACTGTTATTTTCTGTGATGATATAAGCGCCCAGTGGTCTATTTATAGACTGCAGCTGTTTCAGTTCATATTGCTTTAATCATTTTACATACATCTGTGTTTTTCTTGTGCGATGCAATATTAGTGACCTTGACACTACTAAATCACAAACCAGTAACAATATCAAGATAATATAACAAGGAAAAATAATTTTATTCTTTACACAGCGCAACATCATTTTATACCTAACTAATGTGAACTGAGATACCTTAATGAATTCTTATTTTTGATAAAATGTTGGCATATTTAGTTAACATCTTACATGATATATTTATGATGATCATTAATATTGAATCAATGTGGCACCATAAAAAAATCTAATGTAGTCGAGTATGTAAGGGTCTATAAATAGACCACTTGGCGTTAATGGGTTAAAACATTCTTCCTGTCTTTCTATGTTACTTAGAAAAAATGTTTTCAGTCTGTGATCAAAATACCCCTCATTTCTCGTGACAAACAACTGAATAGGCTACAGTGGACTATAGTGGACTTTATGTTGTCAGCAAACAGATGGATACATTAAGATGATTGATTGATTGATTGATTGATTGATTGATTGCAATGTCCAATGGAAACTTTTTCAGACAAAATACATCTAAAATGTCTGTCTACAAAGTAATTTACAAAATGAATGTACCAAATAACTTTGCAATTACAAAAATAAAACAAAAATTAGACTTCAGTTTTCTGTTAAAAAAATTGAGTTATGCATCCAAATGAAAACCTGAATGAAAATGTTTAGGGCTATCTGATTTTTACACGAATTACTTAGTAAAATTCATATTGCTGACCATTTGGAAAAATATTTTTCCTATAAATTTTCACTTTTCTTTAGAAGTCATAAATTGTTAGAATTATTTCTTGCCACAAATAATTTAAATGCCAAATACACTCAACAATAACGAGATGCTATTTGTTATTGTGTTCCATAGTCAGTTGTGAATACCACATTTTTATTTGCAAGGGATTGTTCATTAAATAATTTTCTTCTTGAACAGTATGCTTCCATAGTACTGTTGATTGCTTGATAAGCGAGTGATATTGTTAAAATCTCAAAATAAACAACTAATGGTTTCAGAATTTGTATGAATTTTAAATGCCAATATTCATAAATAGCAATGACACTCCAGCTTTTCTCCAAATGACGTGTTTATGAATTCTACAGCCCTATAAAGAAAAGAAATGCTCTCTAAACAGTTTTGGTATCAATTCTTACATTGTACTTTAAATTAGTGTGGTTTAACCAATACTTCCTCTACTTCTCCTTCATTTTCTGTACTGCTTTTCAGCTTTCTGTTACGTACAGAATTTTTTTTTTTATTACTAAGAGTAAAGTGATAATGGAATATTTTGTATCAACATAGATTTATCCAAGAGATAGTTTATGCTGAATTATTTCTACTAGTTGCCACGAGTTATCTAGAAGTTCAGCAGTAATCCAGTGCAAAATTCCAGAGAGTCTCTTGTTCTTAAGAGATATTTCACTTGGGTGTAAAAACATTTGTTATACGGGGTTGAACTACTGAAGGAACATTTGTTCAGAATGAAGATTTATTCAGAGTTTTATAATAAACCTTTAATATACAGTATGCACCAAAACAAACTGTACTGAAATTATTGCTCTGCTACAGTGCATGTTTGCCTAGCAACCAAGTGTTTGTTTGCTAAAATATTTAGACATATTGTAGATTTGGTGCTTGGCTTAGCGCTGCAATTATGGTTCTCACAACAGAGGAAAAAGTCTTTATTGTTGTGTATTATTTCTGTTCATACGGACTTCGATGTACAAATGACACATATTTCAATTTGCTTCGTGAAATATTTCACAAGCCTTAAAGGAAGCTATCTCACCAGCCATGCGACCATAAACACACTCGGCTTTGCTCCAGAAACACTTTGGGGAACGTATAATTTCCCTTGGAACACATTAATCTTATTCACTGCATTCACCTGACATTTCATCACTCGATGCCTGCTTATAGAATATGCTTTTTTAATTGATTTATTTTACGATGCTTTAGCAACTGAAATGGTTATCTAGCATCTGAGTGAAATAAAGATGATAATGCCAGTGAAATGAGTCCATGGTCCAGCAGCAAAAGTTATCCTGCACTGGAGAAACGTCAGAAAAAATCTAAACCAGGTAACTTGTCCCAACAAGAATTTAAATTGTTAGATATGCAGTTACTCCACAACGGTGGACTGGGGTATGTTAAAGGACATTCACATTAAGGACAATGAAAGTAACAAGCTAATGGAACAGTGTTTCAAACTTGTGCCATTTGTATGTCCAAGTCCGTTTGAATGGAAATAATACACAAAAATAAAGATTTTTTCCTCTGCTGTGAAAACCAAAATTGCTGCACTAAGCAAAGCACTGGACCTACAATATGTCTAAATATTTTAGAAAATAAATACTTGGTTGCTAGGCAAACTTGCATTGTAACCGAGCAATAATTTCAGTGCTGTTTGTTTTGGCGCATACTGTACTTTTCGCATTTGTATCTTCAATATGCCGGTTTTCATAAATAGAAAAGTATTTAGGCATGGTAACAATATAAATAGCTATATTATGTAAATTTATTAAAAAATGTAATTACATCTGTCTACTTTAAGTAGTCGTAATTTTGTCAGAGAATACCTTTTATATGTAGTTTGGGGAAGGTAACTTCATTTTATTTGGAACATATTAAACGATTTTGTTTAGGTATGTCTTCAAATAATAGTTCAAAAAATAAACTGTAAACGATAATATATTTGCAATAAGATATGAATTGTTGCAAAATGCGTAAAATATATGAAAAAGTGTCACTTTCGTGACACTTCACCCCTCCACCCACTATGTTCAACAAACATAATGTTAACGTTTTTATGCAATGTTCTTTGATAGAAAAGAAACATTTGATAAAATAGCACGTTGCTTATTGCATGAGACTAGAGAAAAATTTGCTACTGCAGAGTTATCATAAATCTTGAACTACTCCACATAGTGTACAAGGTATTCATTGATGGAGATGGTCGAACATAAAAGAACGTGATTCTTTATAAAGTGCAATTGAAATGCATGATTCATGAATCAGTTATTTATTTTTTAATTTTGTAAAGTCACATTATATGAATATACAGTCTCACACCATAGGACAAATCATAGTACAGTCAAACCTTGATACAATAAATTATTTGGGGACTACGAAAATTGTATTGTTATATCAGGGTTATTGTCGTATTGAGGGGTTATGAAATTTTGCCCATACAAGGGCAGGTCATTAAATAACAGGATTTTTTTTTTACATAATTGTTGTACAAAAAAGTGTTTGCCTTATTTTTCGACATAGTCACTCTGTTTTGCAACACACTTGGTCCACCTGTTCACAAGCTTGCGGGTGCCCTCAAGATAAAAGCTTTTTGATGAGATATATAACCAATTTCGCACCGCAACACACGACTAACACTTTGTTACTCTTCTACAGTGCAAGTCAACAGTGGAGCAGCCATGTTGTATGAGCTACTGCACAGGCATATACTGTTTGATCATCACGAACCTTTATGGCATATTACCATTGTGTCCGGAAATAAAAATTTTCGTTGGACATAAATCTCCATGAAATTTAGAATAAAATTCCTGTTATTTAATGACATGCCCTGATATATGTGTTTGGAAAGAGAATATAGTAGAATGAGTATAAAACAATATTACATGCTATAAAATAATATTTATTCACCATTTGATTACCCAACTTGAGTTCAAATTCATTTAACAGTCAGGCATGTTTTACAAAAATCTATATAATTGTGGTTTTGAGGTTTTCAGCAGCAAATGTATGTGTTATTGCTTCAAGTACAATCATATGTTCTCACTAGAAATGTGAAAGCACTTAAGAGGACTCTGACGTGATTTTTCCACATTTTCAACATACATACTTTTCATTTTTTCTCTGGAAATATCAAAGATATCTGAATGAAATATTTCATTTGAATTTATCATAGTGCAGTGAATAAATATTGGAAAATTGGTTAAAGAATTTGATCAAAATAAAAATCTAAATTCAGGACAAAAAAAGTAAAACGTTGCATTAAAGTACCAATATATCTTAATAATATACACTACTGTCTGTGAAAATTGCAACATCATGAAGGAATCATGAGAACTGAATCAAATTTATTCCACATATTACTGATATTGATGCACACAAATGATTACCGTTTCAGACCAATACACATGAACACATCAGTATTTTGTAAAACCTCCACGAGCTGCAATCAGAGCTGCTATATGTCATGGTATTGAATCAAAGAGGCCTTGGATCTCTTCCTCGGGAATGGCCT
Source organism: Periplaneta americana (assembly GCF_040183065.1). NCBI lineage: Eukaryota > Metazoa > Arthropoda > Insecta > Blattodea > Blattidae > Periplaneta > Periplaneta americana. The sequence continues at coordinate 92,433,488 of NC_091124.1, read as the reverse complement.
GCCAGGCTGCTTGTATACATGCCCACAGTTCATTGCAGCTTGACTGCTGATGGTTGTTGATGGATTACTTGTCGACCAACCATATCCCATACATGTTCAATAGGCGACATGTCTGGCGAATGGGCAGGTCACTGAAGAAGCTGAATGTGCTGTACATTGAAGATAGCTTGAACATTCCTGGCAACTTGTGGTTGGGCATTGTCTTGCTGGAATATAGCATCAGGAGTGCACTGAAGGAAGGGTATCCCCGATGTACAGGTTGCTGTTGAGTCTACCATCAATACTTAGCAGCCGAGATCATGAATGATACCCAATGGCGCCCCACACCATCATGCCTGGTGTTCAGCCAATATGACACTGGAGTCTGGGATGATACCACTGGCCGTGATATCCTCTAATGCATATACGAACATCATTGTAGTTCAAGTTGAAACGGGATTTGTCCAAAAACACCATGTGTTGCCAATCTGCACGTCACTTTGTGTGTTTACGAGTCCATTATAGCCTGAGACCTCGATGATCTAGGGTCAAGAGATCTGCCGCAAAGGAGTGTGTGCAACCAGCCCTCTGCAAAGCAGACATCAATGAACAGTGGAAACAGATAATGATACACCTGTTACAGTGCTTCACCGTTGTGCTAACACTTGTGATGAAGCTGAACGATCTGTCACTACCATGCTGTCGAAAAATCTGTCATGCCGTGGTGTCATACAGATCGTGATCCACTGCCAGATTTTCGATGTGTCAGATTTTCTTCGATCCACTGCTTCCACCCTCGCATTACTGTAGTGACATGATATCCCATATGAGCAAAATATCGCGATACAAAAATCCACCTTCACGCAGGCCGCTCATTCGTCCCCTTTCAAACTCTGTTGTTTGTTTATACTGTGCCCTTTTAGCATGACGAGGCATAGTGACTCTTTGAGAAAGGTTTACTGCCTGTTGACATTAATACACTGTTAGTCTGGCACCTACTACGACAGTTCAGAGGGCACTGCTGGGTTCAGGGATGCACAATCATTTTGAAATTCTAATCACGTGGGAGAATTTCTCATTTCCTTGTGTCAAGAATCAGAAGAACATTATATTATATCTAAAAATGACTACTATTGAGATCATTTTACATGAAAAATTAATTAATGGAATTTTAATATTATAAATTAATATAATTAACACTATTTCTGGAATGCAAGTTTTTGCACCTACATTATATGAAACTGCCAAGAAATTAAGAAACTATCATTCACAAAATACAAAATTTTATAGTTGTAGCTTGAGATATTGGCACTTGATGTAACGTTGTTTCAGTTTTCGTATACATTTTTATTCAGAATTAAGATTTTTATTTTGAACAAATTATTTAACCAACTGCAATGTACTTTTCAGTGTTTATTCACTCTTAGTATAGTAAATTTATATGAAGAATTTCATGTCGATATCTCTTATATTTCCAGAGAAAAAAATGAAAAAATATATGTTTAAAATGTAGAAACCTTACGTCTGGGTCCTCTTAAGAGTAACAATGTCAATGTTTTCTGCTCCCTCAGTATTTAAACACTTATGTTCAGGATTAATTTTACCACTTAAAGTACTGTCCTCTAGTTCCTTGAGTTTCTTTGTTTCTTGTGAGTGTTGACTGTGTAAACCTGTACCAAACTGACAAACACTCGAATGTGAAAGGTGCCAGGTGGTCAGGAAGACAGTGGCAGGAACTATAAATACAAATCCTTTTAAGGGCCATGCACCTTCGAAACAGGTAGAAATCTATTGTAACACACTCCTTGCACAATATGCCAAGATCTGTCAACAAAAATATGAAAGAGGGTAGACGAAATAAGGGAAAGATCTTTAAGAGGAGGATACCAAGTGAAAAGTGAAATATTGAAATGAAAAGCAAGTAAATTAAAAAATATGTTTTTATCATTCCATTGAGGTTTCTCCAAAATTTGACCATTGTAATGATAGATAAAACATATTGAAAATATAGGAAACACATCGGGACCAACCACATTTATCATTGCAATAGGGTTTATCATTATATTGTTATTCGTTGTACAGAGGTTCGACTATATATATGTCAATTTACACACACACATTCTCTCGCTCTCTAAGTTTATGCTGATTGGAGCATCCTTCTCCATATCCTTTCATATCAATGGTGAAGTAAACAAACAACATCTGCTATTGGACAACAGAAAACTTGTACTGGTACTCTACCATCAAGCAACCAGGAATCCTGCACATTATAGACTAGTGTGGCATTTGGAAGGATCATATCAGCCTGTACATTTTCAGTGGAAATGTAATCAGCAGGTCATATTTGTAGGTGTTGCACAATTGGCTGATGCCGGAATTGGATGCCTGTGATGATCAACCTGGGTATTTCATATAAGGAAGGCTGTGATTAATCCTATGGTGTGAGACTATTCAGACACTGTATTCCTCCCAGTCTAAGTCTGCAATTTGACACTACTAGACGAGCAAAGACCATAAGTCTTGTTGAAGAATATGTTCCATTTTAGTTACATAAATATTAGTCAGATTAAAAATAAATTAATGGGGAGTCTCATTTACAATAAATATTGAATTGATAAGGAAATTAAGAGTTTTTTCGTAATGATATCACTCTACAATTATTACAGATTACAGTAAGTACTTTTTAGAGCAGTTAATTCCTTTAACATTTCTTCTACTTGAGCAATTGTCCTTAACAGTGGAATGGTTACCATGTTTACTGCTAGATCCCAGTTTGTATATTTGGATGCAACTCGTGAAGTCCACTACTGTGGAGTAACATTTGACATGTCTGACCATGAAATGAGCAGGGCTGTTTTCAAATTCTAGGTGGGCTAATTTATCCTGTTGAGGTTTTTTCTGGGGTTTTTCCTCAGTCCATTAAGAGCAAATGCTGGGTAACTTTCGGTGGTGGACCCTAGACTCATTTTACTAACATTATCACTTTCATCTCACTCGGACACTAAATAACCATAGCAGTTGATTGTTTTCTAAATTCATTAATATTATTATATACAGAGATAATTCTTGGGATTTGATTCATTTATAGAATTAATATTCAGTAAAAATGTGTGTACTTCTGCAAGAAACGAGAAAAGTTTTCGTATACTAATGACTGGTACTTGATTTTTCGTCATTCACCCTTATGAAGCCAGTTGTGTAGATCAATTTACCGACAGTTCTTGCCCAGAGTGCGACATAGGAGGCTGATGTAAGCTACACCCCTGATATGTTGATGATGGAGACTAGTTGGGATGCCACAGAGTAACCAGAGTTCCTGGAGAAAACCCCTATTACCTGGACCACGGGCTTGCCTAACACAAGTCATAAATCGGAGGTATGCCAGGGATTGAACCCGGGTCCACACAGGGTCCAGTGCTCTAGCCTCTAGGCCACCATGGCGGCGGAAATGAGAGAAGTAGAGCTGTAGATAATATTAATATTCACCCACCCTAAAAATTCTGGTGACTGGTTAGCTAATTGTAGTGGACTGTACAAAAATAAATAAAGTTGAATTGTGGCAAGTGACGAAAAGAAAGTAAATACTGGAATGCAGTGTTAATACCTTTACTTATACCACCCCTGCATTGGATCGAAGTTAGAAAAGTTCAGATACACAGTATGTGAGATACTACTACTATTGTTCTTTTCTTCGTGGATTCATTGCTAATTTCATTTGAAAGTACAGTATGGCAGTTCATTTGTTTCTTACGTATTACAATTGTTCAGGAAGGAGTTTCAATTAGTTTTCTTGAATACATAGTACTAAAAACTTTGCATTTCTGTAAACAATAATGAAGATATTGCTCTGACTTCGTCTTTCTTAATCAGAAGAGGAATTATGTCTTGTTATGTATGTATTACTTTGGTATTTTCATTGCACTTAGTTATAAATGTTGGGTGGATTGAGTAATTTGTTACTTGTTTTTATAACATGCTGTCATAGTCAGCATTATTGATCAATACCTAAAATGTTATGGAATGATGGGATGTTCTGACACTTCTATAAATCAAGCCCATTGAGCAATCATTTTATGTGCATACTTTGGAACATTGCAGATTGTTTATGTTGTTGTTCTCCCTTTTGTCTGTTTGTATTGGGAATGATCTGCAAAAAAATTATTTGCCATTTAATAGCCTTCATCTGAGATGAACAATTCATTGCATTGATTGCTAATAAATTTTATAGATTTGAGATACTTCTATTGACATATATTATATCGAGAGATCTGTTTGTAATTTGAGAGCAGTTACAGTACCCATCTATGCAAAGTACCGGTATTACATTTGTCATCTGTTTCAACTGAGTCAACCTTTTAGGAAGCAGTAGCATGTGACCATGCAATCATTTTAACAGACTATTCAGTACAGTATTGAAGAGAGTATTATTTTATTCGAAACTAACTTACAGAATAAAACTACTTGCATTCTTGAGTTTCATCACAGATGTCCAGAATCTCCTGTACCAACTAAATCATATTCATGCACGTCCTCTGCGGTGGCTGAATGGTCAGCCCTTCAGACTGTCACGCAGGTGGCCTGGGTTCGATACCTGGTCAGGTCTGGGATTTTTTTCATTGAAAAGATCCATAGTGACACTTGTGGCGGACAAGGTCGCAGTTGGGGTTTTTCCTGGGGTTCTCCCGTTTTTTTCCAAATTAGACATTTACATCATTTCGTTATCATTCTGTAGCATTCCCCGAATGCCTGCTAGTGACGCATGGAGGGTACTGGTCTAGGGATGAGTGGGATTGCCTGCTCAAAACCTGCGCACACAGAGAACCTTAGTGTGTCAGCTGGTGTGGGTTTGGGAATGCGTCACCAGAGGGTCAGTGCAATAGATCTTAACAGGTCACAGCGCTGGACCATAGTGTTCCCTCTGTTAAATTCAATTCATATTCATGCACTCATTGGAAAATGGCATAGTAAGGGTTTCGTGTTAGAAGAAAAAGAAAGTAAGAGCAAGCAAAAGAAAAATTACCCAATATTCAATCAAAATTGCAGTTCAGCCTTCGAAAAATATTATCTCAAAAAATTTGCATCTCATACACAAAGTGTTGAGTAGGCCATCAGTACACAGAACCTTCAGAATATGTTTGGAAACTGCTTGACTAGATCGGCAGCTTGTATTCCACCAGAAGGATTCAACTTTTTATTTGATTTCGAGAAGTCTCAAAATTGTATTTTTCGTTGTTATTGAAGTAATATAGACCAAGAATTTGATTATGCATATCTTGTGTATAGCTTGCAGAGTTCGAGATTCGGGATAATTACGAAACTTACAAATGCATTTTTTAACACGTTTTACAGAGCTTTTATTCTCTAAATAAGTGTCCACTCTGTTCAATATTATATCAAACTACTGCATTAAAATGACTGGATGGTCACACACTGTTTCCCGAAAGATTGACTCAACTGAAATAGAGCAGTTGACTTAAGTGCTGATAACTTTTAGCATCAATGTATGCTGTACTCGCTGTCAAATTTTAAATTAACCACTATGTATATTCATCAAATATATTGCTCTCCATGGGGTTAAAGCAAGCAGAACATGATTCTTAGCACTCATATTTCTATTGCCGAGATTATAAATGCATGAGAGCTCTACCTACTTGTCCCTCTTTACATAATATGTTATTTGCATTTCTTTTATGTTAATTTCTTGCAGCACAACTGTCGGATTTTGTTGTATGCCTATTTTTTGGGTTTGCAAGAAGTATGGAGGATCATAGGATAAGCAAATGGAGATAATGATATGTCATTCTCATGTGATTGATATACCTGAAAAACATGCTGTCAGATATTGTTAAAAAATGAGTTGATAAAAGAACTTAGCTGTCATGTTATACATGAAATTGCATCAATTAAAAAGAAGCTTTCACAGGTAATCAGTATCGGCATGATAATTCTGTGTTGTTTGGATAAAGGGAGATAAGTCATAAAAATGAGTTTGGAGATAATGGAAATTAAACTTCGGACTCTTATTGCAAATAATTTTCAATACAAAACACATCAACTGCTAGTATTTTTTTATTTTTGCACACTCATTTGTATAATTTAACTTGTGTGTTCATCTGGGGAACAAAATTTCATCAACACAAAAAAATGACTTACCCCTTTACCCAAACACCACAGAATTGGCGTGAGAGTTTTGTGTCTTTGCTCCATGTTACATATACAAAAACTTCCTACATTTCGGAGATATCCCTTTCAGTATAAGGAAAGGGGATTCTGCTATTTAAATTCAGTTCTGAGAGTCATTATTTAGGTCTCCATTTGCAATACAGTGCAAAATCCAAAATTCTCACATCTGAACTCTGTGAAAATCTATACCCTTCACTTCCCAATCCCTTTTCTTTCATTTTCTCTTATTGATGACTTCATTAGTGTGAACATCTTAAACATTGTCTCTGATGAATCACATGTGAATGTAGTAGATCTACTCTGTGGGATCATAGAAAAGTAGTGAAATGGCAGAGGAAAAAGGAGTATAATGACAAAAGCTAGGCCTACATCATCTTTGTCTACTACATATTCTGTTCAGATTCACCTGTTTCTGGCATGGATGTCCTCTCAGCTAATGGCACATCATCTTAAAAAAAAACTGTATGGTACTTATTGAGCATCTCAGTCAAGCACTGTCCACACCTAGCATTTCTGTATACTAAATTTAATTTACATCACCATGGGGTATATATGTATACACGTGTTTTTATATAAAATAATTCGAATTCATTACTTGATAGTGAATGAATTATGTATACAAAGGGTGTGTTGGTAAGGTGCTTGAAAATGTCCATTTTAAATGTGACAAACCTTGTGGGAATCTTTCCAAACAGCATTTCACTTACCTCGTTCACCATTTCCGCATATTATTATTAAGACATCTTATTTATTGCACTAATATCTATACTTTTTCTTTGAACAGGCACTCGCTTACCAGAAGGATTTGTTTGGCACATTCGGATTTTTATTCTTTGCACATTTTTATATTGAGTTTAGCCCACTTGGCCATATCGTCTCTTTCTGCATGACTGGTTTCCGTCCAGAATTCTGGCCAGAGAAATCTAGATTGAAATAAAGAAAGCCATAACTACTATATCGATTGCAAGGTCTCCAATCATGTTAATATTGAAGGCATAAATGGAATGGATGATATAAAACTTATTTAGTTATTTCTTCTTCCAAAGCTAATACAATTAAAAATATATCCTCCTCAGAGTTACTTATTTTATTTCCAGATTTAGTCCAGAACATTAATGTCACTCTTATCATTAAATAATGATAATATTGGATGATCAATTCAGAAATACAGACAAATGAGTGATGCTATAATAAAAGTTTGGGCATACCAAATGAATCTGTTCCAGTGAACACCTATCTTTAGGCTACATGAATATTGTTATGAAAAATATCATGGGAATTAATGAATTGAAGGATCCAGGAGAAAAAGCATATTTAATCCAAATTTAGTAATTTTTATATTTTATTTGAATCTGGCAGCTAAAGTTCGTATCTTCAAGATCCCCTAATTATACAGGGGGAAAAACTCACTTGGTTTCACATCATAAGCATATTAAGGAAAGGCCTACAAGGGAAGAAACTGTCATTCTGCAAATCTGTAAACGCTTTCCTGAAAAATTTGCAAAATGTGACTAAACTTGTTTTTCTTTCGGGCCCTTCAATTATATACTCAGATTATTTTAAGTTTCAAAACCTTTCCTAAATTTCAAAATTAAATTCATAGATTATAATATCAAACTACTAATCATTACAAATTTGATATGTTATTTCTCTATTAATTGTTTTATAATACTGTCATACAAGAAATGGCATATAAGACATATTTTATAATGTTATACAGTTATTGCATTTGTCAAAATTTGGAAACCACTGTAGTTTCCTAAACAGTGACTCATACGATAGAGTATTATAAACTAGTTTCAAAATGTACTATTTTTAAACCAGTCGCTAACAACACAAAAAAATAATAACAATCCAGTTGCCAGTTTCAACTAAATTGGTGTCACACCTAGCAGAGGCAATTTCAGCATTCCCCAGATCACTCCGTTGGTTCCTTTAGACTGGCGTTATAGCTAAACCACATTTGTGACATTTTGCACTTTACCAGATTGTAAAGTATGACACATACTATCGTTTTGATGCAAAGAAACATACATTGGAATTTTTGGCACTTTCACCTTTTACAGCACTCGTTTATTAAATCACACCAGACGAGTATTTTCATGACATTTGTTTAATTTTACTTATGTGAGTACAGCAGTGATATTCGTGACGTTTTTACAGTATTGAATGCTGGTAGTAGGTAAACACTTCAGAAAAAAATAAGCACATCAGCATCGTAGACTCATTTGGGAAGGTGCTTTTTTAATCATAAATTTCTCTTCAGCTTTCTCATATTCTGCTTTCCTGGTAACTTTTCAATGGAATGATTTTTTTGCAAGTAAACATTAAAAGCAAGTGCACCCAGTGTGACATGGGAGTACATTAAAAGTATGTCTTTTGTAATCTGCCTTTGGCATGACAGCCCATGGAGGGCCAAAGCCAACTGCTGGCCTCACATTCACAAGCCTCAGCACAGGTAAACAATCATCCAAACAGTATGAGGGTAACATGTGGTAAGCAACCAGATTTTGCTACCTATCATAGTTTCCCAGGATTCATCACAATACGGGATACACTAACCGAAATTTCGAGAGAAAATTGTTCTGTTTTAATAGCACTGTATTTCTACTGTACACTTTTATGATGAACTGTTACCATTTAATAATGCATTTACTTCTGACATAATTGCAGCATTTCTCCTTGATTAGATTTTATAATTGTGAACTTCCTTTATTCGAAATATAATTAATTTATGCCATCAGCATGCTGCATATGAGTGTTGTGACCAAATCTGCTGTGAATAGTCACAAAAGGAATGGATGAGAACAGGAGAAGTCATTAAAAGTTCTAACTAGACCACGAAACTTTATGCATTAAAAAACCTGAAAATAAGCATGCAACTATGCAGTAAAATCTGTTGAAATGTGCCCTAAAAATTGAAATACATGCAGTAAAAATTAGGCTTTAAGAGGTCTATTTGGTTTAATAATATGATGTAAATTAAAATAATTTAAAGTAATAATTGTCACAAGCCATCATCATTTTATTAAATCTATTTTTTTTGATAAATATATTAATTATTCATTTTAAATACATATTTGAATGGGTACATTTTTAACTTTTTAATTTTCCAAATTTTTTTAACTTTCTTTGCCGTTTACGTAATTATTATAGCAGTAAACAACCGAGCTCCACACACAAACATTGTTTTGATTGTATGAAATCAGAGCGCACTAGCAGCATTGTCGTTGCAGCAATTTCATGACCTCAACAATATAATGTGACCTTATTGTTGCAGTGTCTAAATACATTCATTTTTAGTTCTACAAAATTAGATCTAGGACACGTGTATTTTCACCCTGACTCCTGAAACACTACACTTGTATGGAAAAATATTAATGGAGTGGCAAGACTAAAAGAATAAGAAATGGTCACATGTCAGATTGCTACTGGAGTGGGTGGACTAAAAGACCATTGTCGAGAAATCAAAGACTTGTTGGTGGTTATTGAGGAAAGCGCATCAATAATAAGGGTTGGTCTCTTGTTAAAGTGGAAAAGGCCCAACTTATATATTAGGAAGAAATATTCATTGTTGTAACAGCAGTTTCGTGTCCTCAACAGTAATTAACTAATCACTGGTTTTATTTCTCACATAATGTTTATATTTCTTGGAAATTATTCTTATTTTTATCACAGAGAAATTTTGAAATTAGATAATAAATCGGCCAAACCAAGAAGAGATGTTAATATATGCATTTAAAATGTGCAAAATAAAAATAAATCTGCATTTAAAAGGGAAAAACCCTCGAAATATGCGTTTATAATTGTGTTACAATTTATTTTATTATCTCAATGGCAAAAGTCATAATTTAATTTAATAAATATATTACAGGAATTAAATGTAAATTTATTTCTGCAATGATTCTAAACTATTTCAACAATGAAACATTATTATTATTATTATTATTATTATTACTACCACCAATATAAAGCAGCTACCGGCGTGGCTCAGTCGGTTAAGGCGCTTGCCTGCCAGTGTGAAGTTGCGCTCGGGCGCGGGTTTGATCCCTGATTGGGTTTTTTCCGAGGTTTTCCCCAACTGTAAGGTGAATGCTAGGTAATCTATGGCGAATTCTCGGTCTCATCTCGCCAAATACCATCTCACTATCACCAATCTCATTGACGCTAAATAGTTGATTAGTTGATACAGCGCCATTAAATAATCAACTAAAAATAAAACCAATATAATAATGTTGGCTTCATTGAAATGTAGAAGCCATGATCAGCAAAGATCCATTTTTGCTTTTTCAGTATGCCAAATCAATAAACACATGCACTTGCATGAAGTTTCGCGGTCTAGTTATAACCTTTTTCAATAAAACCTTTGTTGGTGGGCACTTGTCTTGTTGCGTCTTTCACCCAAGCGTCTTCTAGTGGGCGATGTGCAGAAGTTTGTAGTTCTTTCAGCCACCTTGATACACAATAGGAGGCAAAATACATAACACCATATTATAGCCTAAGTGGAGCAATGATGAAATGCCAGTAAGGGAAACAGAGGTACCCCCCCCCCCCAAAAAAAAACTACCACCAAACATCGTCTTTGTCAACCACAAATTCCAGTTGAACCTGCCGAGATTCGAACCTGGGTTACCAGTGTGGAAAGCTGATCCTCTAGCTGTTTGGCTAATGGTGTACCGTATCTTGTACGTGATCTATAGATCATATCATGTAAAGACACTTTTCGTACCCTCTATATTAGCCACATTAGCTTCGACTGTGTGTAGACAACATGGAAATAGAGGGTATAGAGAGGAAGTTAGAAGCTTATAATGAGCACTTACTGCAAATCCAGCATTCTCCAATCTTTCCTATTTTCTGCCTTCCTCTTAGTCTCTGCATATTGATCCATGTACCTTAATCTTGTCTATCATCTGATATCTTCTGTCCCGAACTTTTCTTCCATTCACCATTTCTTTCAGTGCAACCTTCAGTAGACGGTTTCTTCTTAGCCTGTAGCCCAGCCAATTCCTTTTTCTCTTCCTGATTGCTTTCAGCATTATTCTTTCTTCAACTACTCTTTCTAGAGCACAGCTTCATTTCTTATTCTATCTGTCCATTTCACATGCTCCATATCCACATTTCAAATGCTTCTTCTAGTCGTTATATGTTTCATCATAATGTCCAGGTTTGTCCCCCATACAATGCCACACTCTGCACAAAGCACTTCACTAGTCTCTTCCTTGGTTATTTCTCCAGATGTCTGCAAAAGATACTCCTTTGCCATTGCGACCCTCCTCTTAACTTCCTGGCAGCAGCTCATGTTACTACCTGTAGTACACCCCAAATATTTAAAGCTGTTGCTGAATTTCAAAGGCCTGAGAAATTCACAGGGGAAATATGTAAATCAGTTAATTTGGACACCAACCACTGTAACCATTCCTGACTTCAACACACAGAAGCTACCATGCCACTTGCTTTTCTAGGGACAAAAGGTATAATGTGATAATGGAATTTCTTGTATACAATAATATAGAAGTGTGAAAGAAAAAAACCTCGCTCCCAAAACATATAATCCAATTGAACCATAAGAACTGTTATTAAATGTACAAAAGCGTGTAAGAAGTAAATGCAGACAAACAAAAATAACCATCTCCCTGGATTAATCATTTTTAAATCTAAAATATAATAATAATAATAATAATAATAATAATTCTGAAAAATTCTTTATTCCAGATGTTATAGTACGAATGGCAACAATCATTGACAATACAGGTAGCTTTTTCCAAAATCTCTCTCATTCCATATGATCTCTGGCTGGGGATTTTTATCCCTATGAAGATCATGGTTATCAAAATAAAACTAAAGAAGCGAAACTTACGAATTCGAAATGAGACAGTGGTATTACTATTGTAAACTCAGCAGCAGAGAGCTTTCACACTTATAAGGCTTTATATTGGTTTTTTTTTTTTTTTTTAGTTGATTATTTAATGGCGCTGTATCAACTAATCAACTATTTAGCGTCGATGAGATTGGTGATAGTGAGATGGTATTTGGCGAGATGAGACCGAGAATTCGCCATAGATTACCTAGCATTCACCTTACAGTTGGGGAAAACCTCGGAAAAAACCCAATCAGGTAATCAGTCCAATCAGGGATCAAACCCGTGCCCGAGCGCAACTTCACATTGGCAGGCAAGCGCCTTAACCGACTGAGCCACGCCGGTGGCTGTTTTATATTGGTGGTAGTAATAATAATAATGTTTCATTGTTGAAATAGTTTAGAATCATTGCAGAAATAAATTTACATTTAATTCCTGTAATATATTTATTAAATTAAATTATGACTTTTGCCATTGAGATAATAAAATAAATTGTAACACAATTATTACAAATAATTTAATTTTGTAAGAAACTAAAGCAGTCTACTGAAAACCATCCACATTATTGACATTTTCTCAGTGAGGAAGATTCCTGTAATAGTTTCTTGATATCTCGTTGGACAGAAGTCACTGAGTTCCTGAAATAAAAATTGCCGCCATAGAATGCAAAAAACTAAATACTAGTATAAAAACTACTTCTATTTAATTAGTGAAGTATATTGGTAGTAAATAATCATTAAGGAACTTTGTCTGTAGATCTTTACATTTTAACAGCAGAACTTTCATGATGTCCACATGTGGACATACACTGAATCAGATAAGACAAATTCTCCAACAGCAATTGTCTCCCTTGCCTACTTTTTCCGGTCATTAATATAATTCCCCAGCATCCATTGTAGTTTTCTGACCAGAGGATGAAGACGTTGCTGCTCAGCTTCAACTTTAAATTTCGTTCAGTGTCCTCAAAGGTACAGTAGTGAAGCCCTTGAGTAAAAAAGTGGATCGTGTCCATAATTCACATTTCAAGAAAATGGCATTTTATTCATTAACGGGTTTATTTTACACATATCAGAAGTTAATTTAGTAAAATAAATCAGTTAATGAATTAAAATGCTGTTTTCTTGAAATATGAAATATGGACATTGTTATTTTTTTTACTCAAAGGCTCAGTTTTGGTTTGTACAAATGATGAGAAAAAAGTAATTTTGTCCATTCTTTAGAAAAAAAAATGGTCACATTCATTTACTTCGAATGGACTTTGTTTCACTCTGTATCCTCTAATAACAGCATATCAATTTTGAAGAACTTCAGTAATTCGTTTCTGTGGAATCAGTGCCATATTTTTGACACATTCTATATAAGAATTTCCAGTTTCGAGGGCTGTCATTGTGATTCTACCTCATCAGCAACATGTTGTTACTTCATAATGAATACATGAGAAAACTGTGTAATTCTTATTTTGTCTGCCATACAATTTACAGAAAACTTATTAGTTGTTTCACCTGAGATCGAAGAATGTTTAAGATGCAGTGGTGAAGCATGGATACTATTTCATTCACACCCTTCTTTGTAACAGTTTGATCAGAACAGTAAAATATTGAATCTCCTGTTGTCAGAACGTGAATATTAAATGGATGAACTTTCATCTGGCATTTATGGAAGACCATATTGCTTGATATATATTTAAAATTGATAAGTTCTTTTGGTAATCCATGGTAATTGCTTCTTATGTTGTACTTTTTGAGCACAGTTGCTGGCATTTTCGTTTTCTGTCACTGAAAGTTCGTACTACTCTTCTTAAGTGGAATTCCTTTCTTACGGCTATTTTAACTTGTTTGTTGGTTGACAAGACCAGGGTCATGAAATTCCAGTAACAGTGACAATTTTTCATGCAGTTATTTGTAATGACAGCGGCAACTTTCAAGGATTGAATTGTTGATGGATCTTTGATCCTGTTTCATCACTCATAGAGAGATCTATTCTTGTGCTTCTCTCTTTCATCAGGTCGTACCACCCCATACAGTGTTAAATGGTTTGCATCAGTCACGGAGTTATATCATGAAGGGCTATAAATTCTTTCTAGCATACACCTTCTTTCATTATGTCGTCTATTTATTAAAACTTTATCATTGTATGAGTGGTTGTGAAGATTCACATTGATCTTTTTGACTCCATTTTTGTTTGATGCAATGGACATTTATTAATCCAGATAAATGTAAATTTTAAGCATCCTTATTAGGTAATTTATTAATATTCATTAATTTTCTCAAAACATTTTAATCTACAAGGTGTTTAGGAAAATATTTGGGGCTAAGAGGGATGAAGTCACGGAGATTGGAGAAAGTTACACAATGCTGAACTGCACACATTTTATTCTTCACCTAACATAATTAGGAACATTAAATATAGACGTTTGAGATGGGCAGGGCATATAGCAGGTATGGGTGATTCCAGAAATGCAGGTAGAGTATTAGTTGGAAGACCTGAGGGAAAAAGACCTTTGGGAGGATAATATTAAAATGGATTTGAGGGAGGTGAGATATGATGCTAGGGACTGGATTAATTTTGCTCAGGATTGGGACTGATGGTGAGCGGCAATGAACATCTGGGTTCTTTAAAAGCCGTTTAAGTAAGTACTTTCACAACTTTTTCCAATCTCATGCATTTGAGTTCTCATTTTAGTTGTATCTGATACTCATCCATGCTGTTGTCTTTTTCTTAAAAAAAAAAAAGTACCTAGCTTGACGAAACCTTCAAGCATTTAATTCTGTGTGATGAAACTAACACATTGTCATTAAACCAGCTATAACAGCTGGAGGGAAGGATCATGATAACCACGCAGTACCTCCATTCTGAGTGAATGATCGTTCACCTCTGCTGAGGCATGTGGACCTTGACTGTTCATAGACTGTTGTGCCATATATATATATTTTTTTTAATTAACAAAATATTTTTTGGCAACCTGAAATCCGTCCATGAAAGTGGTTTTAACTCAAGATGTAATATACTGATCGTTATTTCAGCAAAACATGTTGACAGCCATCATTTTTAGCTCTTCCTCTGTTTCTAAATCTTCTCATAACTGCCAACTTATTATTTTGCTAGCAACTGAATATAGGCTACCTGAAGAAAGTGCGGATTTCATCAGAAGAATTTTGATAGAAAGTGACATTCATTGGTTTTTCCCCCACATGTCTTTCTTATTGTGATCGTTCATGTTTAAGTTTATCAGCATTTTCGTGCATTATCCTATTTAATTTAATTACGTTGTTGAATTGTAAATGTACCAGGTCTGATCAAAAAGTTTCAAGACATGGTCACCCTGGAAAAACCAGGTGCAATACCTACTTGCTACTGCTAGCTGTTGAGGGAGGGGGTTTTCTTAAAGCTGCATTCCCAACTGCAACCTCCTGGGACAAACAGATCAGCTGCAAACTTTTGTTGGTGTTGGTAAGTCGCAAGGCTGTTGTCACATATGTGAAGAACTGGAAAATCTCGCCGAAATGAACCGAAACTTTTTGACACATACAAGCTCATATAACTGGTTGTGAGACAGAGTGTATGGATATGATCCAGAAACAAAAGCTCAATCAATCTTCTTAATGTATCCAGCTGTTTGCTGACAACATAAAGTCCACTGTAGTCTATTCAGTTGTTTTCACGAGAAATGAGGGGTATTTTGATCGGTGTTCATTATAGATGCCTGTTGCTAGTAGCCAGAGTTGGGGTATAGTCAATATATACTACAGGGCTGTGTCTCCTGCAACTGGTACTGATTATTTTAATTTACTTCTTTTGTGGTTTATGGATGGACAGTATAGAAGAATGTGTTCCAGATCTTCATCATGATTATTACACCACAGACAAGTAGGATTATCAGAAATGTGAAATTGGTGTAGGTACAATTGAGTGACAATGTGACCTGTTCTGGCTCTTGTTAAAAATGTTTGAACATGTCTGGGCAAGTTTTTGTACATTTCCAGGTAATTTGGTTTCTTTAAATAAAAGCTCAATCCTCACAATGAAAGTCGCCAAATTTTCCTTGGCCCAAGAAAGCAAGACAAGTGAAGTCAAAAATGTCAAAACAATGCTGTTTTCTTTGACATTAGAGATGTGGTGCCCTATTAATTTGTTCCGAGGGACGAAATAATTAACCAATATTTCTACAAAGAAGTTTTAATACTTTTGTGCGAGAAAGCATCCAGAAATGTTTCAAAATCAGAGTTGGATTCTCCACCATGACAGTGCACCGGCCCATTATGCCTTCACCATCCAAGAACATCTGGCCCAAAAAAATCCCTGCATTACCCCATCTTTCCTGTTCGCCAGATTTGGCTCAAGCAGACTTTTTCTTATTTTTTCGACTAACATGAAACTCAAAGGGCGTAGGTTCTATGACATTCCTATCATCAAAGAGAATGCGACAAGGGAACTAGACAGTCTCCAGGAAAGTGACTTCCAAATGTGGTTTGAAATGTGGCAGGGACACTGGCAGACCTGTATTACATCAGGGGGAGAGTGCTTTGAAGGAAACAAACATTAGTTATCCTGTAAGTATCTCTATTGTTTTTATATTAAGACTGTCTTGAAACTTTTTGATCACACCTCGTATATAATTTGTTAAGGTTTTCTTTTTGACATCTTGAAACTCTTATAGAATGTCCAAAACTTTTAATAATAATCTGACAGCTGTCTTTCACCATTGCGTAAAATATAATAAACACTGACTTTTTGTTCATTCTTATGCCCTACTGCGATATACAACTTTGAGTAATACTAAGAATTTAGCAAAGTAAGCCATTCTGCTTCCTAGTATTAACAAAGCTTCATGTGCATAATCTCGAGTAACATTTCTCCCTTCATATCTCTCGTCATTTATGTTCCACCTACCTAAAATTTGTTTGGGAATTTTTCATACTCAACATCTCATTCTAAGTAGATATAAGTGGGTTTCAATATATGCTTATCTCATTTAATTGATTCATAGAAATGATTCATAAGCATTAATACCATGTTAACGATTTTAAGTGTGAGGTCTTATTTTATACATATATGAAATTCCTGAGAATATAGTTTCTTTACATGGACACACAAACTATTGGATTAAAATATTGATCCATATCCCATTTTTATTTGGGAGAATTTATCATCATAACCCTGATGTGTTGTTATACTACACTATATATCTTAAACTGATTAAAAATTTTGTTAATATATGTTCGTCTACAACATGGAGAAACAGCTTCCTCTTTAAGATCTGTACAGAAAGAAATTTTAATGTAAATAGAATGCTTTTCAGGAAGATTTATTTTTAATCTTGATAACAAGGATGCATTCCAAGGTATGCATGCTTAATGTACATGATTTGAAGCTACATACTGTGAAATGTATAGTGTCTTATATATTGTTTTACTCAAAATGTATCCTTG
Source organism: Periplaneta americana (assembly GCF_040183065.1). Lineage (NCBI taxonomy): Eukaryota > Metazoa > Arthropoda > Insecta > Blattodea > Blattidae > Periplaneta > Periplaneta americana. The sequence continues at coordinate 92,416,037 of NC_091124.1, read as the reverse complement.
TAATTGTTTATGGTAGCCTCTCTTTAATCGAATGGAAGCTATCAGGAATGTAACACTCCCCTCCCCCCACCCTATTCCAAAGAAAAAATTCCATTACTTCTGTCGTTTTGCTCTATGCTGACACTTTCGCAATAAATATAAATAAGATTCTGTTAAAAAAAAACATATACTAGGTAAAGTGTTTTGAAATTGAGTCTTGTCTTTTAACACCAAAGATTTTCAGAGTGCAAGGCACAGATGTTTCAAATTGAAATATTCTAGTAGCTTGGAATAAGATGGAAATTGTGCAATTAAAAATATTTCTTTTTGTTAGCAGAAAAAAACTGTACAGCAATTAAGTGGTTACCCAATCTGTTATTTGTACAAAACCGTTTCTAGCTCTTACTATTAGTCTTCAGGATGTACGTAATGTTGCTTTGTAACAAATGTTCTGATTGCCATATTGGTTTCTAGAGACCACCCATAACTTCGCTCTGTGGTTCTCTTGATCCAGAATATTCTTGGTGCTTTTGATTGGTATAGGATGGAATTGTGCATCATTATTGATGTGGTTTCTTTCTGTCATACTAAAGTTTGAAAATAACTGCAATTGCCCTTGAACATATTGATATTGTTGTGCATGTATGAATGCAAACGTGTGTACTTCACTTTACTTGTCTAGCCATAGGTGCCTATAACGTACAATACAGTACATTACATTTTTAAGGTAAGAAAATAATATATACTTCGTACTTAAATGTACGTTGCATTTAAAATGAATGGGGGACTTGTGTCATTTAGTTTTTTAAGTGGTTAATCTTGCCAACGACAAACAAGCATATGAATGAGAAAAACTTTTTTATGCATTCATATTTGATCTGAATGTTGACAGGTTAAATATTGTAAATATTATGCATATTCTTGTTTCTCTTAAACATGGATTGATACTATGTTTTAAATAATTTTTGTCAATCTCTTAATTTGAATGTACAAGTATTGATTTAATATGTTAAGAATTGCCATTTTAATGATTTGTTCACTGTAGGTGAACATATGTAGTTCATGTTTCTGATTTAAGTTGTCTTCAGTTTATTATTATTACTACTGCTATTATTATTATTATTATTATTATTATTATTATTATTATTATTGTATGTGTGAGTGATGTTATGTATTGGTTGATTGGTGAAACAATAGGAAGCCGTGTTGAGGTGAATCTTGCCACAAAAATTACATTACAGTTTTCTGCTCTTTTGTTGGGGAGAATCTGCTCTTGTTATGTGTGTATTTATTTTAATCCCTTATTTTTAGAACTAATGTACCTGCCCATTTCTAGTGCTCTTGAAACATAACCTTAGTTTGGATATGTTGTTAAACCAAATACATTATTCTTCAATTGACAGTGAAATATACATGTAATACATTGTTATATCTATTATTTTTAATCACTTGCCCAGAAATTTGTCTTGTAAAAAGTCTTAATTTTTTGCTAATAAAAAATGATTAATTGTAACAAAGTAAATACCAGTACTAATTTCAGCTTTAAAAATGTCAAATAATGAGATCTCTTGAACTTTTTGAATTTGTAGATCTTTCATACAGTCAGTATTTAAAAATCTTAAAATTAATTTTTTATTCGCATGTCTAAAGACTCCACATCTTAAACATAAGTTTTGTTTTAAATTTTGTTGTGCACTTTTTTTTTTCTGTTAGTAATTTCTGTACTAAGGTTTATCAAACTTCTCTGGTTAAAGTTCTAATATCTTCCATAATTCTGGAAGTTAATAACTTAATTCATTATATTGATTTACAATTATAGATATTGTTTAACCAATGCAGAATTGTTAAATGAAGAAAAGTGAATTACTGGTACATGTTTATTTTATAGGAAAAAATGTGGTAACCAAATGTGAAATGTGTACAGTGAGATCACAAAGTGGGCGTACCCCCCCCCCCCCCCCCGCCGTATTACAACACTACGAAGGGTATGATTGATTGATTGATATGGACATGTACCTGATAGTTTAAAGATCCAAGACATCGGTATGAAGACCTTCATTTTCATAGCACAGCTGAATTTTGCGCCATGTCCTGGCAGATGTTTTGCATAGATAATCAAAGGTCACTACGTTGAAGGCATCTTCCACAGCTGCTCGTAATTGTGCCATTGTGTTATAGCGATGATTTCATGCTTTGTCCTTGATGAACTCCCAGATATCATTATCAGGTGTTGTGAGATCGGGACTTTGTGGAGGCCAGGCAAAAGAAGTTTGATCATCTGCAGATGATCTTCCAATCCACCAGTTGGGAAAGATCATATTCAGGTATCGGCGCACTTGCAATGCAAAGTGTGCTTACTCTCCATCCTGTTGCAGGACCACAATGTCTTCAGTACCAGCTTGGTGAAATTGTGGCACCAACCATTCACTAAGCATGTCCTGGTAGGCTGGCTCATTAATGGAACCTTGGAAGAAGAAAGGGCCGAAAATGTGTGTTGCATTCAGTCCAACCACCACCATGACATGGGGTGGTTTTCTTACCCTAAAAGACGATGTTTTGTGAATGCATGCTCTGGTAGATAGCACATTCGTCTGTGAAGAGGACATTATCATGGGAACGTTGTGTACAAACATTTTAAGAAGCATCCCACATGCCACTTTATGTGCATCCACATCAGCATCGCTTAATTCATTGACGTGGAATGGACAGAAATACTTGAGCTCAACTTCCATGTGTTTCATCATGGTCGAATGAGAAATGCCAAGCTCTGCAGATCTTTTCAGAGTGGATTTCAGGGTAGACTTTTCCATTAATGCCTCAACAGCGTGGCATGCTTCCCTCCTTGTCGGCTTTTCACTTCTGGAATGGTCTTTCACGCTACTTGTGAATGCACGTTTTTCCCACCCCAACATTGTTGCTTTCCTTGGCGGTTCCACACAAAATGGTCACAGAATTTCACCTTCATTGTTTCCACGATGTCACTGGTATGACGTTTTTCATGAGGCAAAACCGCTGTCACCAAGATAAACATGAGGCACCAACATTCACAGAGTAAGTGAAATAATAATACATGAGGGGTACATCCACTTTGTGATCTCCGTGTATTTCTACATTCATTGAATTGTTTGAAGACCAACATGTTTGCTATAAAGAGACTTGTGAAAGCTGTATCAATTTAGATCTAGTTTGTGTAATTGATAATGAAGTTCTCTTGTCCACCACGTCATGTTGCATTCCATTATCTGCGAGAATGCATAACATTTGCCTCTTTACACGTCCTAACAACTTATACGGAAGGGACTTAGTAATGTATTTTCTTTATCTTCTGGTGAGGTATGAGCTAATGTGTCAAGTATTTCAACAGTGTGGTGAAAGAGAATATCTCCGACTTTTAGAGGGAGTTTCATTTATTGGATATACCTACAGTACATGGAAATGAAGTGTGCTGAAGACACTCCTTGTCATTACAAGCTTGAAATGCCCAAAAACTATGTTTAGTTCATGTGCCTACATAATTTTTTATTCTAATTCTTAGATTTGTTGGAAGCTGGCATTATGTTAATCCCTGAACTTAAGTCCCACCATGTTATAGTATCATTTCGTATCTAAAGTTAATCTGGTCTAATTTTTAATAATCAGGAACCTGCTCCTTGGCTTGTTTGACATTGATTTAATCCGGGTCTCGGCAACTCATTTGCTTCTCTGCTGTCTTTCTTTGCATTCAAGGACAAGTCTGGTATCCAGTCTCCTGTGACATGTAAACAAATCCAATGTTGTACGTACCACACCTGTCTACTGACTGAGTTGGCTGTTCCTATGCTATTGAATACAGACATACATGTAACATTTCATTAAAGTTGTTCTCAGAAAGAAACTCATTATAAATTCAGCTGACAGTAACATGTTTCATTCTTATTAACTAAATTGTGATCATCTTAATATATAACAGTGAAATAGTTAACTTTTGAAATAAAACTAAATAGTGAGCTAAAAAATACTTGATTAAGGATACCGTACTTTCAATGCCCATTCTTTAATCAATAATATTTACCCAACTATGCTGCTGTATAACAATCCTGTATTATTTTTGTCAGTTTCTCTTTTTAAATTGTGTGTTTGCATCCTTAAGGCACATTTCAGGTTACTATCAGTCATACTGCTCTTTGATGACTTTTGTTTCTCTTCACATTTGCTTACAAATATAAGTTTGATCCGAATATAAGCAATATATTTTCAGCATACGTACATGAAGGAACTTCGACCTAGGGAACTTTCTATAAAAACCAATTATATTTGTTCTGTTTGTATAACATACTTTTATTTCTATGTTACAACTTAAGTTAAAAAGTTCCACATGGAGCTGATGGAGAACTTGATCAATATTTAAGCTAGAAGGGATAGCAAATATCTCAAATTTAGATTGCAAAGTTGTCGAATCCTGGAACCTTTTCTCAAATGGAGCAAGAATAAATTAAGAATTTCTACATATTGTCCATAATTTGGGACTAACTGCATTAATCAAATTTATAAGACTATGAAATCAGAATAGTATCAGTGATGCTCAGTTGGCAAACCCACGACAACAGTTTTGTCTTAAAAATCTGCACATTACTATATAGATGAATTATAAGCTGATTTTTCTTGAAGCATTAATATTAAGCTATATAAGTAATTCAGTTATGCTGCCCTGGAATGCCAGATCACATTTCCATATTATATCTTTCCATTAACAGGATTCCCACTCATTTTCATATACAGTGAGAGACAAAATATATTTTAAACTTTCCCACAACACATTACCTTACTGCCATAAGGTCGTAAGTGCTTTATATGAGGTTTTACGGGAAACACAAACACAATTAAAACTTAGAATAGGTGTGAAAAGTCCCGCACTGTGGTGTTGTGGTCTAAGGCATCCTGCGTAGAACTCTTGTTACGGAATGCATGCTGGTTCAAGTCCTCATGGGAGAAGAAATTTTCTCATGAAATTTCGGCCAGTGTATGGGACCGGTGCCCACTCAGCATTGTGTTGCACTTGGGGAGCTACGATAGGTAGCAAAATCTGGTTATGGAAGCCAGCTATAACATCTGGGGGGATCATCGTGCTAACCACACGATACCTCCATTCTGGTTGGATGATCGTCCACCCCTGCTTCGGTATGTGGACGTGACACCAGCTGTCGGTCATGGTCCTTCATGGGCTGTCGTGCCTCGTATAGACATGAAAAATCATATTTTTATTCCAGAGACTTGAAATGTATGTCAGTTTCTACTTGCTTGGATAAGATTCTATTACGATTTTCACTGATGTTCCAATACTGTTCTAAAAAACAAATGAGATACAACCTAATGTTAAAAACATTGTTTATTTTTAGGACATTATATGGCTCTTGAATTCTCACACAAAAAAAAAAATATATATATATATTAGGACGCAAAACATCATTTTATTGAGGGGGGGGGAGGGAAATAATATCTGCACAATAATTGAATAGCCGCCCAGAACAAGGTTGTAACCCTCATTTCTCATAAGTACACTTTTTCGTGAATAATGGTTGTTAATGATGCACTATGTGTAATACTTGTACTCCTATTAAAATCAACACACATGTCTGATTGTTAACCTTGCTCTAAAAATTTAAAAGGATGTACAATACAATGTGTTTTTCCCAATTTTTTTAAGAATTTCATATTTGCTGATTACAACCTTGTTCTGGGCGGCTATTCAATTGTAAATGTTGTGAATGTGATGTTAATTAACCATAAACAAAGTAACTACAGTAGAACCCCTTTCTAACGAATCTCTGACGGATTAATTTCCTTTTCATTAAAAGGAGATTTACACAAAATGGGAAGGAAAGACTAAAATAACTAGTACTAACATGTGTCTTATATACCGAACATTATAATAATTTAATTAGGCCTACAATTATTATTTACAATACTTTTCATTATAATATCTTATAACTCTTCAATTGGTGAGGCACAATTGTTTTTCCATTTGGTTGAACCTGAACCACACTGAAACTAGACAGTGAAAATTCCTTTTTTCTTCTTCATTATTCCCCATAACGAAGTAATGGCAGACCATGGTTTTTTACTACTTACGATAGTGTTATTTGAGGATTAACCTCAACAGCCCTTATTATTTTCACTTTCAGTACAATAGTTAATTTTTTCCATTTTGTTGCCATTATAATATATAAACAGCATAACCTAACAAAAAAACTTGGAAACAGGATCCATAGAACTCACGAGAACAAAGCAAGCAAAGCAACCACTCTGTAAGAGCAACGCAAAGCAAGACCATAAAGAATAATGCCGCTGCTTGATGCTGCATTACTATTGATTGAGATGTGTTACTGAATATGTCAGTACTATTGATTATTGAAGGTCAAGTCGATATTTCTGGCTTTATTATCACAAAATCCTCTTGAATAGTTTTCTTTAAAAGTGGGATTTTTCTTAAATCAGGTTTCCTTGAACGTGGAAATTAATTACGTTATTCTTATGGTAATTTGACTGGGACTTAACAGATTATTCTTTAAAAATGGGAATGTTAAAATGGGGTTGTACTATAGTATAATTATATTATGCGTATAAATATTATTAATGAAACTTTTTTCCTATAATTTTCACAGAATGTACTTACACGAAGTTGCTGTTATCCTCTATGTCAGGTTTTGGTAATATGTTGAGCTTCTGGGTCTCCTTCAGTTCCATATGCATAGATTTTTCTTGATGCACTATAGTGGATTCATTTTATTTATTTCTTCAGCTTTTGATTACAAGAAGTAGACCCTGAAATGGATCCTCATAAGGGCTTTGATACGAGTATTTCCACTCTCAGGATCTTCAGTCTGTTAATTAATGGCATCTTTCATCAGCATCAGATTAAGTAACATTTCAGTAATGTGAGTTTTTCATCCACTCCTGGAATAAACACAGCTAACTGAGCTGTACTTGACATTAGTACTCCTACTTCTATAAAAAATGCGATAAATGTTTTTTGGGGGGTTAGGGAGGGGGGCTTTCAAGTAATTGAAGGAGATCGTTAGCTAATTCTTGTATTTTGGATAATATATTAGAAGATGACACACCTTCAAACTGGCATGAGTGCATGGAGAAAATTTCGTCAGGTGCTAAGATGAGGTATTACTTAATTAACTCTTCATCAGAGGGCGGGGGATTTGAAGCGAAGTGACTTAGCAATGTCCAGTGCTATTTTGTAACTGACAAAAATGGTAGATTCTGCTGTAGTATTGCTGTGATAAAAACTTCTCTTTCACGGTCTTCAATTTCCAACTTAGAATAATCTTTATAATTGTATGTAAGATAGGGCTGCTGATGGGTGAACTTTTTCATTACTTTTGGTTTAATCCCAAACCAGTTATTACTTATTACATATCAAAATAGAAATATATCTATCTACAAACATAAGTACATGATAAAATGTCATCTTTTAAACATCTCAATAGAGAAGTGAAACTGATCAGAAAGAGAAAAATAAATTGGCTTGGTCACTGGCTGAGAAGAAACTTCCTTCTGAAGTATTGGTGAACGGGAGAAAAGTTCGAGGCAGAAGAAGATATCAGATAGACAACATTAAGAGATATGGATCATATACGGATACTAAGAGGAAGGCAGAAAATAAGAAAGATTGGAGAAAGCTGGGTTTGTAGTGAAAGACCTGCTCTTGTGCAGAACACTATGAATGAATGAATTGAGAAATCAAGGCTACTACCACAGAAAGCTAAGCTAAGCTAGACAGATGTTTTAAGATGGCTGGATTACATACACTTACAATGTTTGAAGAGGAGGCGGTTGTTGCTGTCATGGAAGATGATGAAATAGGAACAGATTTAGGAGACGACTTTATGTAAGTGAAATTGGAAGACAGAAAGGAACACATGGTGAATTTTCATCATTTTATTAAAAAATTGTATGGAAATTGTGAAGAATTTATGTTTCTTTCGGCTGAATCAGCAACAGTTTCATTAATGAAATATACCATGGCAAATTGCTTTATATGTTCATAGATGCCGAAATCAAGATTGACTGTTCAAAATGGACCTACTCATTAAGCTCGCAATATAAACTTTAATGTTATTTAATAAGCTAATTTCATAAAATGAAAAAAAATATTACCGAATTAATAAGCAGTACTCAAATTATATAATGTCTAGAGTATAATAATTGTGTAAAAGAATAAATGATAGGTACAATCAGTTCAGAGAGCTCCACTTATTTCTTGCCAACAGTTGTCTTTCCTGGTTGTGTTTTTACAGTAATTTGAGGTTATCATACAGACAGGGATATTTTCTTTTTCCTCCCTTGATCTGCCTTCCATGATAATTAGTACACAGAAACAATAAAATAATTATTAAAGTAGGCCCACACAAGAGCCTGCTAGATGCCAGGAAAAGCAATTCATTATATGCAAAGCCAGCTACAAATATGAAAATCACCTCGTAGGTGATCTATGAAATTTAGCTTAGCATAGCACTCTGTGTGTGGCATTTCATGTAACTACATTAGAGCTACTGTTTTCCTTAGCTTGCGTAGCTTAGTTTAGCTTTCTGAGTATGATGGCCTTCAGACAGGATTGTCTACTGTCACACTATTTAATGTGTACATATACGAAATAGCTTCTGAAGGGAATAAATTGTATACTGAAGGAACTGTAATAAACTACAACACAGAGTTGAGCTGATTATTAATATGTCGATGATATGATAATCAAGGCAAATTCGGAAGATGATTTGAAAAGAAGTGTTTTTCTTTTGAATGATTTTGGTATATATATTAAGTAAAATCCATTTAATGGATTTAATTATCTACCCCTAGAATGCCAGTTATCGTAAGAAGGCGAAAAAGTAAAGTAGGTCACCTCCATGTGGTGCACCCTGGGTAATGCAAAATGATGTACAACTCAAGACGAGAAACCAATTTACCAGCTATCTATTGGAAGACAAGAAAGAATCACATCTAATGAACACCATTGGAATTTAAAAAACGAAACTTATTACCAACAAATATTGGGCATATTGAATCGAATTTGCAAACCTAACCGAGGTTTAAAAAAAAAAAAAAAAAAACAAGGAAAAAAAACAAGACTTAAAGTATACAACACCCTAGCAGCGATTGCAACTTTGCTGTATGTAACGAAATTTGGTCACCGAATTTAAAACAAGATTAAATACTTTTTTTTAGAAGAACAGCTGGGTATATGCTTTATTAGACCATAAAAGAAATTAAATTTCGTAAAAATTATAATTACATAATTTTAGAAATACATATATCCCCCCCCCAGGTTCATCTTCGTTCCATGTTCTCTTTGATCTACTTCCCTCTCTTCTTCCTGGAGGTTGCTAATGGTAAATTTGCTTCGGCCATCTGTCTTTTTCCCATTCTCATCAGATGACCAAATCTGCAAACTTCTGTTTTTAATTCTGCTTAGTACAGTCTCTTTAGCATCTATTCTGCACCTAGTTTCTTTATTTTTTTTTTTAGTCCAATCTGAAACTGTAGCACTATGTCTCAAATAATGCATTTCCATTGCTCAAGACAGATGAAACTAATATTTTTTTTTTCCAAATACTGTCTGTCCGAGTAGTTATGTCATATTCCGGTTTCCCCCACCCGTTTCTAGTGGTCCGTCTGTAAAGACCAGTGGCTGGGCTATTAGGCTCTATCCTTAAAATATTTTCTGTATGGAATTGGAAGTCTACTTAATATTACAGAACTGTTTAAAATCATTTAAAAAAAGGCCCCATCATGTAAGTAACTGTCACGTGTTCTCCCCCATTTCGACAACCTTGCAACATAACCACTCAGGCGGACGTTATGTTTATCCCACTGTATTGAGTTTAAACATGATATAATTTTTCTACTTTCTTCGATTCGATTTTCAATTTCCTTTTCTCCAGTACCTTCTATATTATCTATAACCATGTCTAAATATTTTGACTTTACTTGCTTGATTTCTCTTTCTTCATCATAATAATACCAGAGCATTTAGAATAGAAAGTGTGGTAAACTTGGCAAGAGTCTAATGGGACTTTTAAACCCTGTAGTGTCGCCACGGCAACTGAGCAAAACATTGGCATGGTGATCGTTTTTAGATTCCAGTTTTCCTCTTATACTGTCGACAGAACAGATAGAACTCATTCTGGTATTGAATTAAACAGATATTTCTTGCGATGTTCGAATGATTTTAATTGTGCCGTTTATGTGAGCGAGTAGTAATATGCCTAATTGTTTTGTTCTTGGTGTAAATCCGGTTATATAATCTGTAAGGAAGTAAGACATTTCTTTTTTCCACCCAAAGACTAGGTTATTTTTCAGAAGTGGTGTAGAGCAGTTCCACAGAGACAGAAAACTGTATGCACGTTCTTATATCTGTAACATCCATTTTTCTGCGGTTTTGATAGTAAGAACCGATAAATTTATTATTGACGGTAAGGAGGTAGGACGTCTGTGGATGAACTGGTGACCAAAACCGGATGCCATACCACATATTTTCCCGAACTTGTCTCGATACCTTAAAAAATTAAAAGAAGAGAAAATCTCCACCCAATCCTTTCTCATAGCAATGCACCCTTACCAAATACCATCTGGCTATGACCAATTCCATTGACGCTAAATAACCCAGTAGTTGATACAACATCGTTAAATAACCAAGTAAAAAATAGAATTGGACGCGATACCCGAGAATCAGAAGAACACCTTAGCTGATCTTGCACTTGTGTGCATGTATGTGCCATTACTCCACACCTGGATGTCAAAAATTGTCTAGTTACTTTGACTGTAATCTCTTTTTCTTTTACTCGGTTATTTAACGGCGCTATATCAACTACGAGGTTATTTAGCGTCGATGGGATTGGTGATAGCGAGATGGTATTTGGCAAGATGAGGCCGAGGATTCGCCATAGATTACCTGACATTTGCCTTGCAGTTGGGGAAAACCTCGGAAAAAACCCAAGCGGGAATCGAACTCGCACTCGAACACAACTCCAGATTGGCAGGCAAGTGCCTTAGCCGACAGAGCTACGCCGGTGGCTCGTAATCTCTTCCAGTGAATGAATGCCAGACCAGCATTTCAGTTGTTTTGTGCGAGTTTTTCAAAATTGATACACTTTTTAGAGCCATAAACTATAATGAGTTCGAGGGAAGTGAAAATACAAAAGAATATACAAGGTGAATGAACGGCCTTGTAGATACAATGAACTCAAAGACTTCCTCCTCTGCCCTGTACAAAGGATTCTAGCATTACACGATTTTATAAAATATATTACACGTAATTGGCAACACAAAGAACACATCTGCCTAAGAAAGAACCCTTGAATTATTTAGTGACAATTCAGAGCACTCACGAAATATATTCATTCTTGTGGAATAGCAGATTTAAATATATTCTGACAGAAAAAATTTAACCACGATTCTCTACAGCAACATTTCAGAATTATAAAATGATTATCTTGTGATGATCACCATAGACTTTCTACATCTGAACATTTTTCAATCTCTGTGCCGGTTAAAAAATGTGCTATGTGCAAGTGCTAATTGTGAACCCCTAATTGAACCCAAGCACCTAGCTTCTACTTCATTAAATCTTCATGTTTAATTATTAATTATTTTATTTTTAATAATAACATTTCTGTCGTAATTAACGAAAAAGTTATTTCAGTAACAAAAATACAGTATAATGCTACTTTGTATGTGGGCTACAGGTTAATCTGATTTACAATTTTATTACATTTGTTTATTATGTTTCCACATCATAAGAGATTTCTGATCAAGCATATGAGAAAGTAAATTGGTCTCATGGAAAAAGTCGTGAATTTAATATTCTCCAATAAGTAGCATACAACTTAATACAGTACTACTAAATTGTTTTAATTTTACAAAACAAAAAATAACCTAGATATTTCAAAAGATCAAAACTTGCATTATCATAGATATAACATCGAAGCTTAATTTGTAAGTCTGAGTTGCAGTAATATTGCTTGTTACCCCTGAATTATGTATAAACCAATTACAACTGCAACTAATGGGTAAATAGTAGATAAAAACTATTGGTGAAAATAAAGTGTCTCCTTTATTATGTTACATTCTTTCCTGTATAAAAAAACATAATTTAATAGCAATGCATACTGTATAATGCCATAAAAGTGTTTATTTTTGCGAAGCTGTACTCCTTTTTTGCATGCTTCTGGTTGAAGCCGGCACAATGTTCCAATTTTCGGTTAATTATTATATTTACTATTCAGGGGTGTATTATAGCTCACAATTTGTTAATGTAGTAATGTTACATTTTTTAAGTAAGTAAAATATTGCGACATAATACTCTACAATGCATTCTTATGTAATGGGTTATTTTTAAAACCTTTTGCATTCACTTGAATAGTGATCCTGAAACTGGAGCGGACAACAGAGCTAGCGCCACTCAGTGCCGAACCACTGAAGTAGAGGAAGTTACGTCACTTTCTCTTCTACCAGCTCTGATAATACTATTATTTATTTTTGTATTAATGGCCAAATATTCTGTTTCCATATAATTTACTGTGAGACACCAGCATTCATATTTTTGTTAACCAGTGGTCTATTTCTAAACAAAAAAGTGCCCTGGCTTTGAGATTTCGACAGTACCAGCAGTAGTTGTCTTCAAAATCATCATTTTCAAAGGAATACCTGTGGAATGTCAGAAGAAAATACATGGGTTTGAATCTAGATGAAGAAGTTGTTAGATCCATGGAGTAGACCACACTATGAAATTGTTTAAATATGAATAAAACATATTTTTTTTTATAAATAAAAAATTTGACAATATGAAAATCAGAAAAGTGCTCTGGTGCCACCAGGCCTGAAATACACCCCTGCTTTTAACCATGAACTCTAAATCAAAATGGTCTACTTGATTGTCGGCAAATTGTATGAGTTAGTCAGTTAGTGGGGTTTAAAAAGGGCGCATCAACTACTATGGCTATTGATGCCCTTAAAATTGTAATATAAATAAAAATATATAAACAGAAATTTATCTGCTATTTTTACTCTCATTCCTTGGCAGTTTTGTTTCCATTGTTCTAACATATGTTCTATATATAAATTAAAAAGTATTAATGATAGGCTGCAATCTTGTTGCAGTCCTTTGAAAGTTTCTAGTGATTGTCAAAAAGATTCATCATCATTGTATGTTTTTCTTATAATAACAGTTAATTTTTATTGATATTGCTCTTAAAAATTTCCCAGTGTTTATTTCTTGGAATATGGCATACGCTTTTCAAGGTCCACTAATGCTAAATATGTTTCTTATTCCAATTTATTATTATTACCTTTGAAAATAACTTGAATATGGTACTAGTAGTATCATCATATTGATAGCCATATAAATCTTGGATTTAAAATATCGGCATCCTAATCAATTAAAAAAAAAAAGGAAATTAATGTTAGAAACATGCATAATAAAATTTTTAAAAATTTAATGATCTGCAACAAGATGTGGTAGCTATCGATACGATAAGAATTTATTGGAAAATAAATAATATACAATGATATATTATAAAGATGAATGTTTAATGAAGATTTTAAAATGGTTGATGCAATTGTCTGAAGAGTATTTTCAGGAACCTTTAATTTTCTGAGAATCTCCAATGTAAATTTGGGAATTGTTCCTTGCACATTGAACATAAGTCTAATGATATTCCAATCTTGAATATTATATTTATGACTGAGATTATCACAACATGACAGATAAATAGCGCACTTCTCTTCATGTACTTGCTCTTGTTGATCTTCATTAATTTCAAATCTTACTGTTGGGTCAAGAATGAGACCAGTTTTTTTTATTTCGGTCAATTAGTATGATGTCAACATGCCGTGTAGATCCTTCCATAGAAAGACATTGAACTTTCTCATATACTTCGTATTCACCATGTTCCCTTAATCTGTTAGCAATTATTGAGCGGACTGTATTATGTCTGTCAATTCTCAGTAATTGGCCCTGAGGGCAGAAACCTAGCACGTGGGGTAACATTTCATGCTCATTACATCTTCTACTTTAGAGAGATCTAACTGCGATAACATTGGTGCTCATTTTAATAGCCTCTGTCCATTGGCCACAAAATAGATCTTTCTTATTGTTAATCCAGGTATTACCTTTTTTCCAGTGAGAGTAGAATGTAATTCCTTTACCTTTCCCAGGTAATGCGCTTCATTTATGATAAGAAGTGACACGAAGTTGTTTACGGATGTTGCGTGGATTAATGGTTCCAATATCGTTGACACTAAGTGGTAAGTGGCGAAGGCTGTCAGTAATTTTGGCTTGAAGGTTCCTAGTTTGATTAATATAAAGGTTGTCTTCTTTAACTAATAATCTGCAGACATTAAGATGTTTAGAAATACCTGCCACTGTGCTTTAAAAATTCCAAGTCCTCTCAAATTTTGAGGTGCATATATCATTACATCCGGTACATCTGTCGGTAAGCCAACAATTTCCTTGACAGAACTACGGATAACTTTATTAATATCATTAAGAAATTTTAATTTAAGATCCTTTAATGGTGCACATTAAAGTGGATAGATAAACTGAGGCTAAATATATTGGTTTAAAATGTTTAGTTTTTAATCAAGAATGATCAAAGGTGATGAACTGATGACACTAAGTGGTTAAGACTGTTTGTCAATTTATTAATAATTTCTGTAGGATTAAATTTAATTTCGTCATGAAAAGTAATTCCCAAATATTTGATATTTTCATTAGAAGTCAGATAGGATATAGTAGATCCATCTATTAACTTAAATGACTGAGAAGAGAGTTGTCCTCGGTGGAGAGAAATAACTTTACTTTTATCAATATTAATCCACAGTCCAATTTTTGCGAGTGAATTTTTGACTAACATTGTCATATGTTTGCAGCACTATCATTTTGACTTATAAGAACTAAATCATCAGAAAAAGCTAGAACTGGTATGTTTTCAAGGTTAGGAATGATATTGTAATCATATTCTTCTACGATTTGCTTTTCACTCAATTCTTTTAAAAGAAAATCTAGTGCTATATTGAAGAGAATAGGAGAAAGAGGAGCAACTCCTTTTTGCATTAAGATTTGTCCTGTTTTAGGTGTTCTGTTGATGGAAACACTAGTTGTATTGCCCGTAAGCAAAGCAATGATGAGATTTTTCAATTTAGAAGAAACAGGGAAAGTATGAAGAGTCTGTTTTATGTGAGCATGAGAAATATTATCAAAAGCTCTTGTTATATCCAAGAATACTACTGCACAATCTTTATGTTGCAATTTGGAATCAGTTAAGCAACCATTCAAAATCGATGAATTAATGTAAGCTCTTGGAGTGACCATAAATCCTCGTTGGTTGGTATTGAGGGAGAGAGACATTCTAAATTTGGTGTCAGTTATTCTTTCAACAGTTCAACGGATTAAGGAGAAGTATTGATCAATCCTCTATAATTTTTTTGCCTCTCCTCTGTTCTCTTTCTTAGATACTGAGACTGTGCAGCTAATTATTATTTTTATGCTTGTTTCGAATAATGTCTTGTTTTTAGATTTTTTGGTCCGTATTTTTATTAATTCATTTACAATATTGCCTGAGCCTGGTGATTTTTTATTTTCTTTTTAAAGAAGTTATTGCAATGTCCATATCTGTCCTATCTCCTTTAATTCTTTGTACATTGACTCTGGTTCTAGTCTTTCTAAATATTCTTCTCTATTTTCTTTAATTAATTATTTCTAATATTCCTCAAATTCTGGTATACTTTGTCCTTCGGGGCAACTCCTATTTTAGGGGAAGTTTGTTTATTACTATTACTTAATTACATTAAAATTATTATATGTTTAATTTGTTTTTAATTTTTAAAAAAAGCGCCATGCTTTTGATGATTGTGTAGATTACCTCCATTTAAGCTTCCTATTTTCTATTAAATTAAACAGAAGGTCCGCCTATGCTTATCGGATTATTCCAATAAAAACAGAATTATTTCTTCATCGACAATGAAAAGATTGTATGAATATCATGACCTACTATATCAACTATGTAACTATGCAGTAAAAGCTATTAAATATGCACTAAAATTGAAATACAATTCAGTAAAAAGTACACTTTAGAGGTTTATTTGGTTTAATAATATGATATGAGGAGGGAGATTGGGATAATAGAGATGAGTGGCGAGTAGCTATAAATTCTTGAAATGGGTACAGGAAGATGTCAAAGACATTGTAAACCTGTGAAATAAATAAATAATGTGATATAAATGAAAAGAATTTAAATAAATAATTGTCATCAAGACATCATTTTTATTAAATCTATTTTTTTCTATAAATGTATTCAGTTTAAATACAAATATGAATGGGTACATTTTTAACTTTCCATGTTATTTTTTTTTTTTTAATTTCCTTGCCTTTCACGTAATTATTACAGCAGTAATCAACCAACAATTTCTCCATACATATACATACTGTATGTACACACATACACTTTCAGTTTTGTTCCTATGAAAGCAGAGCGCACTAGCAGCATTGTCATCACAGAAATTTCATGACCTCAACAATATGTGATCTTATTGTCACAGGTGTCTAAATACATTCATTTTTGGTTCTACGAAATCAGATATAGGCAACACATGTTTTTACCCTGACTCTGAAACATTACACTTATATGGAGAAATATGTATGTATGTATTTATTCACACTGCAGTGGGAATATACCCAGTGGCAGTGGTAACTAATTACACTCAATAATGACAATAATAAACTTATTAATTAAAAATACAATTAATAATAATAACAATAACAGGGAATATACTAAATTAAATGAAACGATCACTTAAAATAACATTTGAAATAAATCTAATTTGTATCTTAAAACTAAGATCGAACTAAAACCCACGAGTATGATATGTTCATATCTGCACAAGTACCTTTCAAATTACACTCATTTCGCTGTCAATTCACTCACTGCACTGGAACTACGACACATTTCACTGATTCTATCCTGATTTCACTAACACTTCAAAAACATTTCACTGTTCAAATACTATGCACTGCCACTATAAACTATAAAACTTCACTGACAGGAACACGTTTCACTTACACAGCACACTTCACTGACACGACATACTTCTTCACTGATACAACACACTTCACTGACACAACATAATTCTTCACTGATACAACACTTCAATAACAACATATCATTTACACCCTTTAAATACTGTGTATAATTACCGTCTATTAGTAATGTTCTTAAGCCTATTTTTAAATACATTTTTGGTTGTTGGTAAAGCCTTTAGTAAGTCTGCAGGTAAAGCATTCCAGTCCCTGATAGTACGATTGAGAAAAGAAAACTTTCCAGTGTCCGTCCTCTGCCTTCTTTCCCTCAATTTATATGAGTGGTCGTTCCTTGAAGAGTAATTTGGCGGCTGCAACCTATTTTTTATTTCTCTCTAGGCAGGCTCACCTCTGTATGTTTTGAACAGTGTGCATAATCGAATTCGCTTTCTCCTGTCCGTGAGTGTGTCCCATTTTAATGGTGAATTTTTCCGACAACACTTAAGAGCCCGTTTTTTAATCTTTTCCAGTGTCTTAATATGTTCTAATTTGTAAGGATCCCAACATGCAGCACCATATTCCATTACTGGACGTACTAGTGATTTATATGCAATCTCTTTGGATTTATTTGGATTATTGGAGCAGCAAGATTAAAAGAATAAAAAGCAGTCAAATATCGGATAGCTATTGGAGTGGGTGGACTAAAAGACCATTGTCGAGAAATAAAATGCTTGCTGGTGGTTAATGGGGGGGGGAAAGTGCGTCAATAATAAAAAGCCAGTCTCATGTCAAAGTGGAAAACAACCCAACTTATACATTAGGGAGAAATATCCATTGTCTTCACAGCAGTTTCATGTCCTCAGTAGTAATTAATTCATTCTCACATAATTTTTATATTTAATGGAAATTATTGTTATTTTTATCAGAGAGAAATTTTATTTTAAAATTAGATAATAAATCGGGAAAAACAAGGAAAGTTAATATATGCATTTAAATATGCAAAATAGAGTTGGTTTCATTCGAACGTAGAAACCGTGATCAACAAAGATCCGCTTTTGGTTTTTCAGTATGCCAAATTGATAAAAACATGCAATTGCATGAAGTTCTGCAGTCTATTGATGACCATTCTAGTAACTGTTCTTTTTAACTAGATTCACTACCGGTATTTCTTTCCTCCACCATATTCGCATTTGACGTTTTTCCTCCAAAGTTCTAAGGGCCTCTGTTTGTGGCTTGCAGGGTAGTGTTCTTTAGTTTCTCATGTTCTACATCAATATCTTCCTGTTCTGGTAAATTCTCCAGTTTCTCTTGAAGTCTCTTGTGTTATAAATATTTTAGGCTTTCTTGTTCAATTAAGTGTAATTGTAGGAGATATGTCTAGGTTCTTTCATCTTCCTTATTGTTTCTGTTAATATTTCTTCTATGAAAAGTAAATATGACATATTATCAGCTATCAGTAAATGATTATCGTATTAGGGCTAGCATATTTCTAAAAGTAAAAACGAGGACAACTTTGACATTTAAGAAAAACATTATTTTACCTTAGAAATGTGACTTGCTAAATGAATCATCTGTAGGCTCCTTTATGTAGTGTGTATTTTTTTCAAGGATGCAACTTTTCGTTTGATATCTTCATCACTTTTTATTAGTTCATAAAAGTCACTGCAGCTGAAGGCACATTTAAATTTAATTTTAGAAAGAAACAGTTCATCATTAGTGAGAAGACTCTTTCTACACATGCTGATGTTCTAGGAAAACACAATACGTATTCCACTATTTGAATATTAACATCACAGTCTCTGAGGAAACTGAAAATTCTGAAACATTTTTGTGACAATTCCAAGAATTTCAGTTCATCCAATTTGTCAGATTTTAAATTTAGAATCTTGTTTACTGAAGTCATTTCATTGAACAGCAAGTCTATATCAGATTTAAAAATAGAATGAACTGATTTCATGTTACTGACTGAAGTTTTAACTTTAACCATTTTAAGCTGTTGAACTGGATAGAGTAAAAAAAAAAATAAGTGTTTTCTAGCCAAAGTTTCATATATGAAATACTAGTACTGTTGAACAATGAAATATCAACTTTAAGCTTATTTTTATTAAGCTGATTCATGTCATTAAGCTTTTACATGGATGTAACACTACAGTTTCCTTCTCTGTATTTTTCCTTCAATTCAGTTATGTGATGAACCACTTCAGTTACACAGCTATTATTTCTTTCAATTTTCAACATCGTCTGATGGAACAATTCTCTCTCTCTCTCTCTCTTTTTTCTTTTTCCTTCCCTTCCCTTCCTCCCTCTCAAATGACACTGAAAGAAGCTAGAGACTGAATGAACATACACCACTAATACCAAGGTGTAAACATCCCAGCAATGCTACCCATAGCACACCAGCTTAGAAGACCACATGAATGGGAGAATCAAGTTGTCATGGCTTTATTTAAACATCACTTTATAGTTGAAGACTTACGAAGGTAATTTGTAACGGTACGAGAAAGGTTAAAGCTTTATGTAGTTCCAGGGATAGTCATAGTTTTTATTTCTCCCCCCCCCCCTTTTTTTCTTTATTACTCATATGACTTGTTAACCAAATTGTTCATATGGTTGTTTCTACGACGTAAGTTATTGAATAAATCAATAGTTTTGAATAATTAAATTTCTTTATGCTTTTCATTTGATACTCTTTCTTAAGTTACTTCTCTTGTGTTTGTCCTGTATCATACGAAATAGTGGCCTTGGCCTCGTGCCTTGCTGACTGTCATCATTAGAATTCTGGTACTCACAATGTTGATACATAATTCCTAGAAATGTGAAGGCAGAATGAGCAAAAGACATAGTAATTGTACTGGTGGTGGTAATGTTATGCTGAAGGATATTGAGCTATTTCCAAGTGCAGATCATAACTAATTAACACAATTGACATTAAACAATCTTAATTGACCATTTTGTTATATAATGCAGGGCGAATTGATTGTCTTCTAAGTTTGTGCACATGTCTAAATGATATTTATTCATAAGTTGTGCAAGAAGAATGATAATATTGCTTAGGTTAGAGAATATGGATAGTAATGCAGTGCAGCAGGCAATGTTTTTATAAACATTATATACTTAGAGAAACATCATTTAATTTTAATTGCTTGATTTTCTCTTACCATTTTCCCTTTTAAGAAACCGAGCATTACCTCAGTCGATTAGCATCTCATCAAAGGAAATAAGAGTTTGATCTGTGGCAGACTAGTGAGATTTTTTTATAGACAAATCAGTAATTGGAAAATTTTGCCCAAGTTCTTTAATTTCTTTTCCTATCTCATTTCACCAATATGCTGCTATTACCATATATTAGATTAACAACATTTTCTCCCTTTACTTACATCTTTCCAATAGAAAGTAGTACATTTTTTCATATCAAAATAATGTACAAGATACAATTGTGATTTCATGATAAATTCATTTATTGAGCCATTATTTTATAACATTTGTCGAATAAATTAATATAAAGGTGTTTTTGATCACCATTTCAATAATATACATAAATTTAATTGTTCGTTGATTACATATAAAGGACAGTTCTGGCAAATGAAAAGTTTGCAGACTAAAATACTGAATTCTCTTGATTTGTTTTCCAGTAAGTTTTTTGTACAGTTTAGTCTCAAAGAATGTTCTTTAGGTGCAGAATCTCATAGCACTGTTCTTTGTCATCTGTACATGTAAATCAGGAAGTGAGACCAAAGAATTGAGAAACAAAGGCTCATAGCTGTTGAGGACCATTGATAGACTCATAAAGGTGAAAAGAAACAATGTCATTTTTGCATATCAAAATTACATAATATGTGGGTTGTAGCAAACATTTTGTTTTCTTCTTTACTTTGCAAAATAAGAGTTTTCTTCGATATTTTAGTGGCAATCTTCGAAAGAACAGTTTAATGGCGTTCCTGTTTCATTGTCAGCTTTTACATGTGCCTTTGTTATATTTTGTATGACTGTTGTGCAAAGTATATTGGGAGCACTCATTGTATTTATGCATGTTACTAGTATAAATTAAAGTGCATATATTATTTTATATATAATATTTCTGATGGTCTAACAATAATAGTACTGTGCATTATATTTTATTACTTTCAATGCATGCAGTGTACTCTCCCCAGGACCTCTCCCCCTTCTCATCTGCTGCTCGCTTGTTAGAGGGCAGCACATCGACTCTTCCTCCACAACATTACCCCTATCCTTATAGTATTCTATGACAAATATTGTAATCAACTAATATAAGCGTTCAGCTTTCATTTGCTTTACAATGGCAGAAATGAACGTTCATGAGAATATAATAGCATTCTATGAGACTTGCCTCTGAAGCACTGTCTCTGTTAGAAGTAGAATTAAAGCGAATTATAATGGAAACATAAATGCAGTAAATAATTTTAATGGACAATGACATTTCTACTTCTTTGGCATCATGGCCCTTTTAGTCTAGCCTTACAACAGCCAACCATACCTCTCTTTCATATGCTTTAGTCCTCGGAACGTTCTAACTCCCAGGGTTCTCAAATCTGACCTATCATCATCCAATCTTTTCAGTTTTTGTCTTCCCACATTCCTTCTACCATCCGGTTTCGAGTTTAGAATAACTTTTGGAATATGCCCATCTTTCATTCTAATGACATGTCCCAACCATTCCAACCTGCGAGCTATTATTTCCAGAACAATATCAAGTGATTTGTATTGTTTTTCCAATTCAGAAACAATAACATTTAGGAACTGAAATTGATATACAGCCACGTGAAAAAAGTGTATTTATAAGGTTAGGTTTTGTTATTTTATTGGAACAACTGGACAAAGCATGTGGTACAGCAGCCCTGACTGCTAGCTACTAGTGACCAGGCCATACTGAGTGCTGTGCAATAAAAGAAATGATAAGTTGCTAGTAAAATTTGTGATTATATTCTTTAAGAATTGACTCCAATAGTCAAGTGCAAGGTTTTGCGAGTATGGTGGCGGTTTTTTAATACTTTAAAATAAAATACCAATTTTTAAACATATTAGAACACATTATCAAAGTGAAATGAAAGAGAAATATGATGTGGACGAGGGAATATCGTTGAAATGGTCGATTACTATTGCATATAAATATTATAAATGGTATAGCTATCCCCTCATCTAACCCAACTCGCAAATACACGCCAATGGAGAGTAAAACAATTGAACATGATCCGATCGAATCTGTGCTAAATATGGGTGATCCACTGTGACGTTAAAGTAAACAATTAGAGAGTATATTATCAAAATATTAATAAAAAGAAAGAGATTGTTTTTAATTTGCAATGTACCATTAAAATCAGTGCCCATGTTAGCAGAAATATCAATATATATACACTGATATATTTGAAGTATGCTACAATACAACCTTCTCTATGACCACTCCATAACAACTAGGCCACTGTCTGTGTGACTACTACATAATTGCGTTTCATCATGTTGACGATATTGTTTACTATCTTCATTGTGATCGGAATGGCACAGCTGAAAGCTTCCACCTTTTCTCTAGTTTAGCGATATTTTTTGTATGTATTCAAAAATATAAAACATAATTGATCTTGTTGGAATCAAAACTGCTGATCCCGTACTCTAGAGACATACGCCTTAAACTACTCGACCACTATGCTTAGGAAATATAATTTTTTTATAATATGGTAGAATTTGCCAGGCTGTCTTGCATATTTCAGGTTACCTCCCCCACCCCCAAAAAATACTACACTTTTGCGTTTGTATATTTGTATAACTAACCTGTCATATTTTAATTCCTCCTCAGCATAGATATATATATTTAAATAGAAAAGCGAAGTGCAAGTCTTGTCATCATATGAACAAAGTTCTTGGCTTGGAGCAGGTGCTGTGTGGCATTATTTGACTGAGACAGTACTAATAAGTCCACAAAAAAAACCTCTTGTAAGTATATTTCAGTTGCTATGACAACTGTTTTGTCATTACAACGGTTATGTGACATGTTTATTTTCCAAAAGAAATCTGTAATGTGTAAAGTTAGCTTAACAGTAAAAAATAAATAGTGTACGCAAGATTCAAGATGGAAAAAATAAATGTTGATTCAAAGTAGCTTCTGAAACAAAATTAGGTCATATAAGCGCAATTTTGTGATATTTTTATACCCCAGATTTACAGATTATGCAATTTTTTTATTATAAACTGGAGGTGTATGTAAAAATTATAGTGTCTGAAAAATATGTATTTCCGACTTGAATAATTTTTATAAATATTTGCCTAATGCTTGTCCATTTTTTAAATGCTATTTCCCTAAATGTATTAACCGTAAAATTTAATAATAGCATAAACTTGGCTAACTGGCGTTGTAAGGAAGGATATTATCTAGCATTGTATGAAATTTAATCATAAAACAAGTCCATCCTTCACTTACCACTTAGGCTACAGATTCCGATGATTTATGAGTTCAATTTTGGTTTTATATACTGTAAATAGTGTTATTCCTTTGGTGTCTTGATTTTATGGCAAATATTCTTTTTCTTGGCAGCCGGGTAGCTCAGTTGGTAGAGGAGCTGGCTATGGACTGGAAGGTCCGGGATTCGATCCCAAGTGGTGACGGGATTTTTCTCGTTGCCAAACTTCCGGAACGACCCTGAGGTTCACTCAGCCTCCTATAAAATTGAGTACCGGGTCTTTCCCGGGGGTAAAAGACAGTTGGAGCGTGGTGCCGACCACACCACCTCATTCCAGTGCTGAGGTCATGGAAAGCATGGGGCTTTACCTCCATGCCCCCCAAGTGCCTTATGGAGTGTGACAGGGATACCTTTACCTTTATTTTTCTTTCTTATGTGTACTACATAATGTCTGGGAAATATTTTGTCCAGTGGCGGGACCCTTAACTTGCCATTATTTACCCTGACTCTACAAGCATACTCATTAGATGTTACTAGTGCCAAGATGCATAAACCACATAGAATCTCGGAAAACTTGAAAGAATTTTTTTAAGAAAGTTTCTCTCTCTCTTTCTCTTTCTTTCCTCTTACCTTATTTTGTTACAAATAATTTGGTGTATGTCCTGTTATACCAACATCAGGATGTGGATGTCTGTCCATTGAATGTTACTTGAATGATTTTAATTTTATCTGTACTAAACCTCAACTCCCAGCAACCTAGAAATAACTTGTAGATTGGGAAGATAAGTTCTCAGAAATAATTGTGTGATTAAGGTATGTAATTATGTGAAATACGTGCATAAAAACAAACTGTCTCTTGGCTATCGAAGATTGTATGCATATTTTTAACTATTTAACTATTTAAATCATTCATCTGAAGAATTAATTTTTTCTATACAAAATTTTAACAGTACATATTTTGAATGAATAACGTAACATGAGTTTATGGTTTTTATCTTTCTTGATGCGTTTTAATTGTATACTTGCTTTTAGCAGTGATCGAATACAATGGGTGCTCTAAAATCAGTTAGATTGTTAGATGTGAGATAACAATCACACTGTGTGTCTGGTTGAAATAATATCATATCCAGAAATATGAAAAGGACACTTTTCCAGGTGTTTAAAAGTCTTAGATGTAAGAAACTTGTATAAGTGCAATTAGTTGTGTATATTTTACACTGGTAGATGTCCATGTTTGCACAGGATTTTTATGAATGAGTGTGGTATTAATTTGTTTGTGGTGCGCACTTAAAGTGTATTGATTTTCGCACTTCAATTCCTTTTTAAAATCAAGCTGATGGTAAAATGTTTAAGAAAGACCAAATGTACACAATCCTGTTTTGTGTTTTTGCTTCAACATAATTTTACATTAATTGAAATTATATAATTTTATTTGCTGGCTAACACCAGTGTCTTCATATATACATCACAGGTTCTCTTAGTTAAAAATGACTGACAATGTATGTAGACAGCATAACAATGATGAAATGTGAAACACATCAACAATTGAGTTGTTATTTATAATGAAAACCCTTATAATCCTATCCTGAATACCATTTCATCGATGTTTCATTTTACTGCTTAAAGGAGCAGTCCGCGATAAAATTAAGTTGGCTTTAATCAAACACATTTTTCAATCTAAGTAGAATGTAATTTGCCGCATGTCAATGCGAGGCATGGTTCTTGAGTTACTGACTCCGCACAGCCACTGAACTGGTGTGATTGCGTAGTAGACCGAGAACATCGGCGAGTGCAGCGCAGTGCTTTGTATTAAAATAAATAATCTTCTCTCGCCGTAGTATACGTGAACAGAATTTCGGACTTAGTTATGATTGTGTGAAGTCATGTTTTGCTTTTCATTTAATCATAAAACCAGCACATACCAATGTTGTGGTTTTATGTAGATGTAAAAGGTAAAGGCACTTGGGGGGCATGGAGGTAGAGCCCCATGCTTTCCATGACCTCGGCACTAGAATGAGGTGGCGTGGTCGGCACCACGCTCTGACTGCCTTTTACCCCCGGGAAAGACCCGGTACTCAATTTTATAGGAGGCTGAGTGAACCTCGGGGCTGTTCTGAAAGTTTGGCAACGAGAAAAAATCCTGTCACCACCTGGGATCGAACCCCAGACCTTCCAGTCCGTAGCCAGCTGCTCTACCAACTGAGCTACCCGGCCGCCTTTATGTAGACGTATTTTCTTTTATATGAACGATTTTGAACTACAGTAGACTAAACAGAAGAAATTGTATCGTAATACAGTTTAAAATGCCGTGGTGTTGTGATTTTTCGTGTTCAGAGGGAACAACAAAAACAGAACATGAAGAAAGGGTATCATTTCATGTATTTCCGAACAGAGAAAAGTTACTGCAAAGATTTAAAACATGGGTGAAGAAAATCAACAGAAATGGTTTTACACTATCGAAATAGTAATATACGTTACAAGAGCGGTATGTTGACGTTTTCATGGTCGAGGAAAAGATTGAAAACGCGAAACTTAGTTGAGCTTTTTTAATTTCCGAGAACATGAAAACAAACATACTGCTCGTGTATCGTACATTATTTTCTGCGAAGATCGTTTATTATATACCTGAAAGAGGAATTTCTAATTAGTTGCAATGAAATCTCCATCTTGGTTTCTGTTTAATGACGGCAACTTCGGAAAACCAAAATATCTTTCTTCAACATTGTTGCTATAAAATGTTTTCTGTGTTTACTATACTCCAGCAGGCCGTGATATACGTCTCCAGTCTATAAATGCGAACTTAAAACAAATGGTAAGGTTATGTAATGATTTATTTTTCATTTTAATATTTTAACAATATTATTTATATAACATATTGCAATAATAACATCCGCATCTGGAATCTTGTTGATTTTTTCACGGCTTCCTTAATGTTACTTGTATCAGGAATGCAATACGTTTCGTGGAGTAGTAGACTTTACTTAATTTTTGCAAATATTTAAAAACAATAATTAACATTGCAATTTAGGTGAAATTGCAGTGGTAAGTTTCCAATTTATAATTATTACTATGTTAAACGTCTCTAAAAATAATATGTTAAAAGCCTAAAGCAGTAAAATGAATGTCGCGCTTAAGCGGTAAGAAGAGGGAAATTGTTATGTGTGTTACGTTGGGAATATTGAATGTGGTATTTCACACTTACCGCGTATTGGTTCTGTGCGGAAAACAAGCAAATACGCACGATCTCGCACAAACTACTGTTGTGTGTTCCAGTCATTTCCGTGAAACTGATTTTGAAGAATCGTCTTTACTAAAGAGACGTTTAATGAAAGACAATAGAACTCCTATGAAAATTAAGAAAACTTCTGTCCCTTTCCTATTTTTGAAAGGAGAATCTCCTCAAGACAATTCTGATCTACGCTCTCAAACATCAAATTCTAATTCATCAGGTTCCGACGATGCTGCACATGAAACTGAAAGTAAATAGGGAGTCAAAAAGTGTTTTTTTTTTTTTTTTTTTTTTTGTATTCTGGTCAGCGTTACAAATTTTGTTTTTCTTCTGTAATATTTGTCATTCCTCTTTCACAAATATTTGGTAGAAACAATAGGACCATTGCTGAAAGTTAGTGCAGTGTGCCAGAATGCCCGTAATTGGGAGTGGAAGTCCGAACAAAGGTGAAGCATAGCAGTGAGTTCTGCGTTATACTTGTGCGATATAAGATACAAATTGTTTGAAAAATTTTCAAAAACTTTACAACTATGTTTCATCAGCAAGACAACATTTTATAAAATAATTTCAAAATTCGTAGAACCAACAGTCAGATGTACTTATTTTCAGATTCATGAACAACTTATCAATTCCCTAAAAGATAAAAACGTGCGAATCACGGTGATGGCCAATTTGATTCACCTAGTTACTGTATGGTGCAAAATATGTGACTTACAGTGTAATGGACCTCGATTCAGATACAATTATAGACTTCGTAGTTCTGCAAAAAGGTCTAATTGTAGGCGAAGCAGCATGCGAAAAAGTTCTAGATCACCTAAAAGAAAAAATGAATATTACCCTCTTTCTATTGGACCACCATAGAGGAATTAGGAAATTGATAAGGACCAAATATGAATGGATGGGCTATCAATTTGACATTTGGCACATGGCAAAAAGCTTAAAGCCGCCGCACAAATGTGGAAAGAGAGCATCATAAATCACCTATGTGGTCTTGTGCTACATGTGAAGGTGATTCTGACGACTTAGAAGACAAATTCATTTCTGTATTAAATCATGTTTGTAATATACACGAATGGGGAGAAACAGAGACATAATAAAAAGTGTGCACACATTCACCCATACAATAGTGAGAGGGAATGGATCCAGCGATTACAATGCTCTGAAAAAGTTGTATGTAACCTGCCCTTTTAAAAGACCTAAATCAGACTAATCAATTTTGTCACACCAGCAAATTTGAATCATACCATAACGAGAGATTGCTTTACACTCATAAGAGAAAACACTTTCCATATGGTAGAATGGTAACAAGAACTATGATTGCGATAATGGACCATAATTACAACGTGAAAAGAGATGTAACTGGCTCCAAACTCCAGTACTCTAAAGCCACTAAACGATGGGTGGAAGACAAAACATACAGCTGGAAGAAAAATTTGTGGAGAGAAAATACTATACAGACAAATGTCTTGGAAGTAGTTCTGGTTATCAACTGCCGCAATTCGATGATCCACATGTTTTAGAGGTTCCCCCAAACATAGCTTCGTGCCTAAACCATGTGACTCAACAACTATGACGCAATAGAATAATATAAACCATGCACTAATTTATTGTTGACGTGAGATAAACACGTATTTGCAGTCCATTCATAACGAATATTTCACGTCTCACATACATTCACTCACTCAGTGAAGGCGTTGACTTAGGTTATAATGGATCGACATATTAAACCTTTTCAGTTTCAACCCTTACCAGACCCAAGTTGTTCTAATCACTATGAGTACGAAATTCAAAATGGGTGAGTTATTATTATTATTATTATGACAGTATATGCATGTGATAGGTCCTAAGTGTGTTAATAATAACTGACTGTAACGTATGAATATATATTTACTATTTCTACGCTGTATGTCAAATGGAACTACAACGCAGTCTTATGAAGCGATCAGTGGTTATGACGTCAGAGCTTGCAGTAAGACCTTTAATATTTCGCAAACTAAAAGGCGTAGAGCAATGCGACAAACGCCGTTAATCCAAGGGTTACTTTGGTAAACATCCTATAATATAATCGAAATATGGAATTTTATCGCGGACTGCTCCTTTAACGTTGAATCTTGATTTCATCCAACAATATTTTCTAAACTTGTATAATTTTCCAAACATTTCCGTCTTAGGCGACGGCAAATTATTTCTTCTGTATTTGCTTTCATTTGTTGATCACAATCATCTTATATCAAATGTAAAAAAGGATTTTTAGTTTTCCAACCATGTGTTGAGATTTAATTTTTCCAACTCTTCAGGCTTCATTCTCAGAGTTTCATTGCTAAAGATCTGGCAGGATCACATGCCCATTTTGGTTTGTTATGGCTGGCCAGTTGTTCAGGTTAGCCTAGTATACTGAACAAAAATGTAGACAACCCTGCTAGATTTCATGTGATGATGGAATCTGTAAATAGTTCGAAATTTTGAATAAATTCATTGTTAATGCACAGCTTGCAAAATTCAAAATCTTAACAATTCTGTAACAATAACTATGAAAGCCTAAAATTTCACAAACATAATCACTTTTATAAACCTTAACTGTATTGTGGTAATAACACTTCATATATTTGATACGTCATTAAATTCTTCATCTCCAATTTGCATCAGGCATCACCAAGAGAAAACATTTTATGAGGTCATTTGGTTCTGCTTGACCTTCGTTAAAATGCACCTAACATAGCGTTAATTAACTGTAAGTTAAAAGTATAAATTGCTGTTAAAAATATTGCGTTTCTTCAACTTTATATTTCACATTTTAACATTCTGTTTGTTAACTCTCTGTTCGGACCAGAGATTCTAGAGTTTAACCATTACCTATTATAACCAAGTATAGACTCAATTCTGTTTTCTGAACTCTGACAATTCCGATTCTCGCTTGTTTCCATTGTTTGATTCAGGGAGGATAGAAGTCTTTCTATTCTCTCAGGTTTGATTTATGCTTCTTTGCATCATCTGTATCACAGTAGCATGGAGCAGAATATTAGTATTGCTGTTGTGAAATGGAAAACACTGGAACAAAAAGAAATCGTGGGACTAATTTCTCTTCGTTCGAGAGAAGCCTTCTGCTGGAAATAATTTTGCAGTATAAACCAATTATTGAGAATAAATAAACAAACTGATCTACATTGAAAGCAAAAAGTGAGGCTTGGCAGAAAATAGCCTATACCTATATATGAACTTCTATTCTGTCACATCACTGAAATCATCCGCTCTTTTTATGTATTCATGGATATCATTTTCTAAATAATCAAGATATAAAAGTTCATCAGCCACATTGGATATTCTAGGCTAACAGAGAGTTAAATGATTTAACTGCATGAAATTGGGTAATTAAATTAACATGGGGTTTTAACAGCCTGTTAGTATTAACAGTAATTGAAGAAATGCTTCAACTGTTAATTTATAGTTAAAATGGAGTAACACACTGTTATAACAAAATTTTACAAAGGTTGAAGGAACCATCCTAGGTATGGGGCCTAAGTCTTTCGCGTGTCAGCTGTCTCACAATCACGTGACTACAGATGTGCTGGTCCAAACACCAGTGCAACCTCAGGTTTGTCATGCAGTATTTCCCCTTGCCTCTCACCCCGCACGCAAGTCCAGAAGCTAGCTTGGTGAGGCTCAGAGGAGAAATTGAACCTCGGAAGCTTACAAGCATGTAGGTATTCAATTTCTGCGGTTCATAGGTTTTCATACGACAAAAATACTTCAGAACCACAAGTAAACTTATTGAAGATGAGCAAGAAACAAGGAATGATAGTGTAAATTATAAATAAATTTATTTAAACAATTAAATTGTTTTTCCTGAGGGTTCTCTAAACAATTGAATGCATAGGACGTACCACCACTGGTTAATGGTCAAATTCTATGCAAAATATGAGAGCAGGCAGTGAACACTAAAAATAAATATTTCATATCTCAACACATTGCAACAGCCAAACACAAAAATGCACTTTCAAAGGCTAATAAGAAAAAGAAGATTTCTCTACTACCAGTACCTACGGTAATTGCAACATCAAGTCGACAATCACAATTTGCAATCGACTTATGTAAAGCTTTTGTGGATGCTGGAATCCCTTTATAGAAGCTTGAAAATCCTACATTAAGACAGGTTTTGGAGAAGTATACCAATGAATCTGTGCCTAGTGAGTTAACTTTGCGAAAACTTACTTGAATGAATGAAAGTTATTCAAGGCAAAATGAAAAGTAAGACCTGGATCTCAATTGATGAGTTGCCTGTTCCTACAGATTGCTGTATTGTCAATGTTATGTTGGACCATTAGATTCTTCTGTAGAAGACTTGAAACCAGTCCTGCTTATAACAGAATGTCTGAAAAGGGTTAATAGTACAACTATCTCACAGTTATTCACCAATTCATTGAAATTAATGTGGCCAGAAGAAATTAACCACGACAACATGTTATTGTTCGTTACTGATGCTGCACCATATATAAAAAAGGCTGGAAAAACTTTAAAATTGTTATTTCCAAACGCGCTTCATGTGACCTACATAGTCCAAGAATTCCACAGAGAGTCAGACAAGGTATGGTGCTTGTTTCCAGACGTTGACATATTGATTTCCAGTATTATGGAAATCTTTCTGAAATCCCCGTTACGAATTACAGAGCGTTGTTGATAGTACTCAGATGCAGGCCAGAGAACAGAAATTGTTATTTAATGATGAAATGATTAAGAAAAAGTTTTGTTTTTATTTACGATTATTTACAATACTGAAAATGTTTCTCAGGATGCCTAAATGTATCATTACTGGTATTTGCTAACACTAGGCTACCCATAACTTGTATTTTGTAGTAACTTTGTCAGCAAATATTTTTACATCTATTTTACTAGTTTAATCATAGATATAAGTGCTAACCACACGATACCTCCATTCTGGTTGGATGATCGTCCACCTCTGCTTCGGCATGTGGGCATGAGGCCAGCAGCCGGCTGGTCAGTCTAGGCCCTTCATGGGCTGTAGCGCCACGGATTATTATTTTTAATCATACAATATTGGTGTGTCTGTGTGTGTGTGTGCGTGCGTGCGTGCGCGTGTTCTAGTACTTCCAGATTCACTTTTTGCTATACGATTTTTATATTCTTTAAATTTCAAGGTACCTCTTAGTATCTCGTGGTTATATATATATATATATATATATATATATATATATATATATCTATATGAGAGTATAAAATTAATACTGGTAATTGCTAACACATAACAAAATATAGTGATATTTCTGCACATATGGTCAGGATATAAATAGAAACTTATTAATGAACTTGATGCTTGTAATTATATAGACTTATTTTAATCTCTCGTGAAAAGACTGAGAAGGAAAGAATAAACATTCGTATTTTTTTATAAAGAAGTTCGTATTGACTGCATTTATATCTTATGTGGCAAGCCAGTGTGTGCTTTGCATTGTAGATACATATTCATTTCACTAAAAGTTTTTGCTGGGTAATCTATAAATTCGTACCTTCATGCCTTGTAGTGTGAAATTCTATATTTAAGAAATAATTTTCTAGTTAATAGGCCTATGTTTTTTTCTCAATAAATATTACAAAAATTTTCAATGCATTTACAATGCAAATTAATTTGTAAAAATGTACATTCTGCATGTGTGCACACTGATAATCAGTTACCGTAACAACAGTGAAATGGAATACGTATCTTCATTTAACTCGTTTGTAATAATGCAAGATTCAATTTTTTGCTACTAGTTGAAAATGAGTCCATTTTGCGTTATTATTTTTTTTTTTAAGTTTCTTATTTAACGACGCTGTATCAACTACGAGGTTATTTAGCGTCGATGATATTGGTGATAGCGAGATGGTATTTGGCGAGATGAGGCCGAGGATTCGCCATAGATTACCTGGCATTCACCTTATGGTTGGGGAAAACCTCGGAAAAAACCCAACCAGGTAATCAGCCCAAGCGGGAATCGAACCCGCGCCCGAGCGCAACTTCAGGCCGGCAGGCAAGTGCCTTAACCGACTGAGCCACGCTGGTGGCTATTTTGCGTTATTTGTTTTGAAAATTTTAGTAAGATAATTTGCAGAAATACTTCTCTCTGACTTGAACTTAATAACTTTATAATTATCAGGTTGTGGTCAGAGAGAGTTGGTAGGTCACTAACTTTCCAATCAGAGATAAATGTAACAAGTGCAGAGTTACAAACACATCTACAGCTTTCGGAGTTGCTACAACTGTACATTGGCATATAACCATCGTAGAGCATTATTAAATTCTTGGTGCAACGTAAATCGTAGAACAGTTTACCTCAATGGGACTGCCCCAGGATCTGTGCTTGGCATTGATATCTCCACTTATTAACATTTGTTTCCTCTCAATTCGTCACACATCTGCTGAAGAGCATTCAGAGCTGGTGATAAGTCGCATGTGGGATCGAAGTAAGTATTGTAGATAGGGATTAAGTTGTTTGAAGCTCATACATAAAAAATATGTCACAAGTGCAGTACTATGCCAATAAAATAACACTGCAATTTCGTTACAATTCCTACCCAAACATGTTGCTGGGTAGTGCTATTTCTGAAAACCTTGATAAGAACTAGCTACCTTGTTATTTCTAATGTAAGGTTCCTGTTGTTGTTTAGTTGACTGTCCGAAAACAGGCTTGAACTTCATAAGTGACATCAATAAGGCATCACTCATGAGGCAACTAAGCCAGGAGATAATGAGATACAGTGGCCAGTTCCTTTCCTCGTCCATTGCATGCATCGCTGACTAGTAACATACCGTACACTAATCAGACTTCAGTTGTATACAAACAAATTGTTCTTCTTCTGATACATATCGTCAAGTGAGATGTACTGCCTGATAACAGATGTACATATCAGAGGTAGAAAGTAAGCATAGAAATATACTTTCATTGTTGTTTAATTCCAGATTTAGATTACCAGTACTAGTAGTGATGATGTGACAGGTGCTATGGGTTTAGAACTTCGTATTGTCCCTTTGCACAGCTTCTCTGATTGTTGAACTTGCAATTCACACATTCAGTTTTGTTGCTGGGACAGTCCCTGGCATAATGTGGGTCTGAACATTTCTGTTGTTTTCGCAGTCTGTCGAGAACATCACCCGCTAGCTACGCATATTACACTAGACTAGACGGCATTTTGGAAGACGGTCAGCTGCTACATACGCCGTAGCATTTCTGGTATGTGACGTCACAAACTTGTACAGTAAAACCAATCAGAATCAGTCTATAATAAGTACTTCCCGAGTTCGTTTGTTCACGTGTGAGTGTTTCAATACATTGAATAAGTAAAACTAACATTTACTGTGTGTGTGTAAGATAAATAAATGGAAGAAGAGACTGTAAAAAGACAAGTATTGCACAGGCAGGGCGGAAAATAGTGTTTAAGGTGTACAATTATTTTAAAAACGTTGACGAGCAGAATGCTGCCGGCCATCTTGATGCTGACTGCAATGTTGCCAACACGCAAGAAATGACTGCAGAAGCATGTGGTGTGGGATTGAGAAACGTGCAAAGAATATTGTTAGTGAAGGAAAGAGGGTTTGGTTGGTGTCATGCTTACAGTAATCAGTAATCTTTTATAATTTAAATTCTCTCCTGCGCTATTTCTATTGCACGTGTGCGTGAAGTACGATGTGGCAATGTTGTACGCTGCCTTGCTCTCTCTATCTGTCTCTCTCGACGCAAATGCTAGCAGAGACTACTGCCTTCCAAATTGCTGTCGACTCTAGTCAGACTTCAGATGCATACAAACACATTGTTCTTCTTCTGGCACATATTGTCAAGTGAGATGTAGGCCTACTGCAGGGTAATAGATGTCCTACATATCAGCCAGAACCTCAATCAGAGAATAGTATTGTTGTTATAAGCAATATATATATGAAGCCTCCAATTCCAAAACTGTCTACATCCATTCTTAACAGTTTTCAGGAAACGCCAAAAACTGATACCGGTAACTTTTTTCCTAATTGTTTGCAGTGTTCGTCATATTTGAAGCTTATTTATGGAAAGAAAGAGGAAATTTAGGCACAACATTCATTAAAAAATTGCTAGAGACATTTAGGTAGATGACGAAACCGCCATTATCTCAATTTAAAAAAAAATGGATTTAGACAGTTCTGGAATTGGATGCTTCATATATATATATATATATATATATATATATATATATATATATATATATATATATATATATATATATATATAAAGGATTAACGAAAATTAATACGTCTATTCCTAGCAAAGAGAGATTATAGCAAGAAGCTGCATTAAGTCCATAGCAGTTTACGTATGAAGTGAGCTGTCATGGAACAGGTATCATCAGCTGCCACTGATTCATTGTGGCTGGTTAATATAGCCCAATTGACTATTTAAAAATTCAGAAATCATATGAAAGAAAAGAGTAGAAAAACATTAATTTAAAAAAAGATGAAATCGCCTGTAAAGAAAGTAATAGATCCTGAAGTTTCGAACTTCAGAAGAAGTCAAAGCTGCTTCCAGATCCCAATGACGATTGACAAAACTAGTAGCATCAGTTCTGTCACTCCTCTGGGAAGCAGAAGGTCTTGATGAAAGCTCGCCAGCGAATTCTTTTTCTTTTCTGGATTTTGATCTTATTCCAGCTCTTTTCTTGTTGTTGAGCTTCATTTCTGACTACTGCACCAAGTGATTCTAGGTCTGACTCTTCTTGTAATTATTCCTTGGGGATTCCAGTCGAAACCTGCTTTGGTAATATTACCATCTTCTCTCCTCAATGCATGTCCGATCCATTTCCACTTTTTGTATTTGTCTTCTTTCCAAATTCTGTATTGGTCCATTGCCAATCACATGTTTGTATTTGATTAAATTCGGAAGCTTCAGACTTAAAAAGAAATCAAAGTCGCTTTCAGAGCCTATATATGTCACAGTTTACACACTGATGTAATTTTCCACTGGTATATAACACTGATGTTATACAGACTTGGAGCTGATTTCTCAATGTCGATCCCAGCTCAACACGCTGGTTTTAATCACTACAAATGTTGTCTAATCCATTTTAAAACAGGCTACTTAACATGTTACCATACCACAGTTAAAACTCTGATTTGTATGTATGTATGTATGTATGTAGTAGGGGCGTAGCATCCATGGATGTGATGGAAGCATTGCTTCCCCTTCTATTTTAAAAGGAAGATTTTTTTATTTGTATACGTAAAAAACTTTATTATTTTTTGTTTCTTATAGATATTTCATTTCCTGTTTATACGATGTTTTGATTCGGGATGAATTTGAATGTGTGGATCAATGTGAGATGTTGACTTCCTAGTACTGCTTGTGACTGTGGGTTGCTGGGAAGAAAAAGGGAGACAGATAGATACAGAAGCATAATATGTAAGTGAATTTTGGTTTTCACTCTTTTTCTAACGTTTCTCCTCTGTATTGATGACAAGCATCAGTCAGTAGCAAATATTATGTTCTTAACATAATATTAGTTACCGTAGAATTAAAAAAAATTAAATTACGGTATTATAACATACTAATAGTCACATGGATAATTATGTTAATATTAGGCCTACTACAATATGATATGACATTACTAGTAAATATTACGATATAATAATAATAATAATAATAATAATAATAATAATAATAATAATAATAATGATTATGGAAATTACAGTAATAATACATAATCACTAAATTAGTAAATCTCTCCACTCATCTGTCCACTCATTGTGCCAAAGTTATGCAAATCATTTTCTTTCTATTTATGAGTAGACCTCGGATATTTAAACTCTAAAAAAGGACGTTTTGATACCTGAAGGAGGTTTTAAAATATTAAAGTGGGCCTTAAAATAATAGGCATCCATATGCACATCAGAAGAGGACAGAATTAAGATATTATGAAAAACTAAACTTGAAAAGGCCTTCCTAAATTTAATTGTGTAAATTTCGTTAGGGCCTATATGTAGGCTAGGTACCTTAAAAGGAGACATCAATCTTAAAATTAAAATATAGAGAACTAGAATTATATACCTACATGTAATTATAGGCTATAAATTGATTTTACTTATTTTAGGTAGGCCTACCGGTATCATACTGTTAGAAGAGGACAACAATCTCTGAAATAAAGTACTGAAAAATGAAACTAGAGTTATAAATAATTCTAAATTTAAAAAGGAGACATCAATCTTAAAATTAAAATATAGAGAACTAGAATTATATACCTACATGTAATTATAGGCTATAAATTGATTTTACTTATTTTAGGTAGGCCTACCGGTATCATACTGTTAGAAGAGGACAACAATCTCTGAAATAAAATATTGAAAAATGAAACTAGAGTTATAAATAATTCTAAATTTAATTAAACTATTAATATATATGAAAACATTAAAAAATGTAGAGCATAAAAATAATGAAAATGTTAAAATGTATTGATATTATACAGTATTGCATTTAGGTAACCTAGTGAGGAACTCTGTATGTAACTTTTAGATTACAATGAAATTCATTTTTTTTCGAAGAATTCCGTACTGTAATGAATCTTTTATGACACGATAATTGAAAATAAAGAGTAGACCTAACTAGCTTGTAAACAAATGGTATAAAAATAAATACCGTACAAGTTAAAATATCTTAATGACTTTGATTATAAGACAATTATTAAATATAGTTTTCAAATTATATAGATGATTCATATCTACTAAGTTTATAATACAGTTCTAATTACAATATACAAATTATTTTATACTGTTAATGGAAAAATGTGTCCCTCTATATATTGTACCGGCATCATTTATTAATAGCTATTTATGATACAAGTTCGTAAACGTTTTATTTTTGGCATGGGTATGAAGTTTGTGAAACAAGGTAAAGCCGAGCTTCACAAACACATGAGGGTCAAAAAAACTTGACGAATGTGTATCATACAATGATTGCAGTTTGAAAAATTCCGAATTCCACAACATATCTCTATTTTATTTATTTTGATCGGAGTCGAAATATTTGTAAATATATAATATGTCAGTCTCCTGCAGGGATTAGAGGGACCAGGTATTAAATCTCTACACTCATTGTATGGAACTTCTATTTTTATTATTGCTTGCGAAAACGTTGTTAGACATAAATATTGATATTTTCACAAGATACATAGTCATTTTCATTGTTAATTTGCACATAACATGGAAGAAAGTTTATAATTGAGGACCGTTTTTGCAAAACTTGCTAATGCAAAATTTGAAAAATTGAGATTTTGGTGGATTCGTTAACATAAAGCAGGCCTCTACACGATGTTAAAATTATCTTAGTATTGAATTATTTCTCTTCATTATAGTGTGTCAATGTTTGATGGTTGCACCTATAACCTACTTGTCTCCATTCAGTTTTTTGTGTCTCCTGTAAAATTTAGTTTTTTTCAGTTAGCAAGTTTTGCAAAAACAGTCCTCATGCAAAGCATATTATGATAGCTGTTGTGATATTATTACTAACGTTTTACGACACATTTCTTTGTACCGATATTAGAAAAGTTCTGGGCAGAAGAAGATATCAGATGACATACAACATTAACATAGGCCTATACGGATCATAGCGGAGTCTAAGAGGAAGACAGGAAATATGAAAGATTGGAGAATACTGGGTTTGCAGTGAAAGACCTGCCCTTGGGCAGAAAACTATGAATGAATGACTTGATGGCTGTAAATCCGCGAAAACAGTACACTTGCTACACTGTATGTTGTTTCAATTTCATCAGCTTTTAATTTTCATCTTGATTACACAACTTTTAACACTAACACTTTGGAATATAAAGTTTATATTGCTCTGAGTTCTGAGGATAGCCCATAGGCTGAAACTAGTCAACAATGTACTGTAACCTAGTATTTAACACGTGAAAGCAATATAAATTTTATATTCCGATTTTAATTTTTCTTGGTGCAAGAATGAGGTGTCACTACAACAACACCACGGCCAGAAAGATTTGTTTTTATTCTCGGAAATTTCTTATCAGCCATAACTTCATCTCCTTGCCCAGTAACATCAGCAGACAACTACCATGAATGTTTCACTGGCTCTGTCACCATAAGAATAAAATTGGATTTAAAACTGATCATTCTACTATGAGTGACAGCGATTAAGATTTTCACCCTCATCTACAATATTCTAAATGGCTGTTATTTAATCTCGGTCCAGTCAATTATGGTTCTGCAGTTTGTATATTTACTTTTAAAAGCAGTCGGCATAGTTTCCTGAACATTTTGTTTACTTTGCCAGAATATGAATTTGTTTGTTATTGACGCTAGTTCTGTCAGTGGTTTTACAAATATTCGGGACATCGTAGTTCGATGCATATTGAATATTCTCAAAGCTGGGTAGGAGAGACCCGTTTTTATATTTATTAAAAACAGCAGTTATCAATTTTGGTTGGATATTGCATAACATTTCGATTCTGGTAAAAGATGAAGAAGTAAGTTAAAGGTGTCACTGAAGTGAAATCATGCAACTCTGTCCCTGGAATGGAAGAATGTCCCTGAAATCGAACTCTTGTATTAACATTATTATTAATTTCACAACTCTTAACATATTTAATTGTGCCAGATCTTACAAGTATGTTTGCTTGTGTAATACACACATCATTTGCATTTGTGTTGCAACAAAAAATTATTTCTCTGCCTTGAACTTGTGCATACTTGTGAATGATTTTATTTATCTCGAAACTAATTCATTTGTCCAAATGTTAAGTTTATTTCTTTCCACAAGCCTCTTGAATCCATTCGACGATTCCTGTAATGAAATACTTCTTGCATGTAAATTTCTGAAAATATGGTGGACTCAAAGGCAATGTTTTGGGAATGACTGACC
Organism: Periplaneta americana; assembly: GCF_040183065.1. Taxonomy (NCBI): domain Eukaryota; kingdom Metazoa; phylum Arthropoda; class Insecta; order Blattodea; family Blattidae; genus Periplaneta; species Periplaneta americana. The sequence goes on along the minus strand of NC_091124.1, from coordinate 92,376,476 downwards.
TTGTGTTTCCAACAAAGTGGACACTGGATTAGGACTAGAACCAATAAAAGATATTTTACATTATAATTAATTACATATTAAGCTTCACACCTATGAGAATAGGGGACTAACATCTTAGTAATTTAGTACAATAGTTTATATAATTCGTTTAAACAACTGTTTATAAAAATTAGAGTTGGCAATAATACTGTATGTGATTTATAGCTTATATCAATAGTTTTCTTCATTCTACTTCTGTGCTTTTTGTAGGAAATGTATAAAATACTACATCATCCATATTATTGTTTGTATTAGGACAATCCACTAGGCAATAATAACATTGCTTTTTACGCATTTTTTACTCTCCATTGAGTACAAGAGCTAAAGTATTAGACCACAAACACACTGTCGGTGCGATGTCTCTCCTATGTTTAGTTGCAGGATTGCATTGCTGGCGTAGCTTGCATGGTGCCTATAGCGATGCACTTAAGACAATAGGGAATGGTCTTCCAAAATCTTTCCTTAATCTGGAAACAAAGAGCTACATTATAAACTGTTAGCCATTTTCTATTTGTTCTGGAGACTCGGGACCTTGCAGAGTGAGGGTTATTGTGGAGTATGCTCCTCCTGTCCTGCTTTGTCCACCACATATTTCTTTGTGACTCAGGTGGGGATCAAATCCGGGCCGCCACAGTGAAAGGCAGAGAGGCCGTTACGGGCGAAGCTATAATTTCTTTATAAAAAACCTATTTCACCTATTCCAAAATCCTAACTTGGATTTTTAAAAACTTATAAATCTGTCCCCTATTGCTAACGAATAGTAGGCACATAATAAAATTAGACAAGCACAGCTACAACGACTTAAGGGGAAAAGTATTCGTATTTATTTGTCAGAGAAGTTTTAATTTTTTTTATTAATCATGATACTTGATGCAATTGGAAATATTCATAAGATTTTCTTACGGAATTTTGAAAATTCCCGCAATTTGGAATGTAAATTTCCCATCATGCGTTTCGAAACTAATATGTCGCATGTTCAGGCTTGAATAGAATCAAGGTATTATCAAAGTCATCCTGTGACTATTAGCAAAATGCATAATATTTCGGTACTGTATTAAGTTTGTGAAGAGTTTTAGTGCAATAAAAGTGTTATAGTTTCAAAATCAAGCTCCCATTCATTTCGAAAAAAATACGGCGAGCGACATAAGTTCTATTCTTTGCAGTGCACGGTTGATTGTAGATATTAATTATTGTAAAGTAAATAACAGTTAATGATATTTGGATTCGGAAAGCAAGATAAGGTATATTAATATTTTACAGATATGTTTTAATTCTATCATTATAATAGTATAGTGCTTGGACTTAGTTTTGTTTCTGGCGAACGTGCTACCATTGTTCTATTGTGTTATTGCGAACTGTCATGCAGGCCTTTCTCAGATTTCATTCAGATATATAAGCATTCTAGAAGAGAATTGTGTGACATTCTATTGATATAGGTGTTGTTATTTTACAGAGCGAAAATAAATGAAGTGGCCAGGAGGTGAGCCAAACGGAATGTTGAGCCACTCAAATGGGCATGTGTCATCCCCACAGATAATAAGACAACAGGTAAGTTTCTTACCGAAGAAAAACAGTAGTTTATAAGCATTTGGAGTTAATGTATGTTCCAATATTTTTCAGTGCTATCGGTGTTGTTTTATTGATGTTTAATCTTACTGATTCATAATATTTGACATTCATTATGTCAGCCGACCATAACCTCACCTTATCTGTTTTTAGTTTTTGTAACGGTAAAAATAGCAGACTGGGCATTTTTACGTTGCATATAACGCATCAATTTGTGAAGTTCTGTTATTTTGGAGTGTTATTATTACTAGTTTTGAAATAGCTGATTTTTAATTTTATTCATAGACCTATCCGGACTTAGAATTTGTATTCGTAGTTGAATAATGTTATTGTGATAACATGGTTCAACTGTTGATAGACCTAAATAAGTATCGTAATTTCCCACAACTATGATCCTGGAACACAATTATGGGCCGCTATACAACCATTCAAATTTTGCAATCTATAACGTAGTACCACAGTCTAGTATATAGTCACGGAGCTTGAGTTGTTGAGGTTGCTAGGAACAATAGACTGTGCAGGTACTATTTCGCATCGTTTGTAATGAGGCGATAGTAGCGATCCTAGTGGTTAGCAACTATCTATGGATGCATATTACATATTGAGCTTCGTGACTATATGCTAGACTGTGGTAGTACCTTGTTTATTCACGTTTGAAGTCAAGTCACTGCAGCTATCTATGAACGGTCTATGACACGTCTACAGTGTTCTGTGAATGGCTGTATCGTTGTGTTCCAGGACCATAGGCCTAGTTGGGGGGAATTACGGTAACACATATTTCTCTCCCACCAGATTAAGAAAAATTAATGCTATTTATTACATATAGTAGGCTTACTTACCTATATTTCGCAAACGATTAGGAATATAAGAATATTTTAAAAGGAGCTAGGCTTATCTAAAGCAGTTGTGAGTTTGATTGTTTATTTTTTTAGTACGTTATTTTACGATGCTGTATCAACATCTCAGGTTATTTAGCGTCTGAATGAAATGAAGGTGATAATGCCAGTGAAATGAGTCCGGGGTCCAGCACCGATAGTTACCCAGCATTTGCTCATATTGGGTTGAAGGAAAACCACGGAAAAAAACCTCAACTAGGTAACTTGCCCCGACTGGGATTCGAACCCGGACCACCTGGTTCCGCGGTTAGACGCGCTATCCGTTATTCCAAAGGTGTGAATGAGTTTGATATGAGATGACATAAATCCATCGGGGGGCCTACCAGCCGACTGATGGCCTCACGTCCACATGCCTCAGCTGAAGTGAACAATCATCCAACTGGTATAGGAGGAACGTGTGGTCAGCATAATGATCTTCCCAGTGAGATGACATAGGATGAGAGAATTTAGACGTAAAATTCATTCCAATTTTTCGTCGTAAAATACCACTATTTATAATTACGTTGTAGTTTTCTCGCTGTAGGCCTAGTATCTCAGCTCTGGTAAAAGGGAAAATTTTCAATATAGGCTATTTCGAATCTTCTTAATGATTAGCCTACATCTTCGGCGACATGTAGGTAACTGGAGAATGTTAGGTACCTACACTGTAATCGTCACATATTACCAGTAATCCATTAGCGAGTCAAAGGCAGGAAAGGAGAAGAAATGTCTGAAGGAAGTGAAATAGGGAGAGCAGTACGACAGGATGCCCTTTATTATCTACCCTGTTCAACATCTACTTTGAAAATTTGATAAAGAACTGTTTTCAGAACAGTTAGGGTAAAAGTAGGTGGAAGAAGAATAAAGTGTACAAGATTTGCTGATGATATGTCATTGTTAGTAGAAGAGGAGACGATAGGCTTACTATAGGATATGCTACTGGAGCTAAATGACAGCTGTGAGCAGTATGGGATGAAGATAAATGCAAACAAGATGAAGACCATGATTGTCGCAAGAAAAATAAAGAAGGTAAACTTGCGAATTCTAAATGAGGCGGTAGAGCAAGTGAACAGCTTTAAATACTTGAGATGTACTATAAGCAGTAACATGAGCTGCAGCCAGGAAGTCAAAAGGAAGATAGCAATGGCAAAGGAAGCTTTTAATAGAAAAAGGAGCATCTTCTGTGGATCTTTGGAGAAAGACCTAAGGAAGAGACTAGTGAAGTGCTTTGTGTGGAGTGTGGCATTGTATGGGGAAGAAACGTGGACATTATGACGAAATGAAGAAAAACGAATAGACTCATTTGAAAGGTGGATATGGAGAAGAATGGAGAATGTGAAGTGGACAGACAGAATAAGAAATGAAGTTGTGTTGGAAAGAGTGGATGAAGAAAGAATGATGCTGAAACTGATTAGAAAGAGAAAAACGAATTGGTTGGGTCACTGGCTGGGAAGAAACTGCCTACTGAAGGATGCACTGGAAGGAATGATGAACGGAAGGAGCATTCGAGGCAAAAGAAGGTATCAGATGATAGACGACAGTAAGATATGTGGATCATATGTGGAGACTAAGAGGAAGGCAGAAAATAGGAAGTATTGGAGAATGCTAAGTTTGTAGTGAAGGACCTGCCCATGGTCAGAAAGTCAAAAGAAAAAGTAGCCGGTCTCTAGAAGCAAAGTTCCCTTCGGGTATCTTTGCTACAATTTGGAGACAGGCGATGTTACATGTTATTGGACCACGTTGCCTGATATCTACAGTTATAATTAAAGTATTCTGTGTGTTATTTTATAGCGTAATGTAGCATTCCTGCCTGGTATTCGTGAGGTCCTGCATTCGAACACAACCTAGTGCTTTTTATGTTCTTTTTTTTGTTTTGTTTTTAAGAGAGAGAGAGAGAGAGAATATACATAATTGCTCCTGTCTCTTTTATGATTATTTTAGTAATTAACATCAGGTCCATGATATATTATGCCATGACTTTATCATTATTTATTATGACATTACGGCTGCAAATGAAAAGAAAAAAAGATTTTATTCTCAACAAAAATATCTTTCGTGACATAAACAAAACAAACTTACTGGCGTCAGCCTTAGAACATTCAAACAATTAAGCGTTCAAAAAACAAAACAAAATGCCATGATTCAATATTTAGTCTATCTTCTCCACATGTGGGCATGGAATCGACTAGTCTTTTCAAATAGCGATTGTTCTCAGCCACAACATTCCAGGCATCCTGGACATACATACATAAGTGTTCTGCTCATGGGTAGGTCTTTCACTGCAAACCCAGCATTATCCAATCTTTCCTATTTTCTGCATTCGTCTTAGTCTCCGAATGACCCACACATCTTAATGTTGTCTATTATTTGATATCTCTTTCTGCCTCGAAATCTTCTCCCATTCACCATTCCTTCCAGTGCATCCTTCAATAGGCAGTTTCTTCTCAGCCAGTGATCCAACCAATTTCTTTTTCTCTTTCTAATCAGTTTCAACATCATTATTTCTTCACCCACTTTTTCCAACACAACTTAATTTCTTATTCTGTGTGTCCACTTCACATGCTCCATTCTTCTCCACATCCACAGTTCAAATGCTTCTATTCATTTCTCTTCATTTCGTCATAATGTCCGTGTTTCTTCCCCATACAATGCCATACTCCATACAAAGCACTTTACTAATCTTTTCCTTAGTTCTTTTTCCAGAGGTCCAGAGAAGATGCTTCTTTTTCTATTAAAAGCTTCCTTTGCTCATGTTTGCAGTTTTTCTTGGGAAGGATAAATATGGTAACTTCCCGTTGCTTTCTGCACACCACTGTCTCTCACATCTTAATAGATCCCAGGGGGCCCAAGCATGGAGGTGGGGAGAGTGGATTTGACTACTTGGGCCCTCTGAACTTCACCAAAATACACCGCAAGGGTTAAATATTAGTTCTGTCAGGATTTTTGACCTGATCAGAGACCGGGAAATCCCAATTAGCCTTGTCCCCTGCATCCTGGACGAGCTTCTACAAATCATCAGAAAATCTTGAAGGGGGATTTGCCCAATTTTTCCGCAAATGTTTCTACACTTGTGCCCTCGTAGTTCAGTTGGAAGAATGTTGGAATTTAGATGTCAATGTCTCAGGTTCAATTCCTAGTCACTCCTCTTCATTTTATTGTATTTCAAGATAGTATAATGTAATAATATAAAAAGAAAACACTAACACTGGTATTATGCAACTGTATTGTTCTAAAGCTAATACTAAATTTATGTTATTTATGTCGCTAAAGAACGATAAAAGAATATAAATAACTTGAATATTATTTATACAGATACAAAGAATGATACAATATAAATGATAAATATCGGTTTGTTTAATTAATATAAGACATTATATAATGTATAATTAATTATTTAAATAAAATAACCTATTTTACAAAGACATATGGTTATTTATATTATAGTAATTACTTATATAAAATACAGATTATTTATATTACGAAAGAAAAATAACAATATAAATAACTTGAACAATATTTATAACGCTAAAGAACGAAAACAGAATATAAATGATAACTTGAATATTATTTATATCGCTAAAGAATGATAACAGAATGTAAATGATAACTTGAATATTATATTTTATATTACTAAGGAATGATAGCAGAATACAAATAATAACTTCAATATTATTTATATTGCTAAAGAATGATAACAGAATATAAATAACGTGAATATTATTTATATCGTTAAAGAACTATAACAGAATACAAATGATAATTTAAATATTATTTATATCGCTAAAGAATGATAACAGAATATAAATGATAACTTGAATGTTATTTATATCACTAAAGAACGATAACAGAATACAAATGATGACTTGAATATTATTTATATTGCTAAAGAATGATCATCATCATCATCATCCTTCACGAATTAGGCCTCTGTAGACCTGTTTCGGCCCTATCTAGCAGTCTTCTTAAAGGTCTTCCTGGTCGACGATGTCATCTAGGTTTATACTGCATCATAATTTTTGGGATTCTTGAATTTTCCATTCTTCTTACATGATCTAGCCAATTGAATTTGTATCTGCTGATTTTTTCTTCTACTGACTCTACTTCTAATTGTTCTAAAATTTCTTCATTCCTTTTTTGGTCTAAAAGAGTATATCCTGCTGTTCTCCTCAAAAATTTCATTTCCGTTGCTTTGATTCTGTTCACGTCTTTTTTCTTTAATGACCAAATCTCACTTCCGTATCGCTAAAGAATGATAACAGAATATAAAAAATTATAACTTTAATATGATATTATTTATATTGCTAAAAGTACGATAAGATATAAATAACTTGAATATTATTTATATCGGTAAAGAAAGATAACAGAATTTAAATGATAACTTGAATATTATTTATAACGCTAAAGAACGATAACAGAATATAAATGATAATTTTAATATTATTTAGGCCTATATATCTAAAGAATGATTGAAAAATAAAATGAAAACTTGAACAAAGCCCGAACTCACAACCTTTGAATCATTAAGCGAGCACTCTACCGCTTGTCTACGAGACGTAGATATGAAATAATTCCATAGTTCCGGAACTGCTTTGTGTAATATCACTGTGACCCGAAGTGGACTTAGAAAATATTTCCTGTTCACGAGTGCGGCCACTTTTTTTTTTGACAGCTGTACCATTCTTCATGAAACTAATAGTAGTTTGCTTATTACATATTATTAAAGTATTATAGGTCTAAGTTATTATGATTTGCACATTGATTTTTCTTATTTCATCATTACAGTAATAAAAATGGCGTCTTCTTTTCATGAAAATTATTAACTAATTATTCTATGCCTATCAGTCAGTATCCAACTAACAGATAGTATAGTACAGACCTACCAATTGTAATATCGAAATGTGTGCTTGCATATGAAAAGGGACCACTTGGTGACTACTAGTTTCCGAGATAATCTTGAAAAGGTAGGAGAGGGTTCAAAGTGGTGAATTTTTCTTTTTTATGCCTTTGTTATGATCGTGTCTTAAATAACGAACTGTATGAATGTTAAAGTCCTGCGTCAGCTGGATCACTTTCATATCACTGTTTATACAAAAACAGAAAAGGGACCATTTGGCGGTGCGTAAGGATTCACCTGTCTTATCTCAATTTATAGGTCTGCTGCATGCTATAGTGTTTAAGGATGTAGACAGTATAAACATGTAAGATGATCTTATGAGGTTCTGTCTTCTAACTTATTTCCGTAATTCTATGCTTGCATGGAAATCTAAGCCAGTTTTGTTGTATCCATTAGTGTCTGTGCACTAGAGTATTGTTAAGTTCAGAAGTTCATGTAGGAGTAGGGGGTCTATATTTTTGTTACAATTATTGTAATTTATTTATACAACATATACAATTATTTTCCGTCATGAAAGAGGACAGTTCCACATCTGAATTATTTTCAAATCACTAAAGCAATATTTACGTTCAGATGTATCCATTTAAAATAGCCAATATCCTGACAGAATATTTCAGTGCTTCTTTGGTTGGTGAGAGGGTTTCATGTGAATAATCAACCATATCTTCAGCAAGTAGTCCATTTTTCTTTCTTACAAAGTGAGTATGTTTGCTGTTGCTTGTGAGCCATTAAACATATTCTTATATTACAATGTGATACCCGAAAAGGTGAAAATACAGATGTAACCATGTTACATCACTTAGGCCTAATTGAAACTTTTTACTGGGCGAAGAAAATGTTGAGTTCCATGCAGGCGACTGTGTGGGTCAAAATAAAATAACACTTTAATGAGATACCTCATGAGGCGAGTGATGACAAACAAGAATAAGAACTGCAGAATTTCCTTAGTTTCTGTAGAACACGCGAAGTTTCAACCTGATCTTTATTTTGGATGCTTTAAAAGATTATTTAGCAAGAATTATGTTGAACCATTGATGGTGTTACGAATGTGACAAGAAAAAGCTGTCCATCTACCAATTATTCCATTGACCCTATAACAGTTGGAACAGAAACAGTTGCTGTTCCAATTACAAATGGCAGAATAAACTACGGTCAAGAATGACAAATTATGTCTAATTTGATACAGATGCACTGTTTTGAATTCAGAGAGGATTGTCCTGATATGGTGTGCAATAAAAAAACCCATTAATTCAGAAGAAATATCATACAGCATTATTGACTTCAGAGAGCCTTCTGAAATTATTAGTCTGCAGAACTTTGTTTGAACTGACAAGTATACTTCTTCGAAAAAAATAAACCTTGTGTATCACAGAAGCAAGATATATTGTGTTCTCTTCTTTCATCTGTACATCACCAACCACATCAGGCATGAAAACGACTTCCACAAAGATAACGAAAAGGAAGGGATGAAAACCACCAACACCAAGAAAATTTTTTCCGAAAAAAAATATTCCGCACCACCTGTGGCTACTGTAGGAGTTACAACATCAGGATTAGATAGTAAAGGGGCATACAATGTGCCCAAAATGCAGGCTTGAGCAGAAATAACATGAGTAGATTACTGGTTGAGATATATAAATACTGCACTATACCAGTACTTTTGACAGAGGTCTTTCTTCAAATGGAAAAACTTAACTGTACATTTATTATTTCAAATATTTATTATGGAAAAGGCTAAGCTAATCTAACCTGTTACAGATTCTCCCACCGTAGAATATAGAAAAATGCAAGTTAGAAATTTCAGTGTTGCTTGCTATAGAAAAGCCGATTTGATTTCTTAAAGATGACTATCAACCAGAGTTACGATATTGTGTGATGTAAAAGAGAAGAAATCTGTAAAAATTTGTATTAGGGTCGTTCCATATCAATACCTGATACCTTTTAACAGCTAAAAATGCAATTTCTACGATTTCTTTTAAATTTTGCCAGCGTCTGGGCATCTTGTCTCATGTCTGATTAGCTGTATTAGAACAGTTTTTTTCCCCCTGTAATAGGCCTATATTTGTATATATACGTTGCACTGGAAATAAAAACTAAACTTCATTTTCGTACATAGAAAATAAATTTCTAAAATTCAGTATTTTCACAAAATTTTGGGAAAGTTGACAATATCATTTTATTTTTCTCATAATTCTCACACTTATGACAGCCTGTGTACAAAGTTACTTGCTAGATTTTTTTTTTTTTTTTTTTTTTTTTTTTTTTTTTTTTTTTTTTTTTTTTTTACTGATAGTGTTTCTTAATGTACTGTGAGTAACTGACTTGAGAGCTTCAAATTCTGAATGTTTAAAACTCTGGAAATTACATTACTGATGACTGATGATGAGAAAAACACATACAATATATTACAGTTACAATTGATAAAAATGCCTCTAAGTTATGTTTCCTGGTGACATTTAACCCTAGCAATACCAAGTTATTTTAAATAAAATAACATGCAGTACCAACGAGGGGAAGGGATATTTTGTGACCATTACAAAAATTTATAATTTGAACATTTTTTTGCCATTTGTTATCAGTAAATAGTGTGTACTAGAATAAAAGAGAAAAACTGAAATGTCATTGTATATTTTCGGACAATTATTTCAACATAACAGTCTGGAAAATGTTACGCATCACTTTCTTCACACCCGTCCTCACATACTGAACAGATCATGGTTTTACTACAAAAATGCTAGAGATGAGCACAGGCAGACCATGGTCCTCCAGTCGACTATCTGTACAGCAGTAAGCTCACCAAGCCTACCTGCAGTCCATATGAACTCTAGCTCGACTGAGCCTGAGACAGCAAGTCCATGAAGCCCACACAGGCCTGCCTGCAGTCTGCACCGATTCCTTCACAGTTTGTAGCTGGTGCAGTGAACTCTGAGCCTATCTCAAAGATGATGTAGCCTTCCTCTTTCTGTTCTCTTTCATCGATTGATCTATTACTATTTGCTTATATAATATTAATCATTCTTCTTGCAAATAATGCATTACAACACAATATTCCTTTACTTTAAAATGGATAATATAACATATTTCTGTAAATAATCTTATCCATTACTCTTATTATTTTGAAAATAACAGTTTTATCACACTAAACTTATTTTTATTCGAATGAAAAGTAAAATATAGAAAAAAAAAAAAAAACTTATTTTATACAACATTACATCAGTCCTTCAATACAGAGTTAACAAATAAATGAAATGGAAATTTTCAGACAATACCGCCATTCATTCTCATTATTAATGGATAATAACATATTTTCATGGTTCCCAGATGTGTTGTATACATGAGTTCCATGGATTACCTTTTCATCTACACTAATCTTTCCTCCATTGTAAGTATATCTGTTCGTCCACAAGAATTTTTCGTCCATATGATGTCATGGTCATAGAAAATAATAATAATAGTAATAATAATAATAATAATAATAATAATAATAATAATAATAATAATAATAATAATTTTATTATTAATCCATATTAAGTATATTCTTCTCTTCATCGAGAGATTTGCCTATAGTTATTAATGTTCTCTTCCTCCTTGTGGTTCTACAAAATACAATTTAATTTTGTAAGTTATGATTCTCAAATACAGGTTAACGTTATGTTTACAATATGTTTGATATCTACCCGCAATTTGTTCTAGTTACTATTGCTTCAGGATGTAGACTACCTTCTTAACAAAGTATCTGCTGTTTATGTGTCCCGCGGATAACTGTAGAATCACCATTATATTTCCGAACGATCTCTTTTTCAATGTGTTCCAAAATGTCCGAATGTTTGAATGATGTGTTCTAATGATTTTTTGAAAATGGAAGTGCCACCCTTCCACATAATTTAATAGTACTGGGCACTGTATTTGTCTCTTGACCATAGACATTCCAAAGTGTGGGCAAAAAATCTTGGAGTAGCCCTCTTCTGCCTCTTGTTAGATGGTCTCTTATATATTTACTGATTTTAGTTTTAAATGCTTTGAAACTTTCGCTTAGTTGCAACCAATCAGTTGTGCCCAGGAACTGAGTGCAATTGTATAGGGTATATGTCTAACTGAAGTAAACCAGTGTTCAGTGTACTTGGTAATTCTTGAATCAAATCTGTAGACTCAGTAACTTCCTCACGAGAAGAAGATGATGATGATGTGTTTTGAGTTATGTGTGTGCTACAAACTTCACACAAGCGTTTGCTACACATTGGACAGAGCATCTCCCTAGGACTCACAGCTAGTCCACTGTCTCTTAATTCCTTTGCTTCTTCCAACGTTATATCATGTAGGGCTGATTTAATTGGGCACTTGTGAATTTTGAAAATGTCATAGCATAACCTTTGATGAAGTGCGAATCGGTGTAGATATTTATCTGTGTGTTTTGATTAAATAGCAGAGTTATCTAGAGGTATGGACTGGATATGACTTATGCCAGAGTATAAATTCCTGTTCAGTACCTTCAAACCACCACTGCATTCTTCCCCAAGAAAGCTTCCCAGAATGCAAGGGCAACTGCTACCTTCCATCATATTTACCTAGAAGTGAACAAACAAACAGATATTGTAATCTGTTCAATTCAGTTGTGATTCTGTATTTACTGACAGAATAACCATGTATTGTTATATGTTGTAAAATATAGGTTTTTCATCATCATCATCATCATCATCATCATCATCATCATCATCATCCGTCACGAATTAGGCCTGTGTAGACCTGTTTCGGTCCCATCTAGCAGTCTTCTAAAGGGTCTTCCTAACCGTCGATGTCCTCTGAGTTGATATTGCATCATTATTTTGGGGATTATCCATTCGTTTTACATGGTGTAGCCAATTTAGTTTTGTATATGTTTATTTTTCTTCTACTGACTCTTCTTCTAATTGTTCCAATATTTCTTCATTCCTTTTTCGATCTAAAAGAGTATATCCTGCTGTCCGTCTGAGAAATTTTATTTCCATTGCTTTGATTCTGTTCATATCTCTTTTCCTTAATGTCCAAATCTCACTTCCGTGTAAAAGGGAGAGTAATGCTAGAGTATTATATATTTTTATTCTTGTGGATTTTTGTACTAATTTAGCTTTTAATGTATTATTTATTATTCCTAAAATTTGTGTAAATTTGGCGATTTTCTTGTTCACATCTTTTTCATTTTAATAAGATATTTCACAACCCAGATAATTGAAATTTTGTACTTGTTCTAGGCATTGGTTATTGTGTATTATCTTACTTCTGATTCGATCTTGTCCCAAAAATGCCATTACTTTTTATTTTTGTGCTGAAATCTCCATCCCAAAGTCTGATAATATTTTATTTAATGTATTTAGTCCTTTCTGTAAGTTATCTTCTGAATTGGAAATTATAACTTGATCGTCTGCAATGAGCAGGGTATTTAATGTTAAGATACTGATATAGGTTTTTAGAGAGATATAATATATCTACTTACAATGTGTTATTTTAAATTTTCACTTCATATATTTACACCCATCATCTGACATCTTGGCTTCTAAACAATATGAGAGATAAATTGGCAATCCTGCCAATTGCTTGGCATGTACACAAATATCAGAGCGAAAATGGCTGTTCTGCCAACTGCTTCAGTGACCTTCAAATTTACCTAAAGATAATTACAACAGACATGAAACTGTGACGATAGCAACTAACATTTTGCCTTCTACTAAAAACATGCTATTCCAATACTACCCATTGTATCTCCAAAACAATTTTTTTTCCTGTTAACACCTTATGAGTCCATAATTATTCCATAGATATTTCAGGGTATTTGAAGGTGTAGCAATATGAAAAAAAAATTGTGAACTTTCACAATTAAATTTTACGTACAGAGACTGACAGCATAAACCACAAACTCAAATTAGCAAACTACATATCTGATTCAGAAGACGGTCATTCTACAGTTTTAATGCAAAAGATCAAATGCCTAGCTCAAAAACTGTGGAACATACAGAACATTTTGTGTGTTAAACATGTAACAATTTTCAATTATAAGTCTGTAACTTCCAATAGTCACCACTCTGCAACCAATCTGCAAAATCCATTCAAATTGTAAGATATCCATGATATGCTTGTAGCACAATTCAACACGTTTTTAAGAGAATCCCTGTCATATGGAGACATTTTCAGAACTTTCTGGATGAATTGACATGGAATGACCCAGTTGTCAAAAATGTTTAAAAAAATATTAGTGTGTTTTTCCGTAACATATATTTTTTCTTAGAAATGCAGTGTAGGTCCCTCAGGAAGTAAGAGAGATTCTTAAAAAAAAAATAGATAAATTATTTTTCAAAATCAATTTATTTCTGACTGTTATTTGTCAACAACAAAGTAGATCGTTTTTTTTAATAGAAGTTTATAGACAAAAAGTTACACAATGCAGAATTGCACACATTGTATTCCTCACCTGACATAATTAGAAACATTAAATCCAAACGTTTGAGATGGACAAGGCATGTAGCACATATGGATGAATCCAGAAATGCATATAGAGTGTTAGTTGGGGACGCCAAGACGTAGATGGGAGGATAATATTAAAATGAATTTGAGAGAGGTGGAATATGATTATAGAGACTGAATTAATCTGCACAGGATAGGGACTGATGGCGGGCTTATGTGAGGGTGGCAATGAACCTCCCAAGTTCCTTAAAAGCCATAAGTAAGTAAGAAGTTTATAGATAACTTATTTTTCCTATTAACTGGTTGCAGAATATCACATAGGAATCTGTGAAGCTACATGAATTTCATATTAACTGCAATGTCAGGGTATCCCAGAAAATTTTAATATTCAGTTACCCTTAAAAAGAATGAGACGATTCTTGGTTGTCGGAAGTTAAAGTTTTACAGCGCGGTTCACTCGATAGCGACGTATAACGATAAGTACCATGACAAATAGAACAAGAATTGTTACAAGGACCACAACAAGGACAAGGATCACGAAGAAGACAGCCATTTAAGGCCACGATTTCACAACATAGCTCGGGTAACAAAATATCATTGCTTCTCTGTACCGAATGGCAAATGCCTGCTATCGGATCTACATTCTGGACTGGTGCTGTTACTGTCTTGTCTCGGTAGCTCATATAGTAGCGTGTCGGTTCCATCCTATAACCGAAACGTTTCGTGTTCGATCCCAGGTAAAACTCTTTTTTTAATGAGGTATAATTAATTTTTTCAGAGTTCCTCGACTGTATAATTTGTCGAAAAATATGGAATAATTTATGCCCAATTTTTTGGTCTACAAGTGGGCTGAACCTCGTCAAAAAATAAATAAATCTTACTTGGAAGTTAAAAGAATTCTTCCTGAAACAAAAATCATAAAAAACAAAAAGAGACCCGTTAACTTAAAATCTTGTCCGCATACCATCATACATTTCTCCAATCGAAATCCACTCGATTGGTAACGAAGGCAAGATGGTTGACAGCTTGTGCTTCCCCCAATATTTCCATTTGCGCAGCCCTCCGGCTCCTAATACTGCGGTTCATCAACCTGCTGATCACAGTCTGTGAAGAACCGGGAAAGTTAGATGCTGCTCTTATTTCGTTAGCAGTCCAAAAGGGGTCCAGTCGAACTGTCTCGAATAAGAGAGCATCCTCTTCCAATGAAGAAATCCGCGGACGCCCAGGAATAGGGCGATTTTCGACCTCCCCTGAATTTTGTAACGATGAACCCCCTCGTGGCTGTACTTCCAGGAACACCGACCAAACGGCCAGCAGATCTAGCCCCATATCCAGCCTCAACTAGAGCTATAACTCGCTGTCTCATGTCACGTCGATTCGCCATTACGATGAGAAATGAGGGATGACTATAATACTTTAGTGTAGACAATGACTATTTAGCGTGATATAGAATTACTGAAATAAGGGGCATCTTGCACAGTAAGAGTTAATAAATCAACCCTAAATTAAATATTTAAATAACAGGATATAACAGGAAGTCCAATTATTGTTGCAAAACTAATCAAATTAAATCTAATTACGTTAAGTAAACAAATCCCAAGTTATGACACCACATTGCTACAGCTAAATTGTGGGTTATTAACGTAAGCATTGAATAGGTCCGTGCTTATACGTTGGACGACAAAACCAAACATCGAAAGTTCGAATCTTGCCGCGGAATGTAACTTCTTGCTTTTTATAATGTAAATCAGACTTCTAACTACAATCATTCATATTTCTTACATTATTTATTAATATTTATATCCAACATTGAATTTGTAAAGAAAAGACTTTATAAATCTCATATGGAATTTGTGATCTGTAGTGACATAAACATAGATTATCTCTCGGAACTTTTCCGTAAAAGTAAATTAAATTCACTCCTTGAAACTGGAAACCTTAGTCGTAGAGTCATTTTCCCACCAGCATACAAGCTGAAGTAGCACAGCTATTGATAAAAGTTTTGTACACAGAATTAGACTGAATTCCTATTCGACAGAACCTATAATCAATGGCTTGTCTGAACATGATAAACAAATCCTAAGTGTTTCCAATGTCACTGAACAATTTCAAAATATTAATTTAAAAACTAAAAAAGGGTCGTAAATGGTGTATCTAGTGACTATTTACATTTATATCTACAAAATGAATCTTGCAAAAACGTATATGATACTGGTACTACTGATATTAAGAGTAAATGTATTGTATTTTTCATTTTAATTTCAGAATCACTTTAGTGGATGTTCTTCACTCAATGTTGTGAAAAAATTCAAAAGTAAAAACATGTAGATAACGCAGGAACTTAAAAATCTCATGTATTAAAAAGAAGAATCCACGTATATGTAATGAGTTGCAATGTTCTTAAATACTACAAGAAGTACGGTGTAATTTATAAAAAATTATGAAAGCGGGAAATAGAATACATTCAAATAGAAAAGTACAACATTCAGATAATGCAATTAAAGCTATTCGGAATATTATTAAAGTTAAACTTGTAGATATTCTAAGAAAGAAAATATTTTTTCATTAAAACCAGTGATTATAAACTAGAGGATCCCAAATCTACTGCAAATTCTTTTAATGTCTTATAGTATATAGTACAGAAATATTATTGACAACTTAAACATTCAGGATATTGCAAAAGATACTGCAATTGGTTACTTAACAGATGCATTTAATAATTAGTATTAATATATGTAATTAGTCAATAACTGCAACAGTGCTTTTCATTCAATCATAACATGAATAAAATTGAATGCACATTAAATTAAACACTATTGCAAACACGTAGATAAAATAGTTAAAATCAACTGAAGGGGTGAGAATGAAATAATCCAAAGCCACACTTTTAACAAAAATTGTTTTGTGCGAGTGCATTTCTTACACATATGGGAAAGCTACTATTAAAATATTGTAATAACTACTCAACAAATGACATAGCCTAAGGACTCTAAATCTTTGTAAAAGTTTGTCTGTGTGGCTTAGGAATATTTTTTAATTTAATTTTAATTGTTAGTTTTTAATATGTATGCATTTACATTGTATGTGTGTATGTATAAATGCATTCATTAGATTAACGTTTACAATATTATAACTTGTAATTTTGTATTGTCTGTGATCATTAACACTTAATCTGAGGACTTTGTAAAACTCTATTTCAACGTTATTTAGCTATTTCAAAGTTATTTAGACAAAAAAAATCGTTGTGTAGACTAGGAATCGAACTCGCACTCTTCGACACGAGACGCAGAAGTCTTAGCGTCTGAGCTGTTGAAATGACACGAAAGCTTTCCTTTCTGTGTGGAGTGTCGATCTAGTCATGAAGGTCCATTGTCGATTTAACTACACGATTTATGTATAAAATTATGTTTTATTTACATAGTATTATCATATTTTTTGCAGTTTTTGAAGTGAATTTCGGAACGATGCTAGTAACAAACCGAATAGCTTGAATTTAAGTAACTCAATATTCGTTATCTTGTGTATCAGTGCTCTGGTCTCCAATCATGCGCAGTGTCTTACATCTGAGACTTAGGAATATTCAATCATCTCATCCTTTTCTAGGGAAACTGTACATACATAAGTAGATACACTTTTAAACATCAGAGAATATCATCAGGGATTAGCTGATTAGTTGGTACAAGATCAGAAACTGAAAGTAGGAGATACAAAGGTTATTTTGCATAAGCCATCAGTTGAATGTTGCAAAGTTATAAAATATATTTATTTAACATTTTCAAGCAATATGTGTCCTGTGTAACGATCCAGCAGAAATTAATGAAGATCACTTGAAGACCTGTGAAGCATTAAGATCAGAAGAAACTACAGTTCAAAAGTATTGGAAAGCACAACTGCTAATGGCTTCATTGCCAGATGCAAGGCACTAGACAAAAACAACAACATTTTCAAGCATATGACATCATTCTTATTGCAAATTAACATTTGCTACAACATGTTACTAAAAGAAAAATATAAATGTTTTCGCCTGTACAATAGGGTGTATCGAAAAAAAACTTTTCTTGAAAAATGAAGGTGGCTAGTGCGGAAAAGTTGCTATTTGTGGCAGAAAGAACGTAGAAAAAAAGAAAATAGTAATTCGACAATATCCTGTGTCTCCGCATCAGCCCTAAAGTTTTGCGAGCTTAATGCTCTACGTCTGTTTTCAAATTTTGTTTCGTAGTGGAACTCTTCGCCTATTTTTTTAAATTTACACTCAAAAATAACCCAGGGCTCACTACGAGGAGGTGGTTGCACTTCCAGCCCTATCCCTCCACCCACCCTTAGTAGTATACTTCGGTGTCAAATGTTGATTTACGCTGCATACTCAGACTTCGTTTCGAAGCATGGCATTTCTCAGCTATGCACACTAAATTATGTGAAGGGTTACTATAGCTCACATACAAGTGGAGAATCGTGTAAGCAGTTGTAAGTCATCGAGATTGAACAACTGGCCCTGGTTTCTTCCTTCAAGCTCTATCGGACAATGGCCAGAATGAACGACTTGGTAGATCTCCAGAAGATACTCCTGATCAGTAGGCCTACTAAGATCGGACGTACGTTCCATATTAATTTTGTGGATCCAGGCTACTTCAATAACTTTGAAATTCGTCATGATTTGTCTCACAATGGAGTAACTCTTCTCCGATATGTCCAGAACCTGGACCTGTAGTGATACCAGCAAGGTGTTTCATGAGATAGCAGTGTCGAAGTTCATTTACATGGAGAATACAAATTATTCGTTGTAGTGGCCTGCCGATTTCTTTTTCGATGCACACCATTGATCCGTTCTTTCTTCCTGTATTTGTAGAGGCTCCATCATAACCAAGTGCTGCTAGGGGCGATACATCTAATTTACTTACCTTTAAAGATTGAAGCATGGCTCTTCAAAATCTGATGTCCATGTCCAGAGAAAGGGGAAACATGTCAAATATACTTTGAATGTGGTTCTTCTAATAAAGTTATAATTATGCTTCTCTTCATTTTCTTGGCGATATAATCCGTTGTCCTTTCTCTCCTATGTTAGTGCCCTGTCCTTACGACCATCAAAATATACTGTTCGAATGAACTTATTATTAGGTGTTTCTTCTTTCTGAATTTTATCTCCAATCTTCATTTCTCTCGTGACCATCTAGTATAAGATCCTTATTCCTAGTAGATATTATTCTCGCGCTTGTAGCATAGCTGTCGCAATTAGAGCCCCATCTCTCTTCGAGGTGCCTATCTGAAGGCTGCTGAAGATAATTTTGGTAGAGGCAAGCGAGCCTGAGCACGAGAAGGCTTCAATTCGAAGTCAGAATACACACTCCTTCACTGCTGTTCCGAGCAGTGCGAAGGCAAGACTCAGAGCTTGTAACTGATGTCTATTTTTCTCTTCCTCTGAATTCAAGTTGCACTTCTTCAGATCGTTGGCGAATGGGCCTCTTTGCTTTCCTTTCTTCACTCTTAAATAGTATCTTCGTCGTCAAAATGTCGATATTATCAATAATCATATTTCGTTAATTTTTCTGATCCATTAGAAAGGATACTCCTATCAATGGAACTTTCCTACTTAACTCACATTCACAGAGACTTTCCGGGTCCGGGCACTTACAAGTGCATGTATAAAAAAATGTTCGACCTTTATTAATAAAAGCTTATTTATGCGCCCTTGAGGTTAGCCCATTTCGTTAGTACGATTTCAGAATATTCTGATATTGACTATGATACTATTTCATCTTTTCCACTACTCTACGATTGCTGATGGTAGGAAGGCTTGCTGTTTTTCAAACCTCGATAAGTCTGTCGGCAGTAACATGAGCGATGTCTTTTACTGAATGGTGTTTTCCACCTAGTTCGTTTGTCTTAAATCTCTGATCCAAAGAAAATGTGTTATCATATCTTTATAGGTTGGAAGTTGCGACTCTCTTATCGGTCCTGGTATATCGAACAAACGACTCAGCAGTATGGCAGTACGAAATTATTTTTTCCACACATGACAACACGATGCATAAGAATTATTGCATGTACCACTAAACCACTGATATGATACACGATTTCACAGAAACAACAGCGACATAAACCTGGCCAGCATAGCCTACAAAATACGACTGCAGGGCAGATTCTACCCTGACTGCCAGCATCCCTCTCTTCTCTCATTCCACAAGAAGATACTGGTGCAAGATACTTCTCTTCTTGTACTATCTTTGCTAACTTTTAAAAGATCTGGTTAACGAGGGGTAGCTGTATAGGTATGCAGACTGTCGTTATAATAATTTTTACAAGATGCGTTATAAATTCAAATATTCAGTATTGATGCGGAGACACAAGATATTGATTAAATTTAATTTTCTTTCTCCTGCAGTCTTTCTGCCACAAGTCGCAACTTTTCCGCACTAGCCACCTTCATTTTTCAAAAAAAAAATTTTTTTCGGTACACCCTACTGTACAACTTATCAATATAAGCAGACTACTGCAATCATCCATCACACATAATATACATCTAAGAATTACTTGGCAAACACGCACCTGCAAAATACGAAAGAACTACATACAGAAGAAGTTTTAACTTCCATCAAAACATAATTATATTATATGTATATACAAACACACGTCATTATAACATCACAAATATTCATGCACAATTAATAACATCATCAAATTTTTTCATATGAAATTAAATTTTAACATATTATGTATAAATATGACGATATTTTATGTTTTATCAATTTTAATTTTTAACAGTGTTAATCAATACATATAACAAAATATTGTAACATGAGTTCTATGTATACATACATCATGTTACATACAATTCTAGCAAATTGGGAATTAAAATGCAAATTAATTGAAATCAACATATTCCCTATAACTATATTAAACTATTACTACATATAACTAATGGTCCACACCTGTGGAGTAACGGTCAGCGCGAATCCCGGTCGGGGCAAGTTACCTGGTTGAGGTTTTTTCCGGGGTTTTCCCTCAACCCAATACGAGCAAATGCTGGGTAACTTTCGGTGCTGGACCTCGGACTCATTTCACCGGCATTATCACCTTCATTTCATTCAGACGCTAAATAACCTAGATGTTGATACAGTGTCGTAAAAAAATATGTAACTAAAGACTTTACTTCTTACTGTTACAAAATGTATAAATTAATATTTAATTACAAAAGTGAACACATTCTACATTGTATGTATGTTGATATTGTTAAACAATTATGTAGGCCTATCTGATGATGCCGTACAGCCGAAAACGTTTATACTTTTTTTTTAGTAAATGTTGTAGCATATGTTAATTTGCAATAAGAATGATAAGTCATATGATTGAAAAATTTAAATAAATATATTTCATAACTTTGTAATTGACTTATTGGAAAACCAAAAATGAATTGTAAAATATGAATATTGCAAGATTATTTTATATGTCACATATTTAATGTGACATAAGATCAATACTTTCACTTTTCTTTTGAAGGATACCACACTTTTCGTCCTTTACTGGGTTTGACCTTGTGATTCTTGGATACAGATGTAAGCATAGTAACCATTAGGCCAATAATGACGATGTTTTCGATTTTTGAAATATGAATTAGAAATCCGAGGGTTGTGAAGAGGAACTACAGAAAATGACATACAATAAAGAACAATATAACACATTGGCCTAAATTAAATTTCACTGTACTGATGCTGACATAAGATAATATGTGTATACTATGAAAAAATACTCCAGTATTTTTGCAGAGTTTATATTTTCAATGGTTGGGATTGTGCAGAACACGTGATACCTCTGTTCTAGTTGGATGATTGTTCATCTCTGCTGAAGCATGTGGACGTGAGGTTAGCAGCTGGCTGACAAACTTTAACCGTTTATGGACGGTCATTAATATTTACTGTGCAGTTGTTAGTAAGCATAATTTTACAAGCTGAACTAAAGAGAGGGGCTACTCATCAATTAGCACTGGTCAGCTTGATGAGTTAACTGAATTTGGTATAATTTTCCTCTAACCAATACCTAATTCCCTCTTTACCCTTTCCTATCCAGTCCTCTAACTGAACGCTTACTTTCTTCGACCCCGACGGCATTAGAGCATTCGAGGCCTAGGGGTTTATTTCCCTTTCCTTCCTCCTCTTTCTACTTTTCTGTTCCTAGTGCTGACCTGCTATGGCACTAAAATCGTCCTCCAGTGGCTTAAGGAGGGAAAGCTGGTGATAACAAGATCTCCCAGCTAGGTCCAATGGACCCGTTGACCAACAGCAGGTGTGGTCCTCCAGACATTCTGGTGGTTGTGTGTGAATGAAGTAGCCACCAAAACGTTAAAATATGGTGTTCACTTAAATCGGCTACAACTTGCCATTTTTCACTCCAATATGAAATGAGTACCATTAAGGTAAAATTATCCGGAGGTAAATTTTTATTAAATCTACATACTTAGACTTCAACAAACAAAATTTGATAACACAATCCCAAGGGAAAAAATGGAACTCTCTGCATCAAAATCCACAGTTAATTCCCGATTTACCACGAAAATCGTCTGTAGCTGCATTTAGATTAGCAACAGGCCATGATTGTTTGGCCAAGCATCTGCATAGAATTGGAATATATCAGTCCCCTAACTGCCCATTGTGCAACTCAAACCAAGAAATGGATTCGGAACACCTCAAAATCTGTGCTTCAGTGGCTGGTCATGATAATATCTTTGAAAAATATTGGAGTGCAAGGGGTCAAATGACTTTATTATCAAACGCCTGTCATTAGAAAACAAACAACAACAACATGATATATCCATAATCAGAATTTTACTTTACTCTTGAAGAGTTTACTACAAATATTTTATAATTTATTCAGTATTTATTTTCATTTTACGTTTCATTTCCTAAATTCTAGATTATATATTTTCTTTTCTTCTTGTTTTTTAGGTACCAGATCCAAATCGTCCTCAGTTGGCTCGTTCACAAGATGATGCCATGGTGGGTTACATTTTTCAGCGTCCTCAGTCTGACCCAGACTTTCCAATTCCACCACCTTTTAACAAACAGCATCAGCGATGGCCTCTAGGAGATGAAAGCATCATTGATGTAAGTGTTCTTGCATGTTATATATGTAGTTAACCTCTGATAATGTGTAACAGTGAAGATAGAAATAAATGCTGTTATAAAATAGCCTATTTTACTACTCTGTCTTCAGCATTAATATCTCATATCACATTATGACGTTTATTGACAGCATTCTTTGCAGTTTTTTAAGTTTTGAATAAATATGTGCAGGTTTTTAAGTTATTGAAATTTTAGAAATGAAAGTAAACTTAATGAAATTCTCATCTTATATTTCATGATTACACATGTACATGAGTGTGATATGTATGACTGAGCCATGGTAACTTGTGTATGTGTGAACTCATTTTAATAAAATTGGTACACATGGAATAAGTATGAGTGACACCTCAGTACCACTAATCATTGACACTTCACTGTCATTAGTCCATTTCCACAATTCCAAGACAGTCCTTTGAGTAATTAACAAAACTGAGCTGAAACTCTATATCGATTTATTATGATGGATTCTCTCAGATCACAGGAGAATAGGCATAAAATGATGAGTAATTGGATGTTATCCTGAACAGATCATTTGAATACGATAAAAGTTCTTTTTTTTTACGTGCAATGTATGTACTCGACCTACAAAGAGAGAAAAATTGTAATGTTTTGACATGAAAGGTTTTTCTGTAAACTCTTTATTATAGCAAGTGTAAGATGAACTTTGTGCCTCGTGCCTTTCCACACAGTCTGCCTCACTCCATTTTCTATTTAATGTGTCTAGAAGTTTTTCACATGGTCTGTCTTGCTCCATTTGTAATTATTGAATAGGGTAGACTTATCCTGCCTGTGGCAGTATTTATTTAATTCTTAAATCTGTTCTTACCTAACCTAAAGTTTACATACCTCTTTCGCATTTTTTAGTTGGTAATGCCTACAAAAATGTGGCAAGGTCATCTCTACTTATGACACAGAACAACAGTTATAGGCCTACGTGTTCTTTTGTTATTTCTCTGAAAATAATATTGAAACTGTACATATAGTGAGAGTAAGTCAACAATAAAATGATTGGGTTCAAGGATATGATATGAGGTATACAAGTTCAGACTCAGAACTAAAACAGCCAAGGTACCTTGAAGTATATGTCTTACCTTCGATGAAGATTTGCTGAGTGAAAGAACAGCACAGAAGTGGTTAAAGATGGGGGATAAAATCCTCCTCAAGAGGGCTTCCCAGCACCATTGTTGATTAAATAAAGACCACATTCAAGACTGATTTATTTATTTATTTATTATTTTGCTAATATGTAACATAAATTATAAAATATGCAGAGAAACTTTAGCTTGCCCCTGAAAGAGTAGAATTCATGCTCAGGGACGGATTCCTGAACTGAAATTAATAATTATACAATACAATTATAATTAATAATTATACAATACAATTTGCAATTATAGTATATAAATTTAAATTTACAATTTTTATAAAATCCATACATAACTTTTTAAATTTAATACTAGAACTATTAGAATTGACAAGATTAGGATATTTAAATATAAATTTGTTATATATTCTTGGGCCTAAATTACTACTATTGATTAAATACTGTAACAG
The DNA here is from genome assembly GCF_040183065.1 of Periplaneta americana. Taxonomy (NCBI): domain Eukaryota; kingdom Metazoa; phylum Arthropoda; class Insecta; order Blattodea; family Blattidae; genus Periplaneta; species Periplaneta americana. The sequence goes on along the minus strand of NC_091124.1, from coordinate 92,352,003 downwards.
TGTTGCATTTTGGTTCAAACAATCTTAAAGAATTCATACCTTTTGTTTCATAACTATGAGAATACAATTCAAAATTATTTCGATTTTTATGTATGAATTTTATTAATACAATATAATAAATTTGTCTTACGTTAAGTACATTAAAGTCTATAAACAAATTTTGAGATGGAAAATCAGTAGGTTTATGAAGACATATTTTAATTATTTTCTTCTGTAATAAATAAAGTGGATTAAAATTGGATTTAAATGAGCTACCCCATCCTATAATTCCATACATAATTACCAATTGAAATAAAGTTAAATATATTGTACGTAATAAACTTATTGACAAGTAATTCCTCAATAAAACAAAATAATATACTATTTTACGTAATTTATTACAAAGGTAATTAATGTGTTGGTTCCATTTTAAATGATTATCGAAAATTATACCTAAATACTTAACTTCAGAGGACTCTTTAATAATCGGACATTTACACTGTATAAGACAACAATCAGAATTATGTAATTTAATACTTAATATAGATGTAGGAGGTTTGTTACATTTTTCAGATAATGAGAATGGAATAATGATGGTTTTATTTTCGTTGATAGAAAGATAATTTATGTCAAACCATTTTTTTTATTAATAAGTCCATTATTTGAATTATTATATGCATCATGCCAGGTTTTTCCATCAAAAAGTAAAACTGTGTCATCTGCATAAGAATAGTCAACACCATTGTATTGTTGTAAGTCAGTTTTTAATAAGTCATTAATATATATTAAAAATAGAATAGGGCCTAGAACTGTGCCGTGGGGAACACCTATATTAATAGTTAAAGGTTCACTTGAATAATTGTCAATTTTCGTTATTTGAATTCTGTCGTTAACATATGATTTTATTAAGTTTAAAGCATTACCTTTGATTCCTAATAAGTCTAATTTCTCAATTAAGATGTCATGTTTCACTGTATCAAATGCTTTTCTTATGTCCAGGAAAATACCAATACATTTGTTACCTTGATCAAATTCTCTAACAATTTTTTTAGTAACTTGATATATTGCATTATCTGTACTGAATTTTTTTCGAAAACCAAATTGATTATTACTTAATATATTATGTTTATCAAGATAGTTCATTAATCGAACTTTAATACATTTTTCTAGTAATTTTGAAATACATGAAAGTAATGATATTGGTCTATAATTGTTCATATTTCTTTTGTCTCCTGTTTTAAAAATAGGTTTCACAATTGCATTTTTTGATTTATTTGGGAATTTGCCATTTAGAAAACATAAATTAAAAATATGAGTTAGAGGTTTGGCAATATAATTTATAACCATCTTAAGTATTTTAGCACTTATGTTATCAGGACTAGGTGATACATTGTTTTTTAAAGTTTTGGCTATATTGATTATTTCGTCATCTGTTATGGGGTAAAGATACATACAAGCATTTACTGAAGTTACATTGCTAAGGAAATTGTTATTTTTTATAGACGATACAATATCCAAGCCAATGTTTGTAAAATACGAGTTAAATTCTGTTGCAATGTGTATTTTATCACTTAAGATTAAACCATTTCGAGAAACAATCTCATTAAATTGTTCTTTTTTATTTACTTCAATATTTGCCGCTTCTCGCACAGTTTGCCAAAACATTTTAGAATTATTGCTATATTTTTCTAATTTGATGGAGAAATAATTAGCTTTCACTCTCTTTATTACGTTAGATAATATGTTGCGAAATTTTTTTAACTTGTTTCTTAAAACAGTATTAAATGGTTCTTTTCTTAGTTTGCTTGCGAGTTTGTCTCTCGTACGGATTGATTTAACTATACCATTTGTAATCCATGGTTTAATCTTTTTAAACTTACAAGAAACTTTTTGAGTAGTTTTATTTGTGTGCTTTATAATATTCGTATTTAAAATTTGATAAAAAATTTCAATACCATTATCGGGATCATTACAACTCATTACAGTATCCCATGTTTCATTACTTATATCTAACAATAGGTCATCACAATTGATATTACTGTTATATTTATAAGTCTCAGAGTCTTCAAAATCTGCTTTATTAATAAATGTAATTAAAGCAGTGGTAGTCTAATGATCAGTAATATTGCTATGACAAACACTTGGTATAAATTCAAGTAGTTTGTTATTGGTTTTAAAGAAAATATGATCAAGACAATTTTTCGATTGTGGTCTAGTTACGGATTTTAATAACTGGTAAAAACCAAATTCATACATGATATTCATATATCTATGCCCTAATTCATCCATAGAGTCATCTGGAATTTGAATGTTAATATCTCCAACTATAATGTGGTTATTAACATTTTTCTTGTTTATTAGAAAGCTTTCCGCATCATTCATAAATTCAGTTTTGTTTAAATTGGGGGATCTATATATTGCCGTTAACTCAATAATAGTATTGTTGAAATTAAATTTAAAATGTATGCAATTTGAATTTAAAATTTCAATATCTGAAGCTGACACTTCAATATCATTTCTAAAATATACTATAATGCCATCACATTTATTGTATTGTATTGTATTTGTATTTATTATACTTTGGTATGTCAAAACCTATATCATAACGAAGCCAAGTTTCAGTAAGTACTATTATGTCAAAATTGAAAGAAAAGTATTGTAAGAAGGCACAAAATTCAGAGAAATTCTTTTTTATACTACGAATGTTTAAATGAATCAGTTTTAAATTAAGATGTTTACAGTTAGCAATATAATTATCAAAGTTAAGTAAGTCATTAAATATTTTTTTTTGGGTTACACTTGATATAATAATTATCTACATTGTTATATAGCTTGTTGTTATCAATGATGACAATTAAATATAAATAATACAATGAAAATAATCAAGGGGTGTAATTGCCTAATAATTACAATTTTTCAAGATCATAGTAATCAGACACTCTATTCACTTGGGAATTTTCATTTTTCCTAACAAAAATTTTGCAGTCTTTAACCCAAATGAATTTGTAACCTTTTTCTCTGGCAGTAAGTTTTGTCTTGTTGAACAGATTTTTCATGAATGGCGTAAGATGACCTGAAGCTGTGACCAAACCAGGCTGGAATTGCTGACAAATTGTTTGAGTTGGAAGGCCGAATCCTTCTTTGTTATTTTTAGCCTCTTCTCGGAAACGGCTTAGCCATAGATCGCGACTTGAACGTTTAGCAAACCGCACAACAATTGGTCTTGGTTTCCCAGGGCGTGTCGGCAGTCTGTGTGTACCACTAACGTCTTCAAAACAACCATCTGCACCAATAATTGTAGAAACGGTCTTTACGATTTCATTCACTGATTCATTATTAGTAGAGGGAACACCATATAACACAGTATTGTCCCTGCGGTTGTACTGTTCCAAATCCTGAAGTCGAACACCTAGTTCGTTGATTTCACGTTTCAAGAAGTCAATTTCTTTTCGCACTTCTTTTAACTCATCTTTTACATTATTTATTTCACTTAATAAAGAGTCAAACTTCGTTGACATGAAGTCGATAGATTTCTTTATATCATTAATGTCCTGATGAATATTGGAGGCAAACTTTTCAAACATAATACTTAATTGTTTGTTAACAGAAGTAGCACTTTCTACGTTTATTACTGATTCCTCACTATTTTGTCATTTCTAGATTCACATTGTTTATCATTATTGCTTTTACTTGAGTTCTTTCTTTTACTCATTTCGTTAAAGTTAGTTTACTTACTTGTAATTCAAATAGCTGCAGCAGCAAAACAATGCGTCCACTCACTACAATGGCTCACTCAGGAATGATTGGAAGCAAACAAGCAAGAACTTATGGAAAGTTTTTACGTCAGTGTCTATATATATATATATATATATATATATATATATATATATATATATATACACCCCACCCCCTCCGCTCTCTCCCTCTCCCCCCCCCTCTCTCAGCTGGGTCAAGCTCACATAAGGATATATGGAAATGAAATGGCGAACAAAGTAGCAAAGGAAGTGGCTCTAGGCCTGATAGAAGAAATAATGTACTCGAAGAAACCAAAACAGACAATAGTCAGCAAACAAAAAGAAAAAAAAAAATTCAATGAAATGGCAACATCAGTGGCTGAACTATGCAAAAGGAGCTGTCTCCGATCATATTTTCTAATTGTGATTTAGGGTGGCTAGAAGACAAACTACTGTTTACTTCGGAATTAACTGCAATGATAACAGGCCATGGTCTCACATAGGCCTTTCTTCACAGATGAAACTGTAACTCATCGATAATCCGAATTGCCCTTGCAGAACAAAAGAACTAACTATACTACACAATATGGTTGCAAGAAGCTAGAACTGCAAAGAGATCCACTAAAGACAGTTCTAAGACATACTGGACTCATGGCCCCCTAGCGATAAAGAACTGATTCACAAATATGGAAAATTGTTCGCATGGTTTGTTGCAACTATAAACTTTTATGCATTGTAAAAACTGTAAATATGAAAATGACTTAATATCAGTACAATGTGAATGTGTGGATGTGTGTGAATATAGACTTTTATAAATAATTGTAAATACTTTATTTTTAACATAGATAATTGTGATAGAAATAACAAAATATAAGTAGATTTAGGTCGTTAAAATCATTAAAATAAAAATGGAATAAGGAGGAAGATACCACAATTTTATACACAGAGAGCTAAATCTCTCTAGAATCCATCAGAAACCAAAAGAACCACAAAACATTAACTGAAAATATTCGAAAACAAGTGAGACTCTTAGAAGACGACAACAATTGTAGAATCCACTTCAGATGGATAAAGACACATGTGGGACACTGTGGCAACGAAGTAGTGGACCAAATGGCTAAAGAGGTGGAAAGCTAGGTCTTCAAGTGTGCTACAGTAAAATCCCGAAAAGTGAAATAGCTAGTCAACTTAATAGCTCAAGTTACGAAAAATGGGAAGAAAAATGGCAATTATTATCATCAAACGGCAAAATAACAAGATCATTTTTTTTTCCTTCTCTACTTGACAGACAGCAAACAAAGTTTATTTTAACACTGAACTTAATAATAATTCTAACAAGTCATGGAAGAATAAGATTGTATTACCAACGATTCAAAATAAATGATGATCCCATGTGTATTTGCAACCATAATGAACAAACTGTTGACCACCTAATTTTTTAATGTAGTATGTTAAATAAGAAAAATATAATTTTAAGAAATATATGTATTACAATGATATTAGGAGAAACGTGGCTGTTACCTAAGAAAGATCTTTTCCAGAAGCAGTGGCGGCTAGTGATAAAATATTATGTGTGTTCACAATTTTGTGTTCCAAAATCGAAGAGAATTTGAAATCGTACATTTTTAGCCTAATATGAAATGTCATGATTCCAATGTTTCACTGTCGAAAAAACCGTATATAAATTCAAAACAACATATAATAATAATAATAATAATAATAATAATAATAATAATAATAATAATAATAATAATAATAGTGAAACCTAGTCTTTTTATTTCCAATTTTTCCTGGAAAGCCAGTTTACCCAGTTCTTTACTCTTCAAAATTACTTGAACAGAGTTCATTGTTTACGTCTGTTAAAAATTAATACATAAAACAATTTACAAAAGCGTGTGTTCAGTAATATATTTTGATTCACAACACACTGATACACTATAGCCTATACCAGTACTGTAATCCCATTCGCATAGATTGATTACTATAAATACATGCCAGTAAATATTATTCTTAAATAATATACACCACCATACAGATATTTAAATTATACCACCATCACATTCAGCCAGCACGTGTTTGAAAGCCAAACTATGCTATATGCCGAAACTGAAGTATAGTAATTCACAAACTACACTCTTGTAGCAGCACTGTACACACATCGACATAAAGTAAACGTTCCGACAGTGAGATACTGACACCTGCAGGCTAAAATACAGACTTTTCTCCTCGATATATAGCATGTAAACGATAGGCATCGATGCACCTGCCATCTGTATGATAGATTCACTGTTCACTTAATGCTTTGTGCTCTTGACGAGTCATAAGCGGCCAGCGAAAGACAATTTTCTCCCGCGCATGCGTGAAATTTCTGTAACCTTCTTGAAAAGAGCACGGCTTGTACGTGAACGGACGTTGCCAAGTTTACATAAGAAGTTTATGCAAGATGCGGGAAGTTTAAAATACTCGATCCTGATATTATACATCCCCACTATGCCAATACGGTATTAAATAATAAAAGTAGTCGTGCATTAATGGAAACAAGGTGTTCACGTGCTCTTGTGCTCTTATTGATGCACCGCCACTGTCCAGAAGCATAAGAAAACACTTTATTCATTTCATAAATAAAATTAACCTCGAAAATCTATAAGATGTAATATTTTGTGTGTTATAAAAAATTGTATTATAAAAACATTGCATGGACGAAAAAGCTAAGCATTTAGTATTACAGACACATGCCTGCCCGCATGCAGGCAGGCAGGCACTTGTGCGTGCGTGCGTGCGTGCACACACTCACTCCCCCCTCCCCCTCCCCCTCAACTCCCCTTCTCTCTCTCTCCCCCCTCCACATTTGATAAACACATCGAACATGTATCAGAGAAATTCTTGGCATTAATAAATATGTTAGCAAGTCAGCAAGACTGCCATGGGGAATGGAGCATAAGGCACTTAAGACAATATACAATGGAGCAGTAGAACTATTATTGACATATGGAGCACCTGTCTGGGCTGAAGCAATAAGGAAGCAAGAGAACCTGCAATAATACTGGCGAGTGCAGAGACTGGTGAATATAAGAATGGTTAAAGCATATAGAACACTCTCCTACGAAGCATCATGTATGCTGGCTGGGATATATCCTATAGGAGTCACAATCGAAGAGAAGGTGCAAATTTACCAAATGACTCATGGAAGAGATGTCACCGAAGTACGAGGCGCGCCCATAAAGTAACTTTCCCACTCGTCCCACTGTTGCGCGAAGTGACTGTGTGTATGTGATGGAGTAATGTTTTGGCATAACACATGCGCTAGTAGAACTTCCTGAATGCTCTCAGTAGCTTCGTGGCATTAGTTGAAGATGGATGTTCCTATTCCAGCTCCCGCCGCGTGAAGTGCGGTCAGTGATAAAGTTTTTGAATGCACAGGGCATAGCACCGATTGAAATTGATCGTCAAGTGTACCAGATCTATGCACAAGCAGATGATGCATTGCTGCTGTAGACAATTTTCAGCAGGACGCCAAAATGTGCACGACGAGGAGCGCAATGGGGGGCCAACCATCATCACAGACGACCTTGTGGAGCAATGCAGCATCTGCTTACTCATGACGTTAGGCCCATAGACCTGACACAGCTGACGATTAATTTTAATTGGTGCTATGCCCTGTGCATTGAAACACTTTATCACTGACCGCACTTCACGCGGCAGGAGCAGGAATAGGAATGTCCATCTTCAACCAATGCAACGAAGCTACTGAGAGCACTCGGGAAGTTCTGCTAGCGCATGCGCCATGCCAGGACATTACTGTATCACGTACACGCAGTCGCTTCACACAATATATGGTTTGCTAGCTGTGGGATGAGTGGAAAAGTTACTTTATGGACGCACTTCCTATACGACACACCACTAGAAATGTTACTGGCCACATCCTGCAGAAAGAGTGATAAAAAGTAAATTTAATACAGTAAATATATATCCTCTAGAAGTGTACACTGATGGTAGCAAGATTCAAGAGCAAGTTGGAGCCGGAACAATAATAATTAAGGATAATGGCATAATACATAGGCCAAAATATAAACTACACCACCATTGCTTTAATAATCAAGGAGAACAATTTGCCATTTTAAAAGCACTAGAAAAATTAGAAGACATGAGAGAAATTCACTGTTCAGAAAGGAAAGTTGCTATCTACACAGATAGTAAAATAACAATAGATTCAATTAACAACAATTTCAAGCACTATCCAATAATAGAGAGGATAAGAAGTCTACTAATGCAGCTTCAAAACCAACAATGGACAGTCCATCTCAGCTGGGTCAAGGCACACACCGGGATACATGGAAATTAAATGGCAGACAAACTGGCGAAGGAAGCGGCCCTAGGCCGGGAAGGGAAAATAGTGTACTCAAAGAAACCAAAACAGACAATAGTCAGTGAAGAAAAAGAAAAAAGTGCAATGAAGTGACAACATCAGTGGGCGAACTGCACAAAAGGAGCAGTCTGCCAATCATACTTCTCAACCGTGAGAGGACGGCTACAAGTCAAGTTACCATTCACTCTGGAGTTGACTGCAATGATAACAGGCCATGGTCTCACATGGGCCTATCTTCACAGATTCTAGATCATCGATAATCCGAAGTGTCTTTGTGGACCAGAAGAACAAACCACACAACACATAATCTATGACTGCAACAAGATACGTCTGCAGAGAGATAAACTAAAAACTGGTCTAAGACAAAATGGTGGCTCATGGCCCCCAAGCGAGAAAGAACTAGTTCACAAATATGGAAAATTGTTCGCACTATTTGTCGCAACAATAGACTTTGATGCGTTGTAAATATGTAAATAGCTTATGCCAATAAGTGAGTGTGTGGGTGTGAATAGAGATTATGTAAATAATTGTAAATACTATACTGGTACTGTTAACATAGATAAGTGTGGTCGAAATAACAAAATGATCAGAATTAAGTCGTAATTATCATGGATATAAGACGAGGAAAAACAAGTATAACCTTATTCCAATGACAGAATAATAATGTTAAAATATTAGCAACAATATGTTATCTATGAAAGTTTACTAGCATAAGATGTGTAGTTTACTTAAGACTTGTAAAGATTTATGTAAGTGTATTAATCACATGTAGTATTACTCGGTAATGGAGCATGCAGAATGATCAAATAAAAAATGCGCGCCCGCGTCCACACACAGACACACACACAAAAACACACACACACACACGGAAAGAGGGGGAAAAGAGGAGGATATAGGCGGGAGGGGAAGGAGGAAGGAGTGGGAGAGAGAGAGAGAGAGAGCGAGAGAGAGAAGATAGAGATATATGTGTTGCCAGACTACCAACACTAAAATCCACCCATGGAAGGACCATATTCCACGCAATTTCACACACGACTTTAGAAATGATTTTTGTGCACTATAATCCTGCAAAATATATAGACATTTTAATTAACGTATTATACTTATATACCTTTCTGTATCCAATGCTGGTTTAGTGTCTCTCATATGTTCACACTTTTATTATCGCTACAGTACTTATAAATATCTTACATTGTATAAAAGTTGTTTATATGGTGTTTAAACTGATGTATGTATTATGCATATTATATATTATTTATTATTTTTCATATACAGTGTATACTAAGAAATTTAATCTTAAGTAACAGAAAATATATTTGTTAAGGATAGTACATGGAGCAGATCAAAGAGACAGGGAAAACCAGACAAGTGATTAAGCTTATTGTTACTTTCTCCCCCACCCTCTCAACATGACCCATAGCCACTGCCATCGTGATCTAATAGAGATCGAGAAGGCATTGCCCATAGTAATAAAAATTGTTCTCGAGTTGACACCATCCCCGTCAAGTTCATTGTTAGGCAGCTGTCAGCAGCGTCCATGACCAGTGTCCAATATTTCCTTATCACTCAAAACTTAGAAAGCCCGGGAAAAAGTCTATTAAGGAAGAGTCATATAGTCTTCAAACAGAATGACAAGATCCAAACTACCCTTACAGATTAAGGGCGATTTAGATAATCCACCCTTGGCCCTTTGAGAGTCAACTGTACCCGTATTTTCATACGTACATTAATTTTTTAATTAACTCAAAAATTTATTGGGCCTAGCTGTGAGAATTCCACAAAGCCACACAGCAAACAAAATTCCATACATTTTGTGGAATTCCACACAGTTTGGCAACACTGCTACAGTTAGTCATTTCCTCCTTCCTATAGATAGGTACAATTATGGATTTCTTCCAAGTTTTGGTACTATATATATATATATACACACACACACACACACGCACGCACGCACGCACGCACGCACGCACGCACGCACACACACACACACACACACAGGGTGATTCACGAAGATTGTGCAATACTCTAGGATGTGATTTCTGGCATCATTCTGACGAAAAAAGTTCATATAAACATATATATCACATTTTTTAAATTGAGTTACGCCCTCCTGATTGTTAAACATAAATGTAGATATTATGAAGGTTTAAGCATATAAATTATTTACGACAATGGTACTGGGTGTATTATAAATTCATTAAAGAACATTCACGTTATTACTCACCTGAAAAATCTGTATTAAAACTGGTTTTCAAAGACCTCACTTCTGCAGCAATACATATAGCCGCCCGAGTGTGAACTGCACGCGTCGTATTCCCTAACCTCCGTTGTTCAGATGATAGGTAGATACATTGTACCGGTGTTGAGTTATCTTTAACTGTGACTCTGATGTCACGAGATTTTATGTTGCTGCTATCAGCTGTACTTTAACATATATAGCTCCAGACGTCCAGAGAGAGAGAGAGAGAGAGTGAGAAAGAGTTCACAAGAATGATTGTTATGGAAGAAAGAAACGTGATTTTATCTGAAACTATTCAAAATCGGACATATATATATATGAATGAACTTTTTTCATCAGTATGATGTCAGAAAAATCACATCCTAGAGTATTGCACAATCTTCGTGAATCACCTATATATATATATATTTTTTTTTTTTTCCTCCCTGATGAAGAATGTACTATATTTTCAAGCTGCTGTATCTTCACATGCATTGAAAATTAGATGCATGTTTATATGGACTTATCCATATATATAATTTATTTCAAGAAATAGTCTGCCCAGGCATCCTGGGTTGCCAAAAACACAGAATAACACACATATAAGAATAGTAATGATTACAGTAAGATAGATGAGCCAAATTTAAATGTGAACTAGGAGCTTAAGTTTAAGAAATAATAAATTTGTACATACATTTGTAACAATCACACACTAACGAATAGAAAAGGGGGGGGGGGTATTATGATATTCCGTATAAATGATTTTTCAGAATTGCCACAGATCCTTTAATGGTTGAAGTAATTATTTTTGGAATGATGTCATGGATTCCAAATGTTTTGATAGTGTGTACAGTTGATCGTGGGATGGTGCCCCTCGCTCCGATCATTAAACCATGCACTTCCCAGGTGCCTTCCATCTGATATTTTTCTCGAAAATACGGAATAGTAGGCTCATAAATTTGTTGTTTTTCTTTGTTGACCTCGGATGGTTGGGTCTGGCTCATCTCAAATCTAACAGTTGGGTCCAGTATAAAGCCTTTACTGTTAGTCTTGTCTAGAGCCACGATGTCCGCTCTTCTAATTCCGCCGCCTTCAGACGCAACGCAGTGCACCTCTTCATGGACCTCGAAGGATTTGTTTCTAAGGGCTTGTGCTATTAGTTTTCGGATGTTATGATGGCGTGAATTTCTCAGGAGTTCTCCATGCTGACAGGATCCTAGGACGTGTGCTAAGGTTTCAATCTCGTTGCAGTATCTGCAACAGAAACCGTCCAAGGATCTCCCATGAAGACTTCTCACTGGTGCTACGTTAGCATTCATCTTAATTGCGTCCCGCCATTCAGAGGAAGATAGACCCTCCTTAGAAAAAATCCATTTATTTCCGGGAGTATATTCTTGAAATAAAATAACACCTTTTCCTTTATGTGTAAGCGCACACCATTTGTCGTACTCTTGTTTCCTAAGATTTTGTCGTAGTTTATGGACATTGATGTTACTTATATCCAGATCTTCAGGTGGAATTTTTAACTTCCTGGAACATACTTTCTTTTCTGCTGCTATGTTCCTTGTAGAAACGACAAGAGGATTCGAGGTTCTCAATAATGTGTTGCAAATATTGAGATGCTGTAAATATGCTTCCCATTGAGCTTTGAAAAGGCTGAGACCCTTATATTTACGTTCGGTGTACAACATCGCGTCGGGCGTGTCTCCTGGCAAACATAAAATTTCCTTCACCGAACTTTTAATTAACTTATCCACATCTTCGAGAAACCGGTCAGAAAGCTGGTGAAGGGGAGCATTTTGAAGAGGATAAACAAGTATAGGCCAAATATACATATTTAAAACATTGAGTTTTTGTTCTGGTTTCAGAAGATAAGTAGATGTTAAAGCTTGGATCTTATTATTTAAATTATTGATTCCTTTGGCAATGTCAAACTTAATTTCATCAGAAAAATTAATCCCAAGGTATTTGATTCGTTCATCTCCATCAATACTATTAACAATTGATCCTCCAAGATTCAATGTCGTACTACTTAATTTTCCTTTCTCGATGACGATGGTTTGAGTTTTAGATTCATTTAGACTTAATCCGATCTGCTGTAATGACTGTTTTGTCATGGTAAATATTTCAGATGCAGCAATTGTACTTTTAGCAACAAGTGCAATGTCATCCGCAAATCCTAATGTTACTACATTATTTAGATCCGATACAAGGTCATATCCAAATTCTTCAGCCACACTAGGCTCGGATAATTCATCAAAAATGTGGTCTATGCTGAGATTAAAAAGCATTGGGGAAAGAGGAGCGCCTTGCATAACCCCTTGTTTAAACAGTATGGGTTTTGTTTTATGGATTCCAACCTCTATCTGGGTTTCATTTCCACACTGTAAATTTATAATTAAATCCTGTAATTTTTGGGGAAGGGCAGAATTGTGAATGACAGATTCCAAATGCCGATGTCCAACAGTATCATAAGCTTTATGCACATCAAGAAACAAGATGGTGACATCTTCTTTTTCGATTTTGGCCTTACGAAGAACTGAATTTAATATAGAGGCATTAATCTGTGCACCAGCAGTAGATACAAATCCTCGTTGGTTTTCATTAAATTCTACGTATTGTTGCATTCTTGAACAAAGACACCTCTCCAAAACTCTTCGAATTACTGAACAAATGGTTATAGGTCGATAATTATTTGGGTCCGTTTTTTCTCCACCTTTATATATAAGAACAGTTCTAGCTTTCCGAAAAAAATTAGGTACCCAATTGTGTGATAACATTTTAGTTCCTATTAATGCTAAAATTACTGCAACTTTTTCACATTTAATAGTTCGCATCAATATTTTATCTGGTCCTGCAGAAGTGTCAATCGAAATACCTTGCATAGCTTTAAGAATTTCTTCCTTACTAACAGTATCCAGAAATTTGTTGTTAATATCATCTTTGTCAACTTCAGTAATATGGTTCGGATAATTATCCAAGTGATGGTGGTTTACATTATTAAATTTATTATTAAACGTAGTTTCAATCTCATTTACCGGAATACTTAAAGGACATTTCTTTGGTTCAAATATTCGACGAACTGCTTTCTTTCTTTGGTTATAATATAGGAATTGTGTCACCTGGTAATTGTATTTTTCTAGTCTGACTTGCTTTTCTCGTTTGGATTTCCTTTGCGGATTTGTGGTTTCAGTATAGTGTCTATTATTATTTTTGAAGTCACCACGTCTGCGTGCTAGATAATACCGCGTGGCGGGGTGTTTGGGGCCTGGGAGAAAATGATGAGCAGTACCAAGAAAATCTTTGAAATCTTCCGTATATTTTTGAAAGTTTTCCTCGTCCATATTACTCTGAAAAATTTGAATCCACTCATCCAAATTTTGTTGAAACCCATGAACATCATTTTTGTCTGAAACATTCTCACTCTCGAGATTAGGGAGTGGTATCTCCGGTATATCAAGGGAAACATTCTGATTATTAGAATTATAACTAGAACATAGATTAGTACGAAATTCTTCCGGATGAGCTTTAGCAATATGCTGCTTAACACCTTTGAAAAATTTATTACAATGAGGACAGATGTTAAGTGCAGTTGACCGTATACCATGAGCCACTTTCATGTGCTTATGAATACCCCTTTTATCATACAACTTTTTGCAATAAATACATCCAATTTTATTTTGTCGTAATGATGAATCATTATCATCAGGTTGATTAGTAGCACTAATATGTGTAGAAATATCGTAAGGATTTTCTGCTGCTGCTGGGGTAATATTCAGCGAAGAATCTTCTGATGTGTGACATCTCGAAATGTGGGTATTGATGCCTCGATGAGTAAAAGATTTATCACATAAAGTACAAGTGACAGAAGAAGTGTTAGTAAAATCAAATGGAGTAGACAGAGGGATGTTGGTTGACATCACTGATAAATTAAACTAAAACGCGTAAATAAACTACACAAAAACGAAATAAAACGAATTAATGTTTGTAAGCACTGTTGCTATGTAAAATCAACAAGCCTATAAAGTCACTAGAAAACACACTGAATTTCTTGAAGATTCACATGATGAAAAACTTTCCTAATATACACATGAACAAACGAAATAAGAAAGTCTTCGGATAATCAAGAATTAATCCAGTTAAGGATATTAATCACATAATAAACGTTTGAAATGAAAGAGCACACATTGATCAAACCATGGCCTTCTACAATCACTTGTTTTCATTTACTGTTCCTTCTGAAACACCTGATACAATCATATCTTCATTGTGTAATGGAGCATAGTTTTGATAGTATTTATTTAATGTCACTGAAATATTTGGTTGCTACATTTTTTTTACTATCTTTTCTTGCATTTCAGAGTCATGAGAAATGGAAGTACCCCATGACCAAACTGACACACCCCATGCATAACGTGGTTCCTTATGAAATGCACCCTATTGCAATCAAGGTAAGTTGAGTACTTTGTTATTCTCTTTGTAACATTAATTTAAATTAATATTTTAAGATCTATGATTTATAATGGAAATCACATCACGTATGTTCTTACCAGTCCAAAATAGACAATAATTGCTATTGTCTGAAATGACAAGACAAGGAATAATAGACATATTTATTTATAAAACTGTAAATGTTATTATGTGGTACCAGTACTCTAAAGTTGAAAAGATTAAGCATGATTTATTATCTAAAGATAGATTTGAGTGTTATCTAGTAATTGGCAGTTTCATACAAAGAAACTTCTACACTATATGTAATACAATGATCCTAAATATATGTTTTACCAATACTACTTGGACTCAAGCCTCTCTCCCAATAAAATTTGGTGGTGTGGGCATTCGGAAACTTTCTGACATTTGTATACTTGCTTTTCTTTCTTCTGTCTTTGGGGGTTTCCCATTGCATCAAAACGCTCTTTCCTTTATACAGTGATGCAGCTGAAATCTGTCATGTGCGTGATGCTCTGACTAGTTGGTATACTTCCTCACAAACCGCTCATCCTCCTGCCCATCCTGAATTTCAAAAGCAGTGGGACATTATTTTTTTCCAAAAAATGTTAGATAAACTCCTTTCTTCTTTCAAATCCGAACAAGACATGCACGTCTCCTAGCTCTTTAAGAGAGTGAGTCTGGAGCTTGGTTACACGAATTACCACCTCATCACATTGGCACTCTAATAAATAGTACATCCTTTAAAATCGCAATGGCTTTAGCCTTGGTTGCAAACTCTGCCAGCCATACCAATGTATTTGTGGAGGAATTGCTGATATTTACGGCCATTATGCACTCAGGTGTGCAAGGAGCAAGGGTCGCAATCCCAGAAATACATCACTCAATGATATCATTAAAAGATCTCTGACTTCTTGTGGTATCCCGTCTCTTTTGGAACCACCAGGTATTAGTCACATGGATGGTAAACGACCCGATGGTCTCACCTTAATTCCATGGTCTGGAGGAAAATCTTTAATTTGGGACTCCACTTGCGTTGACACTCTAGCTCCATCTTACTTTCCAAATACCTCCAGACATGCAGCATCTGCTGCTGAATTAGCCGTGAAGAAAAGAGTGAATCAATATGCTCATCTTTTAGACAATTATATCTTTACCCCCTTTGCTGTGGAAACCTTCGGTCCTTGGAGTCATGACACTAAAGTTTTGGTATCTCAAATCGGTCAAATTTTGATCTCCAATACTGGTGATTGCCGTTGCGCTACTTATTTGCGTCAGTGCTTAAGAATTGGTATTCAATGTGGAAATGCAATGAGCATTTTAGGTACTCTTCCCGAATCCAGCCCTTTGGACGAACTTATTAAGTTTTCTGTATGTATATATTTGTATTTAGTATTATGAATTTAATATTATCATATTGAATGTTGAAATAGGTAGATTAATCATATGTTGTATTTGTGTAACAATGTAAGATTTCACTCAAATTCGATATCGCAATAATTTGTTGTTGTCTATTAAAATTTATATCACATGTTTTGTAATGAAATTGTCATGTAAAAAAAAAATTAAAATACATCTTATATCAACAAATGCTTTTGTCTGGCTGTGCACAGTTGTCATTTGCCTGGTAGGAGAGCAATAGAGAATTAAGATGGCGACAGTAAAGGAAAGATACTTACTACACGCAATAAAGATTTACTTTGCGGGCATATTGAAACACAATAGTAAGAAATACTTCCCCTGTAAAATTTGTACAATTAATCTATAGTATGATATCTGATGAATATTAGAACGCAGTATAGATTGTAAGTACTGAATGTTTGTTAATGAGGGTACTGAAAAAGCATATGTTTTCTATTTATTGGAGATGTTATTGATATACAGAAACTGCTGTTCGTCGTCTTCATTGTCGTCATCATCATCGTCGTCGTCGTCCTCATCATCATCATCATCATCATCATCGTGTAGTAATCACTGTTACCACCATCACGATTAATAATAATAATGATGATAATAATAATAATAATAATAATAATAATAATAATAATAATAAAATTAGTCATTCCTACGCAGCATAACATATGCTATTTTATCAGATCTCAAACTTTATTAAGTAAATATCAACGCAGTTTATTAATTTATTCATATATTTTATAGTAAACTCAATTTAACAATCTCGTACTTCACAGATGAGTCCAGTTATCGAACTCTTTAGAGAGAAACTATCATTGCTAAACTGACCAGATGTCCTCCTTTTGGCAGGACAGTCCTGCTTTGGGGATGTTTGTTCTTCCGTCTTCCTTGAATCTGGCTGGACAGCTTCAAAATGTCCTCCTTTGTGGAATGTGCACTTGAAATGTCCCACTTTTCCGCAAAATGAAGAAGGCTTAGCTGAGAAAGAATATATGGAAGAAATGCAGTAACTATTTATGAAAACTGTGTAGAATATTTAGACATGCCATTCAACAAACACTTCAGGGACTTAGATATTTTCTAGTGGGCTTCACTGGAACATGTTTCTTTGTGGTTTGAAGTGAAAAAAGAGCACTGAGTTGATAGCTAGGATTTTTTTAAATATTGATAGTGATAACAGAATTTGTTTGACCAGTTTTCCTGCCTGACGAAGAATGTAATTTCAGAACAATTAAATAATATATGTGTAATAGGTCAGAAGATTCTATAGACAAACGTTGGAGAGAAATATTTATTTCATGGACCACAATATCATTTTTCGTCGACGATTTAATTCATTTCGGTTCTAGGTAAAAATGCATGTGTGAAAACAGTAGGCCTTATAATATTCCAAAATATACAAAATTTGGACATTCGAAAAATGTTACTTACAAGTAAAAATAATGAAAGTCATTATGACGAAAAAGTAGAATTTTAAACTATCTTGCAATAAATTTTTATTTTCTATTTTTTTTTAAGTGTTTCCCGAAATTATTGAAGAAAATTTTGTCATCCAGTGAATGTAAATGTAGCTAATAATGAAGATTAAGTGTAGGCATACATCTGTAATGAACTATTAATAAAATGTTATTTGCATTGGAACAATAATCATTGCACTTTTAATGCCATAATTATGCCGACATTTTATTTCAAGTTCACAATTAAGGATGTCCTTTTTTGTCCAATGAAAAATCTGGTCAGTTTATACATGCAACATTTTTAATGCTGTAGCCTATATGATTACTGTTAGGAACCAGTTTTACTTCCTTTCGTAAAGAGTTTTACTCAAATGTTATGGTAATTTATTGACATTAGTCACCATGTGGATGCAATTTCAATGAGTTATATCCTTTTGGCTTCCTAATTAACCATGAGTCTCATATGAGGACTACACGGCAAGAAGGATGAATAAGCATTTGAGCGCATGATGTTCCTTGTGCTTTTCTTGTGTGGAGGACGGAGTGGCAACCAAGAAGTTGTCCCTCCTACTCTACTAGTAACCCATAGAAATGAGTTTGCAATGCATTAATACTTTGTTATGATGTAGTGATAGGGTCTGTGTTATTTAATGCATACAATTTACGATATTAATTAACTTAATAACTATTAGAGTAATATTAGTACATTATGGAACGAGCCTATAATGATAGTAATTAAGAAGCGAGTATGGATGTTTATGAAACGAGCGCAAGCGAGTTTCATAATTTTCATACGAGCTTCTTAATTACCATTATAGGCGAGTTTCATACGACTTTGTATGCTCGACCATATTTCTAACTTGAAGTTATTCAGATGTATACATTTTATTTGTATCTGACAAGATCGGAAGTGACCTTGTTCTAGGTCGTGAATTGTGAGATGTGCGCAGATGCGAAAGTATTGATTCTTTCCGAGGAACAATAATGTCATTGACCTTGATGTAATCCCGTTAAACTTGATATAACCTTGATTATTGAATTCGACATTGAAAAACGGGATGACAAATTGAATTTATTTGAATATTATTTACAATTAACGCTAATTATTATAGTAACAGAACATAACCTTCTGCGACAGTATTGGATTTCCAGCCTCCGTGACTTTTCGCTAATTCTCTTTCGATTGCATATCCGAGAATAATCGATACTTGCGGTTTTATAACGGTACAAAGCTGACTTGTCATTGGCTGAACACCTGTAAGCTGAGTTGTCATTGGCTGAACACCTGTACTTTAATGAGTAGGTGTACTTTAATGACATGCGTTAAAGGACTGCTTCCAGGTGTATAATTACTACATTTTGGCATGGTCGAGCATAAAATATATAAGAGAATGAATGATCGTGTTAAGGGGAGAAGACTGTATTATTGGTGAAAAAATGAGTAAATTAAAAAACAATTTTTTTCTTTTCTTTAAAATACTCTGTGATATGTGTGGAATGCATTGCATAACATTTTGTGGATATTTGTGCCCTCATCGTATGTTGAGACGCAAAATTTAAAAATGGCGTCTCAACATCCGATAAGGGCACAAATACCCATAAAATGTTATGCAGTGGATTCTGCACATATCATAGAGTATTTTAAAGAAAAGTCCCGTACTGTGGCATCGTGGTCTAAGGCATCCTGCCTAGGAATGTGCGCTGATTCGAATCCTCATGGGGGAAGAAATTTTCTCATGAAATTTCGGCCAGTGTATGGGACCAGTGCCCACCCAGCATCGTGATGCACTTGGGGAGCAACAATAGGTAGCGAAAATCCAGTTTTGCAAACCAGCTATAACGGCTGGGGGGGGGGGGGAATCATCATGCTAACCACACAATACCTCCATTCTGATTGGATGATCGTTCACCTCTGCTTCGGGATGTGGACGTGAAGTCAGCAGCTGGCTGTTCGGTCTTGACCCTTCTTGGGCTGTAGCGCCATGGATTTACTTTTTTTTTTTATTTTAAAGAAAAATATATATATATTTTTTTAAATTGACTCATTTTTCATCAAAAAATACCATCCTCTCCCAAACTTCCTGCGCTATGGATTTTTAAGTCACATGGCCCCTTTTATTGTTGTTTCCAATAACTTCATTTTTTTTTGCTACATTGTCAGACAAAAATGGATGTAATTTACTAATATCAAAATACTGATGCAGACAGATTGTAGAGTATGCTTTTGCAAAAAAAAAAAAAAAAAAAAAAAAAACTATTTGATTCTAGCTTTAAAAATGGCTTAGATATATTGGTTTTAGTAGAATCCTGCATTGGGTACATTTTTTTTTCAAATCTGGGCCTACAAATAATTTTTTTATTTTTTCAAAATATTTATATTGGGATGAGTTGCTACAGCCATGAGCTCTTTACATACAAAAAGTTAATATTTTACACCAAATAGAAAAAAAGTTAAAAAAAATACCGTCCTCTCCCTTTAAAGAAGAAAATCAAATAAGCTGTTATAATATAGCCTAATATCTATTCAAATCAAGCCTTTGATTAGCATAAATTCTTAAGAACAAAATATTAATTTATGCTCTAGGTGCTTTGATACAATTAATGCATAATGTAATAAAGAGGTACTAAGTATGGTCATAAAAAATAAATTCGCATATAAAAACATAAAAACAAAAGTTCATTGGCTGTTGAAATTATAGGCTTACTTCCTCTTATGGGGGACACTTCTGAAATATTCCTTTGCAGCAGGACCACAAAATTGTAAGAGACGTTGCATATCTAAGAACTTTTCTGATGACACAGGCAACAAATCTGCAATATCAGAAAAAATAAAAACAATTATTATTATTATTATTATTATTATTATTATTATTATTATTGTTAATACTTTATTTCAGTTAATTACTTTTATTTACTGAATGATGTCTCATTAAATCGGTATAGATTAATTTTACCTACCTTCATAAAGTCTCTCAGGAAGATGAAATTCTCCAGATTTTAGGTTATTTCTCTGTTCATTGCAGTAGTTCGCATGTGTGATGCTAAAAGTATTCTTCAAACCATCGTATGTACCTCTAAGTTTTGCTAAATGTGGTTCATTTCACAGATTCAATGTCACAGATTGTTCTTGATTTGAAAGGGCATGTTTTTTGTAATTGCGGCATAAAATATTATGTCCATTTTCTCAACATGGCTTGGTCCACTTCTATAACTTGATATGGAGACGGCTTCTTGCAAGCATTTTAAAATAATGAAATTCAATCTTGTGGCAATTCCGCTGGATACTTGTGGTTTATTAAAGCCATGTTTCGATCACATTCCAAGTATGAGTGATCTCGAACAGGAAAAGTTAGTTTTACATAGTCCAGTCTCCTGAGATCGTGTACTATGGAATGAAAAAATCGGAAAACAGTATAATTTTTGTTTTGACTGGCACAGCCATCACAAAATATTTCTAAGTGTTTCATTTTAGGGTTCAAAATGTTGAAAAGAAAATGGAGGAAAAATACTACCTTTTTTCTTATTGTTTCTGTATAACAATAAAAAACTGAATGTCCTATAGATAATGTGTGTACGTTGAAAGTCATTTGTAGTAATATTTGGTGGACTTAAGTTTTTCTGAAAATCAAACGCAATAGCCTCCATTGATTGATTTTTCATCTGTCCTCCCTTTCTTTACATTTTCTTTTATAAAATATTTGAGCCTTCCGTTTATGACATTCGTATTTACCTGTAGCACAATTCACCTGTTTCTCAATTTCTTCTCTGTTATTTATGGACAAAGAAGAATCAGAGAGTTTATTTTCATAAACTTTCGAGATCAGCCTGAAACTTGTCACATGTACTGCAAGTGTCACAGCATGGATATCCAAATGATATGTCAAATCTGGTGTTGAAGATATTTCTGTAGTATTCATAAGACACATTGGAACGACCTTGTGAAATATACATATCATATATGTTTTTAATGTTGAGAGTGTCAGGAAGATATATTTGATCACTTTTTGACTGGCCATAATGTGATTTAGCACACTTTAGAAGCATCAGGTTTTTTTGTTGTGATGAGTATGATGTTTGCCTCGTTGATCTTTAGGTAGCATACCTGTAGACTTTTAGAGAGTTCTGTAGTACCTGAATGTACTTGTAAGAGATCCCAAACAAGAAAATGAATGCTTTCAAACACACTGGTATTTCTTCCATGTCGTTAGATTTTAACACCCTTATCTTATAAGGATACTTTCTATAATATAATTTAGCTGTTTTGCTAGTGGAAGACTGGTTTTGGTTGTTGGTAGGATGCATCATTAGTAAACCACATACATAGGAACTTTGTTCATTTATAGACTGTAGAGAGTTAAAGGTATTAATAATCCTACTTCTCTCGTTTTCTGCAATAACTTTAAAACATTGAAATACCTTACAGTTACAGGATGGACCTATTATATGTGTTGATTGCTGCAATTGTTTCATTACATCAGCCAATCTTTCATACACTTTTCTTTTTTTACTTTCAATTTTCGCTTCAAGTATAGATTCACCACTGTCAGATAACATTGTGTCTTTTCTTCCTGTACGTGAATGTATACTATGCATGGTAGGCTATACTCGTAGAATGACACTATTCGTTCTGTTTCTGTGTTTACATACCGGCTAGGTCCAATCTGCCTTCTAAGCTTCATATAACAATGGCATATGATGCTGAATGTTCCGGCAACTCTGTTCATCCTTCTTACCATGTACAGTACATATGCTTGCTCATGCAAACATAAGTTGTCTTCTTCTAAATTTAAAGTATATATTAAAACTAATTTATGAGAACATGTTGTATTTACATTATTCTGTAAAAAAATATATATATATATATATTATTACAAAATTTCAATATGGCTACCTCTGATGCATGATGAATTTTCGAATAATATTGTACTTCAGTTCACTCTTGAAGAAAGATCGTCAATTCATAAATCACATAAGTACATTCTCATACTTTTTACACATTTAGCAACAATTAAATACAGTAAAACCGCGTTAATCTGGACTAATTGGGGGGATAAGTTGACTGGTTTAACGAAAGTCCAGATTATCTGAAATTACGTAAAAGAATAGTAGAAAGTGCGTTAAAACTCCATTTATAGCAACAAGACACGTTTATTATGGTACATTTAAAGGACATGGCCTAAATACACTATACAGTATAGTAAAATGTAAAGTAATACATACAATGCAGTACATACTTGATATCCATAAATATGGTGATTCATTAATTACTTTAATGCAAACGTGATGGATTTTCTTTATTTTTAATACTATAGGTGTAATATTGTAATTATTATAATTCCATTGTATTCTTCACCTGACATAATTAGGAATATTAATTGGCTGCAAAAGGGTATCTGTCGAATAAATGGGGGAGAGCCATTAATCCTTCCCATTGAAGGCTTTAAGGAACCAACCTGGACAAATACCCAGTGTGCCATCCCTACCTTCTCTGTTGCAGCTGTTAGTAAGCATAATTTTACAAGCTGAATAAAGGGAGGGGCTACTTATCAATAAGCACTGGTCAGCTTGACGAGTTAATGACCGAATGTGATATAATTTTCCTCTATTCAATACCTAATTCTCTCTTTATCCTTTCCTATCCAGTCCTCTGACTGAACTCTTAATTTCTTTGACCCCGACGGTATTAGAGCATTCAAGGCCTAGGGGTTCATTTCACTTTCCTTCCTACCCTTTCTACTTTTTTGTTCCTAGTGCTGACCTGCTATGACACTAAAATCGTCCTCCAGTGGCTTAAAGAGGGAAAGCTGGTGATCAACAAAATCTCCCAACTAGGTCTAGTGGACTCATCGACCAACAGCAGGTGTGGTCCTCCAGACATTCTGGGGGTTGTGTGTGGATTAAGTAACCACCAAAACGTTAAAATATGGTGTTCACTTAAATCGGCTACAACTTGCCATTTAACCACTCCAATATGAAATGAGTACCATTAAGGTAAAATTATCCAGAGGTAAAATAGTCCCCCAATTGGATCTTCAGGTGGGGACTACTTTAATGGTACAGAATCAACTAAACATCTTACAATGGAATGCTGGTCGTATAACATCAGCTAAGAAGACTGAACTAGCCAATATACTCTCAGATAATAATATAGATATCTTCCTTATTCAAGAAGCAAACCTTAATGCTGACCAATTAAAATATTTTAATTTTAAAGGTTTTAATATGAAACTGTTACCCAAAGGTAGACAGATCAGTAGTGGAATTCTCGCAGGTACATCAAAGAAATTAATTACAAATTTTCAAATCATAAAAGAAATGGATAATCAAGACAAATTAGAACTAATAAAAATTGAAGTATGGAAAAATCAACAACATTTCAAAATCTACAGTGCCTATAACCCACCTAATAATCCCCTTGATCTAACTTTGTTTGCTATACAACCTAAAACTATCATATTTGATGACTTTAATGCCCACTCCCAACTTTGGAGCTGCAATAATGTAAATCAACCTGGAAAAATGATCATGGACCTCCTAAATACTACAACCGCAGAACTTGTCTACAGAAAAGAAGATTCCCCCTAATTTCATACATTATTCTAGTTCTGGCACAAATCCAGACTTATTACTGGTAACATCAGATATCTATCTCGAAATCAAGAAAAAAATATCCATCTCCACCAAAACCGAAGAAAAGAACCCTACAATAACAAAACAACATGGAATTTTAAGAAAGTGGATTGGAAACTATTTACAACAGAACTGGACGAACACCTCAAGCTCAATACACCACTAATAAAAAGTACAAACTCAGATTGAACAAATAGTTCTGTGAATCTATTCTTAAAATTGCAAAAAAGCACAATCTACGAGGCAAACCCAAAAAAATACATCCCATTTTGGACAGAAAAAATAAATTTATTGAAACAAGATAGAGATAAAGTAAGAACCAAAGCAGAACATAGTAAATCACCAGAAGATACTCAAGATTGAAGGAAGAAGACTGCCATTCTTAAAAAGCAATCATAACAGCAAAAAAAGAACAGTTTTAATAAATTTATTGAAAATATTAATTATAGAACTGATAGTGTTAAATCATATAAATTTCTGAAGAATATTTCCAATACACAGGAAAATACTAACCAAACATTTATTCATAATAACAAAACACTAATAGATAGTAGAGATATAGCAAACTCATTTAATAAACACTACTCAAACTCTCACAGATACACCCGAATATGAAAAAAACTGCCAAATTTATCAAAATAGAATTACATAAAAATAATAAAAACAATATTACTAGTAATATCACAACTTGTTAACTTGCCAGAATAATGCCTAGTGAGAAGACTGAACTGCGTGTTAAACTAAATTTCTTGTGAAACTGGAAAAACCTCCAACGAAGAGCATTCAGTTATTAATATTAAAACAGGTGTATGGGGATAATTTAGTATCATGTTCACGAGTGGCACAAAAGCTTTAGTGAGGGTCGGGAGGAAGATGATGAACATATGGGTCAAATTCAAGGCAATGCTAAATGTTTTCTTCGACATCAGTGGTGTTGTTATAGTTGAATGGGTGCCTGAGAGTCAGACTGTTGTTGTTGTTTTCTAATGCCAGGCGTTTGACAATAAAATCATTTGACCTCTTGCACTCCAATATTTTTCAAAGATATTATCATGACCAGCCACTGAAGCACAGAAGAGTCAGACTGTAAACCAGCATTATTATATTGAGGTTTTGACAAGGCTGAAAGAAGGAGTGAAGAAGAAGCAGCTGGGTCTTTGGAAGAACAACACGTGAAAGCTGCATCAGGACAATGCACCAGCACACAATGCTCTTTCAGTGGAGAAGTTTCTAGCTGATAAACATGTTCCAGTGCTTGAAGATCCTCCATATTCGCCATATTTAGCCCCATGAGACTTCTTCCTCTTCCTCAGAGTGAAAAGTGTCTTGAAGGGAACCCATTTCCTCTCCGTCAAAGAGGCAAAGGCAAAAACGACACAACTACTGAAAGTGTTGGGAGTTGAGCTGCAGCATTGTTATGAACAGGGCCCGGATTTTGATGACCTAAAAATTCTTGAAAAATGACCTATAAAATGACTCTAAAATTTAATGCAAATTATGTAATAATTACAAAAAAATGACCTAAAAGATTGCAATTTTTATTTTAATTAATAATTGTTTATATTAAACTACTGTACAAAAGTTATAGAGTAAAGATTATTGTACTAGTAGGCATACATTACAAACTTAATTTTTAATAATTAGAAAAGTAGAAAACAAGAACAAAATTAACTGATTAATTGAATTAATTAGGTAATTTGAATAATTAATTAAAAATCTACAGTCTCTGAGCATCATTTTCCTCTTTGGAACTTCTGTAAAGAAAGAAAGAAAAATTAGGACTTGAAATGTTGGATTACAGTAGCCAAGTAATTTTATTTAAATGTTTTATGAAAAATATAAGCATATGGACCATATCTTACTCAGCATTGCAGTAAGATCACTGTGAACACACGAAGATGGTCGAAGGTAAATGACTGCTGATTGTCTGCCAGGATACTTTTGTACATAGAGAAGCTCCTTTTTACATCCAAAGAAATGAGTACATACTTGAAGTACACTAGGTCACTGGGGTTGAGTTCTTGTTGAATATCTGTCAAACACATCCCCCAATAACACTTTTGCAATTCTGCACAATGTATTGAAACCTGCGTTTTTCTCATGGACACGCTTCAGCTTACTTGTCAACATTTTTCCAACTTCACCTAATCCACTGTCCATATCTAGTTCTATTTTCTTTACAAGTGCCACTGAATCCACTAGAGCCATTCATTTTTTCTGAAGTTGCGCTGTAGCTGGTGACACAGACCCAAACTGTGACTTGATGTATGCTAATTTACCCTTCAGTTCACTGTTTGAATACAATTCTTGAGCATTTTGAACAGACTTTGCGTCCTCCAATTTAAGAGCATCGACAGCTGTTTTAACAATTTCAAAATGTCACAATAATAAATGAAGGCATCGTGTGATCACGGGTTCCGGCGGCAGAGGAATGTTCGAATGTAGGGATTTAGAGTTCCCTTCTCGATGGAGCCTTCGCAAAGATTTTTTTTTTTTTTTGTGTTCGAGACTAGGTCATCAACTTCAGAAAAGTGTCCCCTCACTTCTTCTGCTACTCTGTGCAACGTGTGAGCCAAACATATTACATGTATGTATCATCTTAGGATAAAATGACATGATGGACTTGGTTGCTTTTACCATATATGGCGCAGAATCAGTGACTAAGAGCAGGGTGTCTTCTTGTCATATACCATCAGGCCATAGGAGAAACATGGACTTGTCGAAAAGTTGGCAGATAGTGGAATGATTGACAAACTCTAGTATTTCTGCTGTGCACCAGGTCTCAACATCAGATGTCTCGTCAATGGAAAGAAAAATTTTCTTTCCGTGAACTTGATCCCTGATTCTTGTCAGAGTGTTACCGTAGCATACAGGTACATAGTTCCTTCTCAAAGTGAATTCTTTAGGAATGGAACGACCTGTATGCCACTCCAGAAAGTTCTTGAATTTACTGTTCGCTAATTTCCATAAAGAAATATTAGCTGAAGCAAGAACATCGCACAAATTCGTGAAAAACACGGAAGATACAGTTGTAGTTGCAGATACAATTTGTCCAATTAGCAGATGAGACTTTTCTTGTTCGCGTTCTGAATAGTGCGTACATGTTTATCGCGGCCAAAGTGCTGCTGCACAGTGAACTGCTTATGTGGCGATACTTTAACTTCATATACTTGTGATTTATCAGTTCCTTGCAATGGAGAAGATGAGCCTTATTCATAGTTGTGGATAAATTCGTTACATAAAATGCATTGTGGAGGATCTAAGGTAAAGGCAGAAGAAGTAGGCATGTTTTTGGTCTTGTGCAGAAATGACTCACTCCACAGTTTCGCTAGCGGTTTATTATCTGAACAAAGAGACCTTCCTGTCGCTGCATTCGAATGCAAGTTGTTGACAAGTGCTCGTCTGTGAGACTGTCGTGTTATAGTTTGTTCGAAAAAATATATAATAATCAGTTTTTTTAAACACTAATTACTCATAATAAACAGTATTTTTAAATACTAATCATCCAAGTAATCGCTATCATGCCTCAGTCGAGCCCTGAAATCAGAAGTCATAAAGAAGGCATTATTTATTAAGTTTACTGTTTCTTGAAAGAGTTTAAAGATTGTGAGGACATTAAAAGTGTCTATCATGAACTCAGATAGCCCCTGCCAAGGCATGTGGTGTTCTTCTACAATTGGTTCAGAGAATTTGTGTAGGATGGAGAAGAACAGCAGAAGCATAGCAATCTTTTTCGTCTCCGAAGAAGACTGTAGAATATAAGAAGTCTGATACTAATACAGACGATTTCCAGAAGGATCTCATTAGGCGTAAAATTCAAGAATTTTATGGTCAAGGGATGTACTCCACTGGGTAAAAAATTATGGACTGTGTCAATTTCGAAAGCTCTTAAGAGTTGGATGGGGAAAATTCTGAGGAGTTTTGGATATAAAGTGCAAGAGGAACAATGACGGCAGACATTTTCTTGTGGAAAGAAATGACATCATTGCAGCACTAATCTCTTTCTTAAGGAAAATGCACAACATCGGAGAAGAAGAAACGCCACATCCAATAATTTATTTAGATGAAACGTGGATGAACCAAAACCACAGTAGAATATACATATATATATATATATATATATATATATATATATATATATATGGACCAATTCATCACCATTTGGTGGTCTGAAGGTGCCCATTGGAAAGGGGTCACAACTAACTGTTTGCCATGTTTGCCATGCAGACTCATCAAGCTGTGGATTTATTGAAGGGGCAAAAGTGGTATTTCAAGCAAGCAACAAGGTGACTACCATCAGCAAATGAACAGCGATGTGTTTAAAAGAGTGGTTCGTCGATCTTCTCCGGAGTCTAGAAGAAAGCTGTGTCATCATCATGGACAATGCATCATACCATTCGCGCATGTTGGAGAAAATTCCCAGAACAAATTCCAGGAAGTTAGCAATTGTGCCCTGGCTTGCCAGTAAACAAATTCGTCATGATCTTGAAAAGTCTGTTCCTGAATTACTCCAGATTGTGGATCAATTTAAAGGATTTTTCCCTAGTGTGTACGAGTTGGACAATATTGCTGCAGGGTTGGGTCATGAAGTAGTTCGTGTATCACCTTACCATTGTCAGTATGACTCAGTCGAACTAATATGGGCAACAGTAAAAGGGGAGGTTGCAGAAAAAAAGTAAGAAATTTAAAATTAAAGATGTTAGAATGTTGCTGGGAGAAGCTTTGGACAGAGTAACAGCGCATGACTGGAAAAATTGTGAGAAAATACAGGAAGAAGATTTTGTGAAAGAAGTAGCCAGGGATGTGATAATGGAAAGAATTGTAGTAGGAAGTGACAATTCTGAAGTAGACAGTGATAATGACGGTGAATTTTGACATGTTTTCGAGGTGGTGGATTTTTTTAACATTGCAAAGTGAACTTTATGCTACATGTATTTTTATCAGTTCTCTAAAACTTTCTCTGTATGTGGAGTTGATAATGACAATATTTTCCCTTATATCGTATAAGTAATATCCCCTTATATGCAAAGAAGTGAATAATTTGTTGTGTAATGTTTATAATTACTGATAAAATTGATAAATTTTCAGACTGAGATGATGATGATGATGATGATGATGATGATGATGATGATGATGATGATGATGATGATGAGGGTGATGAAAGTTACAGTCGTATAATAAAATGATACAAACACATTAATGGCAGTGCTTCTCATTATATTTAATGTTTTATTTGTTTATAATTTGATCTGAGTCGAAATTAATACATTTTACTGTTTCTGCAGTGTGTAACTTATATATGGATTTATCTTCACAAACTACTTTAATAGTACAAATTCACCGACTCTTCTTGTATTTAATTGTTGATGGATTGCAATAATACAGACACATAAATAAATTTATACTGAACGAAACTCACCATATAGAATCAGAATAGTTGTTGAGTGCCTAATTTTATTTATAAAACTATTTTTTTGGTCATACTTATTTTGTTATTTGTTTTATTAAGCTAACCATTCATGTTACATATAATAATGTGTATATTTTCAACACACAGTAAAAATATATTCATATTTTGCACTTTAATTTTTAATTTTCTCATGATTCACAAAGTTGATAACTGTATAAACATTATTTAGTATTTACTATTTCAATTCAATATTCTGAAAAACACATAAAAACAAAATACTTGTATGTAATGCTAAAAAGTAATGCTGGAAAAGTACAAGTCTCCAGGTATCGATCATATTCCAGCAGAATTAATACAAGAGGGTGGAAGCGCATTATCTAGCAAAATTTATAAACTTGTACTTGCTATTTGGGAAAAGGAAATTGTACCAGAACAATGGAAGGAGTCCATAATTGTACCTATTTTTAATAAGGGGGACAAGACTAACTGTGGTAACTTTTGAGGAATATCACTTTTGTTGACGTTGTACAAAATTTTGTCCAATATTCTTTTAAGAAGATTAACTCCCTACGTAGATGAAATTATAGGGGATCATCAGAGCAGTTTTAGGCGTAATAGATCGACTATTGGTCAGATATTTTGTATTCGGCAGATATTGGAGAAAAAATGGAAGTATAAGGGTACAGTACATCAGTTATTCAAAAAAGACATATGACTCAGTTAAGAGAGAAGTATTATATGACATTCTTATTGAATTTGGTATTCCCAAGAAATTAGTTCGATTCATTGAAAGCCAATTCTTGTTTTCCTAGAAAGCAGACTGCGTTAATAAGATGCAGTAAAAGCTCCCGATTTTTTTTTTCACAAGAGCATTGTGTTGGTTGATGTGTAGAGCTTTTTGCTTATCTAGCTGTAAATCAATTCTTGTCTTCCCAAAGTTTGCAAAGTTCATGCTACTACAAATATGAGCTTTTGATTTGTCGTATTCTAGGACTGCCATTCGAAGGGAGTTCATATTAGAAAACCCCTCTTTTGACCACACATTAGTTTCGCGGCTAAATAACAAACATGGCCAGCAAAATAGTTTAGACAGTTTAGAAGTACCACACAACCAATTCCACTTACCATATGATGTTGAAGTGAAATGGCGTGTGTACTCTCGCTGTTTTTCTTTTACGTCCATGGACAAATTTAACTCAGGAGTTGGTCTTTCCATTTTCACAATTTCAACTTTCTCGTTGTTATGTACGACGGTTAAAAGGCACTTTTAATAAACCTTCTATTACACAGTCATTTTCAACACAAACCTCTCCAGAAACTTGTTCTGCCATATTTTTCACAATATCACTTAATTGGGAAATTAAAAACTTAATAATTCACAATTAATATAACTCTTAGACACTCGAACAAATCACAGATTTAAAATAATGCACTGCAAGAATACAATCACATTCAATTGCTAGCATACTAAGCGTGTTGCTGCTTCGCACCTGCGAAGAAACCGATCACGAGAGCGGCAACTTGCCCGCCTACAGTGCACGATCGATGGAAACAGAAGGGAGTGGGGGGGACGGGCAGTTGTGCGAAGGACAGCGTGAGCGAAACGGTCACAGGCTACCTCACGTAGCAAGCGGTTTCGCCTTGACAACTTGTTTCTTTTCGAGAGCAGAGAGCGCATATAAATCTAACAATTACTTTAATTTTAATTACTATGGTAAAACTAATAATACAAAATTATTACATTATGTTATATTATAAACTTTTTCTTTTGTAATTTCCTTGGGCTACCACGGTAGCCCCGGTAGTCCGCAAAATACGCCCCTGCCAGATAATAAGCATAGGTTTGTGGCCCCCTAGATCCTCTGATCTTAGTTACTGTGATTTTTATCTTTGGAGAAACTTAAAGCATAAAGTGTATAAAGGTCCATACTTTAGAACAACTGAAGGACGCAATACAGGAAGTGACAAAAATTACTTAAGCTGAACTGCAGGATGTGTCACATAATTTGTTTAAGAGATGTAGGGCGTGTCTCACTGCAGGAGGAGGTTATTTTCAGCAGTATCTAAAGTAATTGGTAAGTACGCAATATTTCGTATTTGAAATCTAGCGGCAGCAAAGGCATAAAGCACATGGCCAGTGATGCTATTGTTACAGAGTGAATGTGCACCCCACTGTCGCTAGGCTCTGCATTCCTCGTAAAATGAACTATCTATAGATGGATAGATAGATTTATTCGTTCCATAATATTCTTACAGTTGCTTCACAGCATAGAATAAAGAACTTGTCCAATTCTTATGTTTAGGCTAACATATAAAAATGCAAATATGAAGTATATACAGAATTAATAGTAGATACCTTAATAACAATAACATATTATACAATGCAATATGGTTACCATTTAATAATGTATTAAAATATTTACACATCAGTACTGTGAAATATCAATTCGTCTACAGAACAGAAAGTGTGAGATAGTAATATTTTTAGTTTTACCTTAAATGATATAGTGTTTTGGTTATGATTCTTAATGTCCTCAGGAAGACTATTAAACTTTTTTATTGCTAAGTAACGCACTCCCCTTTGATAGCGTGATACATTTGGTGATGGTGTATGAAAATCATTCTTTCTGTGGGTATTTATACTAAGTTTGGCTGAATTAGTCGGAAAATTTTCTTTATCACATAAGAGGAAATTTATTGAAGAGTATTTGTACTGATTTGTTAAGGTCAGAATCTTTAATTAAAGAAAATGGTCTACACGATTCTCTAAGTTTTACTCCAACTATTATTCTAATTGTCTTTTTTGTAATAAGACTATTTTTACTATCTGCAGAATTTCCCCAAAATATTATTCCATAGGACGTAATGGAATGGAATAGGCAAAATATATTGTTTTTAAGATACTACTGTTTATAAATTGTTGTAATGACCTAATCGCGAAAGTAGAGTAATGAATATGCAGTATAGTAAAATAAATAGATTAATGTTACTAGATAATGAAAAAGAGAATTGGAAAATAAATATTACTTCGGAGAGGAATAGACAAGTTCATGATTGGTATAAAGCAGTGACTAGGCATAAAAACTATATCTCAAGGGCAGGAAGGGAAGTATAAAGGTGATGTTTGGGCAGTAAGAGGGAATAAAATAGGTATGAAATTTAGGTATAATAGTGTGTTCCACAAATAAAGTGTTTATGTAATAAATGTCATTGTGGCACCATATGCAAAGTTGTGAGGTCCACTTTACACGACTGTAATTGCTGACACGAAATATACAAATACGTACAGTTGGTGATATAATTCTGTGGTTCCAAGGCAAAAGGAGGTATGCCAATTTTTTACGAAAATGAAATTTTGCGATATGTTGTCCATTCTGATGGTGTCTTTATTGTAGGAAAAGGTGACATATGTATCTTATTATTTTTCTCTCTAACCTGTTGTTGTGAAAGATGATTACTATGGTTTATCAGCAACAAATGATATGGGCTATCACATTTTTCCTTGAAGCCACAGAATTAGTGAAACATTTGACTAGTTAATAGATTCAATGTTTAATTAAGTAACGACTGAATCAATTTATCAATAATTAAAAGTGAATAATTAATTATTAGTAGATATTTATGATAGCTGAGAAATTATTTGTGAGGACAGAGTGCAGTGTCATTATATTGTCAAATGGACAGCCCAGGACTTTTATACTTTATAAAGACTTTAAAATAATAAAATATGATCGGTCATACTTTCTGATTGTTGAGTCACCTGCCTGTCTTTCAGTCAGACATACTGTTCAGCTATAGTGACATTGAAATGATCATTTACTTTCTACTTTGTCGCATTCTTGGTTCTGATTTAAATGAAGAGTCCTGAGTTTGAGTCTGATTGAAGGTCACCTTGAAGTGGTTGGATCAATGAACTGGCTAAACCAGTAAAGCATCTGGCATTCTAAACTCAATATAGCAGTTCTGTTCTAGCTAGACTAGAACTTTTAACATATGAAACTTCTTACAGTGTTATCTCATTGCCTCAATAGTTCAATAGCATTTCATCATACTCGATAATAATGTCTTTGTATTTGTACAAGTCTGTTATATAATACAAACTTAAAACATTTCGTACCTATGTAATTTATGAATGTAGTTTCCGTAAAAGATGATAAAACGACACTGATGTTGGTGGTTGTGGTGGGAGTGGTGAATAATAATAATAATAATAATAATAATAATAATAATAACCTTACAAGTACTAATAGTAGTAGTAGTAGTAATAATAATAATAATAATAATAGTAGTAGTAGTAGTAGTAGTAGTAGTAGTAGTAGTAGTAGTAATTCTTAAGCTTCCACAGTTTCTGAGAAGACGAGTTTCGAGTTTCTATCGTGTTTTGGGACTTACCTCCAACATTCTAGAATTACTTACAGGTTTCATCAACAAGGTAATATAGTGCAAGACATGAATCAGTCGCATACCAGTACCTCCTCTGCTAAGTGCATTATGCCTGACTAATCCAAACAATTACACAAAGACCCATATCAAAACCATAGAGATAAACCTGAAACCCTTCTTCTGAATATTTAGTATGTGATGCAACAAGATGATGTCATGTGTAAATTGAATACCTATTGAGTGTGCATTTTTGTATCGAAATGATAAATAGAATTTGTCTAGTATTAAATTTTACACCAAGTTGAGTTATGAACCTGTGAACCTTAACCATTAGATGTGTGTGCAACCACCACCACACGTACGCACAAGCACACACACATACGGTTAACGAAAATAGTGGGCCAAACTTCAGGTACCGTAATTTCCCATAACTATGGTCCAGGCACCCAGCTATGGTCCAAAACGCATTATGTACTACTTAGTCCCCCAAGAGTTCGGTGTTTGCCATTTAAGGCGCCACTGTGATGGAATTATGTTTCCCATAGATGCTTCTATCTACCATTACACGTGGAAATGATATGGATGCTTAACAAGGTCAGTGTGCATCATTCTATTGAATGTGTGAAGACACGAAATCATTCAGTTTGTGATTGTCTGTTTTATTAAGCTCTCCTCTGTAGAATGGTACGTTATAGATATATGATTCTTTGTACAATTAAACCTGGCTATATAGTGTTTACTTTCACGTAATAATTACACTGGCAGAGGTTAAGGACTCTGCGTGAAAAATGTTTAACCTCAAGGCTAGAAGTCAGTCCTCAACTATGTACCACAATTTTTCGTGGACCATAGTTGTTTTTCATTTTGAAATATTTATTTCAATAAAGTGTGATCAATGTGATTATTTACTTCTGCGAATACTGTATCTCAGTATATTCTAAAATGCCATTTAACATTATAGTCAAGTAAACAAAGAAACAGGCTGTTCCAGCATCAATGATACTAGCACGAATGATGGTCCGGTAAAACGAAAACTTCAGGGTAGAAGGAAAACAACCATCTCTGTAAGTGACTATGAGAGCGATGAAATTGAATTGGGTACAGATTATGATTCAATTTCAGAATTACAAGAGAAGTGGAGATTCAAAGGATCGAAATAAGCCTAATGAATGTAGTTCTCAGTACAATAAATAAACATTATCAGTGAATTAATTTGCATAATATTTTGCTAAGAATGTGTTCGTTTATTTTGATACCGTACTTTTGTTCTTTAATATACAGTAGTTGTTCATTATTGCAGAAAAATGACTTTCAGATTTCACTTGTTTATTGAGTGTTTATGTAATGTGTACTAATAAAGAGAATCCATGTACTTTTCATTTATTTTTAATATCTCTGTGCTAGATTATGTTTCTACCCTTAAATTAGAAACTCAATGTATTGATTTACGAATAATTACAGCTCCAGCTATAGTCCATTCATGCTTTCAAGCATGAATATATGAGTGGACCATAGTTGGGAAACTCAGAACACAACTATGTACCAATGCTTATTATTTTTTTAACACTTGTAATTGAATAATTTCAAACACATATGTCAATATTTATTTAATATAAACTTACAACAGTCCGAAGCCAAAATTTCAGTTAATCTGGATGAATAGTACTGAATATACAAAGAAAAATGTGACAAATGTGGACCATAGTTAGGGGAAACTACCGTATGGATTCCTCATATGTAGAGAAGAAAAAAAGATTATATGAACATAGGTCCAAAAATGCTTGGTTGACATGTTATAGGGGTTACAAAGAGGATCATTGTGCACTACAGAACTTAGATATTAGTTGATTAATGTTTCAGTCTGTGTACATTTGTTTACAGGAACTTTTCAAAATGTCCATCTCCTGCCTGAATACAGGCCACAGTTTGTTGTTGCACTGATGTCTGGACCTACTCCCAAATTCCTGGTGTAGCACGTATTGTCTGACAGTGTAGCTCAATTCTCAGACAGAGAGTTCCCACATTCTTCACAGGAGTCGAATACACAAGCATTCATTCATTCATTCATTCATTCATTCATTCATTCATTCATTTATTTTATTCCATAGATCTTACATGAGCAATGAAGCTTTAAGATGTGGAACATGTCAACATTTTACAATATTACAATTACAATTTTTACAAATTTTTATAGTTTTACAATTTAGTAATTTTCTACAATTTTTACAATTTTGTACAATTTTTTTACATTTTGGCGAGATGTAGTGAGATGAGATGAGGTCCGAGGATTCGCCAAAATATTACCCGGCATTTGCCTTTTCGGTGGGGGAAACCTCGGAAAAACCCAACCAGGTAATAATCAAATCAAAGGGGGGTAATCAAATCAAAGGGGTTGATGCCAAGGACTCGCCATAGACCATCCGGCTTCAGTCCCACGGCTGGGGAAAACCTCCGAAGAAACCAAAGTCCAAAGGGGGATCCAACCCAAGCCCGAACGCAGCTCCGGATCAGCAGCCCAGCGAGTCTGCCGACTGAACTACATCGATGGCTCCACTAAAAGTATACAATACATAGCCAATCAGATTATTAAATTTACAAACGCAAACGATCATTCATAAGTTGAGCTATATTATAATACAAAACAATTTAATTAAATTTAAGGCATAAACAATTCAACCAGTTGTGATATACAGAAATTGATAATACGTATCATGCAAACTACTTCAAATTACAAACACAAACAATTTATCAGTAGAGCTATATAGATTACTATTCAATTTAAAGCATATACAATTCATCGGCCAAAACTATACAAATATATACAATACAAAGTAGCATACTTTCATTAAGCTATACAAATTTGTGCAATTAATATCAAGTAGATTAATTCAATTTATAATCATAAACAATTCATCAGTTGAGCTATACGTATTACAATTCAATTTACAGTAGGTCTATATACAATTCATCAGTAGAGCTACACAGACTAGTAATCATTTTAAGAACATATACAATTCATCAGCCAAACTATACAAACATATACAATCAAATTAGTTCAATTTACAAACTTATTTTCGTTAAGCTATACAATTCATATGAAGTAGATTAATTCAATTTATAAGCTTAAACAATTCATCAGTTGACCTATACAGTATACTATTCAATTTACAGTACATACAATTCATCAGTTATGCTAAACAAAAAATACAATACATAGTAAACAGATTAAGTCAATATAAAAACATATTTTAGTTGAGCTATATAAAATTGTACATGTCATTTAAGTAGAATAATTCAATTCACAAGCATAAACAATTCATCAATTGTGTAGAAGGTATGAGTATGTAGAAATTTGGTTAATTCTTTTCTGAACCTATTCTCGTTGTTCTTCAAATCTTTAAGATAATTAGGCAGTGCATTGAAGACTGTTATACATGAACAGCGAACTCCTTTTTTAAAACAGCTTAGACTAACAGAGGGTAGATGAAGATCTGATTTATGTCTTGTATTAAAATGATGAATGTCTTGATTAGTACTGAATTTATCTTGGTTCTTAATATACAGCATCATTAGGGAAAGAATGTATTCACAAGGTAAAGTCAAGATTTCTAAGTTTCAGAAAATATTTTTACATGAGGTCCTTTTATGCACACCGGCCATTATTCTTATAGCTTTCTTTTGTAAAACAAAAACGTGTTTAGCTTCAGACGAGTTACCCCAGAATATTAATCCATATTTCATTACAGAGTGAAAATATGCAAAGTATGACATTTTAAGTAAGTTTATATCACCAATAGTAGATAAGGATCTTAATGCATAACAGGCAGAGCTCAATTTACGAGTAATACATTCTCTATGCGTTTTCCAGTTCAAGTGATTATCCAATTCTAAACCAAGAAACTTTGTGCTTATAGATTCTTTGAGATGAGTTCCATTTAATCGAATACTGTAGGAAACCTGAGCACTATTGTGTGTACTAAATTTGACTGCACTGGTTTTATCAACATTAAGTGCTAGTTTATTTGCATGGAACCATTCATTCATTAGATTCAGCACTGTATTAGAAGTGTTTATAAAATGATCGTATTGTTTGCTTGAAATAATTACACTTGTATCATCTGCAAATAAAATTACATGGGATGAATTCTTTATGGTCAAGGCTAAATCATTAATATAAACTAGAAACAACAATGGACCTAAAATTGACCCCTGCGGAACACCATGTTTAATATTTCTAAATTCTGAATAAGTAACTTTATGACTATTTGGTACATTTATTTCTACTTTTTGTTTTCTGTTTGATAAGTACGATGTAAACCAACCCAACATCTCATCTTTAATACCATAAAACTTCAATTTTTTTACTAATATACTATGGTCTACACAATCAAATGCTTTAGCCAAGTCACAAAATATCCCACCTACATGTAGTTTCGAATTTAATGAATTTAGTATTTCATCCACCAAACTAAAAGCAGCATTCTCTGTCGATTTTTCTAAATCCAAACTGTTCTAAAACTAATATATTGTTGGACTCCAGGTAATGATACAATCTATTATACATAACTTTCTCAAACACTTTTGAAAATGTTGTTAATAATGATATGGGTCTATAATTAGCAATAGTACATTTATCTCCCTTTTTGTATATTGGTTTTACTATTGAATATTTGAGTCTTTCTGGAAAAATACCACATTGCATTGACAAATTGCATAGATAGCTTAACGGAGGGGATAATATTTCAGAACAAGCTTTCAGAACTTTACTTGGAATTTCATCATATCCAGAGGAATATTTTGTTTTTAGTTGTTTTATCACATGCATGATTTCTGCTGCGGTAGTGGGAATAAATTTGAGACCTAAAAACTCAGTGTTAAATGCATCAGTTAGGTAACCAAGTGCAGCATCTTCTGCACAATCTTGAATGTTTAAGTTATGAATAATATTTATATAGAAGTCGTTAAAATGATTTGCAATTGATTTTGGGTTATCTATTTTACTATCATTGATTTTAATGCAAGTAATATTTTCACTCTTTGAATATCAATTAGTTTCATTTTTAATAATATCCCAAATAGTTTTAATCTTATTATCTGAATTTTGTATTTTTTCATTCAGATACATTTTATTTGCATCTTTTATAACTTTTGTCAAAGTTTTACAGTAATTCTTGTAGTAATTAAGAACATGAGGATCATCACTATTCCTACTCATTAAATATAGATTCCTTTTCCTAGCACATGATATTTTAATTCCCTGAGTTATCCATATGTTTTTATTTGACATTTTTTCACCACCTTGACTGGAAAACATTCATTGAAATAATTCGTAAATATAGTGAAAAATGCATTAAATTTAGTATTAATATCAATGGTATCGGTACTATATACATTTTCCCAAGATTCAACTTCAAGTGCCCCCATAAGTAGAAGCTCAGTGGGTTGAGATCTGGTGAGGTGAAGGCCAAGCAGTTGGTCCACTTCGCCCTGTCCATCGGCCAGGGAATATTGCATTAAGATGTCTATGTAGATCCAGACCACCATGCATGAGGTATATTGTTCGACGAACAGCAAGTGGTATATCTTCCATCAACGCAGGCAATGCAGCATGTAAGAATTGTCTGTATCTCACTCTTGTGAGCCTGTCTGGAAATACGTAGACATCTTAATGCAACATTTCCTGTCCAATGGATAGGGCAAGGTGGACCAACTGCTTGGCCTCCACGCTCACCAAATCTCAACCACTGGATTTTTACTTGTGGGGGCACTTGAAGTCATTTGTGTATTTGACTCCAATGAACGATTGGAAACTCTCCGTCTGTGAATTGAGCAACACTGTTGGGCAATACGTGCTACACCAGGAGTTTGGGAGCAGGTCCGGACATCAGTGCAACAACGAATTGCATTCTGTATTCAGGCAGAAGATGGACATTTTGAACAGTCCCTGTAAACAAATGTACATAGACTTAAACATTAATCAACTAATACCTAAATTCTGTAGTGCACAATGATCCTCTTTGTAACTCCTGTAATGTGGCAACCAAATATTTCCAGAGGCATGTTCATACAAACTTTTTTTCTTCTCTACATATGAGGAATCAATACCTGAAGTTTGGCCCATTATTTTCGTTACTCTCTGTATATATGAGTCATTACACATCAAATCGAATAAAATCAGACAATAATTTACCTCAGGGTCTTCGATATTTAGAAAACTCTATCAGTGTATTCTAATGGATTCATGCATAGTTTTGTTTGCCAGAGAACAGTGTATTTTCCTATTAATTGATTATCGAAGTTTTCAAAATTTTGCGCGGACTTCTTTATTTTTTATGTTTGCCAGGAGACACGCCCGACGCGATGTTGTACACCGAACGTAAATATAAGGGTCTCAGCCTTTTCAAAGCTCAATGGGAAGCATATTTACAGCATCTCAATATTTGCAACACATTATTGAGAACCTCGAATCCTCTTGTCGTTTCTACAAGGAACATAGCAGCAGAAAAGAAAGTATGTTCCAGGAAGTTAAAAATTCCACCTGAAGATCTGGATATAAGTAACATCAATGTCCATAAACTACGACAAAATCTTAGGAAACAAGAGTACGACAAATGGTGTGCGCTTACACATAAAGGAAAAGGTGTTATTTTATTTCAAGA
This sequence comes from Periplaneta americana, assembly GCF_040183065.1. Lineage (NCBI taxonomy): Eukaryota > Metazoa > Arthropoda > Insecta > Blattodea > Blattidae > Periplaneta > Periplaneta americana. The sequence continues at coordinate 92,311,305 of NC_091124.1, read as the reverse complement.
ATATACTCCCGGAAATAAATGGATTTTTTCTAAGGAGGGTCTATCTTCCTCTGAATGGCGGGACGCAATTAAGATGAATGCTAACGTAGCACCAGTGAGAAGTCTTCATGGGAGATCCTTGGACGGTTTCCGTTGCAGATACTGCAACGAGATTGAAACCTTAGCACACGTCCTAGGATCCTGTCAGCATGGAGAACTCCTGAGAAATTCACGCCATCATAACATCCGAAAACTAATAGCACAAGCCCTTAGAAACAAATCCTTCGAGGTCCATGAAGAGGTGCACTGCGTTGCGTCTGAAGGCTGCGGAATTAGAAGAGCGGACATCGTGGCTCTAGACAAGACTAATAGTAAAGGCTTTATACTGGACCCAACTGTTAGATTTGAGATGAGCCAGACCCAACCATCCGAGGTCAACAAAGAAAAACAACAAATTTATGAGCCTACTATTCCGTATTTTCGAGAAAAATATCAGGTGGAAGGCACCTGGGAAGTACATGGTTTAATGATCGGAGCGAGGGGCACCATCCCACGATCGACTGTAAACACTATCAAAACATTTGGAATCCATGACATCATTCCAAAAATAATTACTTCAACCATTAAAGGGTCTGTGGCAATTCTGAAAAATCATTTATACGGAATATCATAATACCCCCCCCCCCCTTTTCTATTCGTTAGTGTGTGATTGTTACAAATATATGTACAAATTTATTATTTCTTAAACTTAAGCTCCTAGTTCACATTTAAATTTGGCTCATCTATCTTACTGTAATCATTACTATTCTTATATGTGTGTTATTCTGTGTTTTTGGCAACCCAGGATGCCTGGGCAGACTATTTCTTGAAATAAATTATATATAAGCATATCTCCAGTTACATTTATCGTAGAGAATTGTTGTGTATATTAATTTGAAGATAAAATTAAACACTTTTCTCTGCAATTTACTTTCTCGAATTTAAGATGTAATGTGAAGAATTATTATGCATTTTATTTTAGAAAATGATATTTTAACGTCATCTGAGGCTTTAAAATTCTAGGCGAAATACCATGTAATTTCCTTATATTTATTACATAACACTACGAGATTACAGGATAGAATTGGTATTTTTTCCTATCAGAATTAAATTACTTACCAGATCGGGTGCCCTGCATGGATATGTGCCTACTATTCAGGCCGCCGGATGCACATCACTGCCTCAGGCTGAGTCCTTGAGTTGACATTCACGTAGTTAACACTTTTAATTAAATATTACCTAATTTAGAGTTTTGCACGAATACAAATTATTTAGGAAGTTCATTGCAAATAGAATAAAAAAGTCGCAATGGAGTAGAACACAGCACATTATTCTGTATAAATATGAACATGCTTCCCTCCATTTTCAGAAGAGTACTGTTGGGCTAGGAGCTCTGTTTTCGATAGTGGGATAAAAGAATGCCACATACTCGTATTTTCTCACCATGTGTTGATTCTCAGTAAAAAATTTGAAATATTTTTAGTATTCTTCTGAGCCCAGATAATTAGTTCTTTAGGTGTTGTGAAGGGATTCTGGCTTAATTGGAGACTGGCCTTTGCTGCAAGTCTTTTAGTGGTACTTCCAATATGATCAGATGGCCCCTTTCCATGAGATGTTGTGAAAATGTGTCATACAGCACCAATACCGAAATCCTCTTCATGGAAACATAGATTATCAAAATTCTTTATGTTTTATATTGCACACTGACTCCATAAAAATAAACTATATTTTTAACGTTTGCTATTTCCTTTCTCACAAATTTCATTATTCAGTTTGAAAAAGATGGACAGTATTTGTGTAATGCTTCAGATTTTCTGATATTGCTACAAAGCTGTTGTGTTCTGTAACATTATTTTCTTTCTAATATATGAGAGTCAATGAAATGAAAACGAGAAATTAATTTTTTTCTCCGCAGAGGAATGTTATTTCTCAAAATAATCTCCACCATTGTTTAGGTACTTATCCCACCTGCTCACCAGATTTTTGATACCTTGTTCATAAAAGTCTTTTGGCTGCTGATGACACCACTGCTGCACTGCCTCAATCACGTCACTGTCTGTCGCAAACCAGCACCCTCCCAGGTAACTTTTGAGCTTTCTGGAAATGTGGAAGTCGCAAGTTTTGGCTGTAAGGGGGATGCTCGAGCACCTCCCAGTGCAGATCCCTAATGGTGTCCATGGTGTGCCGAGCTGTGTGTGGTCACGTATTGTCATGTACAAAATGACATCTTCACGCAAACGTCCAGATCGCTTGTTTTTGACAGCATGATGCAATTCAGTACAGAGCGTTTTGGAATATCACGCGGAGGTGACAGATTCTCCTCTCTCCATGAAGTGACAGAGTAATGGACCCTCTGAGTTAAAGAATAGCATGAGCATCACCTTGCCTGCAGTTGTGAAATGTCTGAACTTTTTTGGGCAGTGTCGTGCTTCCATTGCATGCTGTGTCGCTTGATCTTCGGTTCGTAGTGCTTGCACCATGTTTCATCCACTGTCACAATACGTTCCAAGAAAGCCTCCTCATCTGTTCATAACGCAACAGATGTTGCAAACTCAGTCCCATTCGATGTTGTTTCTGCTCACCTATGAGACATTTTGGCACCTACTTTGTGCACATTTACTGTACTTCAATCGGTTGTGGATTATTGAGTATGCAGATCCATGACTGATATTGAGGTTCTGAGCCACTTCGTCCACTGTACACCTCCGATCTGCCTGGATGAGATTGTCTGCTCAACAACATTTTCTTCCATGATGACTGTGTAGGACTGGCCAGGGCGTGGGTCATCCTCCAGTGATGTTCGCTTTTGTTGGTATTGCTTTGTCCACTCATACACTTGGGCGCATGACATGCAGTTGTCCACATATATCTTCTTCATACAAAGATGAATTTCAATTTGTGAAATGTTTTTGGCAGCTAGAAACTGCACCACACTACGCTGCAAGAACTTGGACACTCCTGTTACTGTAAACATCATCTTCGTCTTGCTGCTGCACATCACTCCCTGTGCATACAGGTTAGCCAACCTCAGACAATATAGCTCTCAATCAGTAGTATCAACTCCAAAACTTTCCCCCATGGCGGCGCATAACCTAATTGTTGACAGCCGATTTCTCATTTTCATTTGACTGATCCTCTTATAACAAAAGGGTGGATCGTGGCCTGCCTGTTATTCCAGCGAAGTCCCTGAGCAGCAGAACCTTATATCACAATAGTATAATTTTCAGGAAAGTCACCAATTACAATGCATTCTCCTGACTCCAATTGCTCTTTTCGTTCTTTCAGAAACGAAGATTGCTGTTGAGCTATAAATGTATGAAGCAACAAGGCTAACAGTTTAATAGCTAATTTATCTACGAAATTCTCAGTGGATGACTGTAATATTTCCAAGTTTGTGCAGTCAACTCTTACGTTGTTTATAAGTGATCTACTCTGTATCTTTCGCATCAAACGTTTCTTCAAGATATTTAATCAGATTATTAGTTTTTCTGGGCAGGTAGCACATTTCATTAAATAGCAATCTGATGATGGCGGATTACAGGCTATTTGCGTCAGACAATCATTATAATTACTGATTACCATATCTGAATTTGCTGACAGTCTAGAAATGTTAGCACCATCAATCATTAGCGTAACATTTTCATGGTGAGCACAAATGCAAACAGAATGTGTCCCATAGGCTCCAGGAAGTATGCATTGCCTTGGTTTCAACTGTACAAATTTTGAAAAAACTTACTTTCAAATTAGAGTGGTGTTCTTTAAAACAGTGGTAAGTTTCTCTCAGATTGCTCAACATTAATCGTTTCTGTTTATTAATATTTTTACCATTTTCTTTCACTGTTACATATTCTTTTCCTCGCTATTAATCTGCTGACATCATCAGAATTGTAAAACTCTATCTCTTCTACAATAGAAATTTCTAAACTCTTCCTGGATTTCGATTGAAGTACTGTCAAAATTCTCTTATCAGTGGCTAATTGTTCAGCAACTCTTATCATTCGTGTAGATTCCTGAAAATGTTCTTGAATTTTACAATAAGACCAACTTTCGAAAAGGTTAAGGTTTGTACTTTCAACTTTCTATCTTCAGTATCACGAAATGAGTCAATCAACTTTTGTACTATATGATCTGAACTGTCATGACTTTTTTGTTGTTTTTCGTCTGAAGTAGAGTCGCTTTCAATGTTATGAAATACTTTATCTCTAGGTTTACTTTTTATTTTTTATAATTTCTGACGTGGATAATGTTTTTGACTGAGTTTTCTTTTTTTAATAGTACTTTCACCTAATGACACCAAGCTTTCTTTAACAATGGATATGTTGGCCTTTTCCTCAGCTTCTTTTACGGAAACCATACCATAGATAGGTAGGTAGGTAGGTAGGTAGGTAGGTAGGTAGGTAGGTAGATAGATAGACAGACAGACAGACAGACAGACAGACAGACAGACAGACAGACAGACAGACAGATAAGATGGATAGGATGGATAGGATGGATAGTTGGATGGATGGATAAGATAGATAGATAGATAGATAGATAGATAGATAGATAGACAGACAGACAGACAGACAGACAGACAGACAGACAGACAGACAGACAGACAGACAGACAGACAGACAGACAGACAGACAGACAGACAGACAGATAGATAGATAAAGATAGATAGATAAGATAGATGGCTGGATGGATGGGTGGGTGGGTGGGTGGGTGGGTGGACGGATGGATGGATTTATTCGTTCCATAATATTCTTACATTTGCTTTATAGCATAGAATAAAGAACATGTCCAATTCTTACGTTTAACAATAAAATGAAATACATATAAAATGCAAATATGAAATATGTACAGAATTAATACCTTAATAACAATAATATTTTATACAATGTAATATGTTTACCATTTAATAATATTATAATATTTACACAGTACTGTGAAATGTCAAGAATTCATCTACAGAATAGAAAGTGTGAGATATTAAGTAATTTTTTTAGTTTTGTCTTAAATAATGCAGGGTTTTGGCTATGATTCTTAATGTCTTCAGGAAGACTATTGAACAATTTTATCGCCATGTAACGTACTCCCCTTTGAAAGCATGATAAATTTGATGATGGCGTATGAAAATCATTCCTTCTGCGGGTATTTATACTATGTATGGCTGAGTTAGTTGGAAAATTTTTTTATTACATAAGAGGAAATTTATTGTAGAGTATATGTATTGATTTGTTAAGGTTAGAATCTCTAATTTTTTTAAAAATAATCTACATGATTCTCTAGCCTTTGCTCCAACTATTATTCTAATGGCTCTTTTTTGTAATAAGAATATATTTTTACTATCTACAGAATTTCCCCAAAATATTATTCCGTAGGACATAATGGAATGAAAATAGGCAAAATATATTGTCTTTCAGATACTGCTGTTTAGAAATTGTTGTAACGACCTAATTGTGAAGCATGCTGATCTAAGTTTGGGGGTTATTTCTTTGATATGATTTTTCCAATTTATTGTATTATTAATATGCAAACCAAGAAATTTGGTTGTTGATGTTTTTAGTAGAGGTATATTGTTGATAGTTGTGTCCAATGTTTCAGAGATTAAATTTGAAGTGGCTTTAAATTGAATTATGTTAGTTTTATTAATGTTTAATGCTAGTTTATTGGTTGTAAACCAGTCATAAATTTTAAGGAGAATTGTTTCTGTTTTATATTTGAATGTGGCAAAGTTATTGTCTGTAATTATGATACTTGTGTCATCTGCAAATAGTATAGGATAACCTATTCCTTTTATTATGGGGCCAAGGTCATTTATAAAAATTAAAAAAAGAAGAGGCCCTAATATAGATCCCTGTGGAACCCCTGTATGAACATTTCCCCATGTTGAAGTAGATTTAAAGGAGTTATTAAATGCGTTGATTTCTACTTTTTGTTTTCTGATCAGGAGATGTGACTCAAACCACTGATATGCTATGCCTTTAATACCATAGTATTCTAATTTTTGTAGTAGAATTTTATGGTTAATACAATCAAAAGCTTTGGAGAGATCACAGAATATCCCTCCTACTTGTAATTTTTTATTAATAGCTTCCAGAATTTTATCAGTTAAATTAAACGTCGCTTGCTCAGTTGATTTATTCTTTCTGAATCCAAATTGTTCCGGAATGAGAATGTTGTATCTATCAAGATGATGATATACTCTTTTATATATAACTTTTTCGAAGACCTTTGAGAAGACTGGTAGAAGGGATATGGGCCTGTAGTTTTCGGGTGAGGTTCTGTCTCCTTTCTTGAATAAAGGAATAACAACTGAATATTTCAGTCGCTCTGGAAATACACCATTAAACATTGAAAAGTTACATAAATAAGACAGGGGCTTGGCTATTATTTGTGAACTGGCTTTTAATATTTTACTAGTAATTTCATCATATCCCGAGGAATTTTTAGACTTTAATTGCTTTAGAATTGTAATTATTTCTCGTGAATTTGTTGGAAAAATTTGAATATTTGGGAAAGTTATAGGAATAGATATTTTCAAACAATCGATGGCATTATTATTATTATTATTATTATTATTATTATTATTATTATTATTATTATTATTATTATTATTATTCTGTGGGATGTTTAGGTTATCAGTTATTGAGAGAAAATGATTGTTGAATATGTTCGCAACTTCTGTTGCATCTGATGTTTTTCTATTATCTGTTACAAGAGTGTAACCTTGTTCTTTACTTCTACACTTTCCACTTTCTTTTTTTTTATTATGTTCCAAGTTGTTTTGATTTTATTATTCGAGTACAGAATAATTCCGTTATAGTAAAGTTCTTTGGCTTTTAAGATTACTTTGTGTAATATTTTTTTAAAGTGAGCTATTAATTTGGGGTCATTACTATTTCTACTTTGAATATAGAGAGACCTCTTAGTTTTACAAGAGATTTTTATGCCTTGTGTAATCCAATTGTTTTTAGATGTTTGAGAATTTTTGTACTTTACAGGAAAACTGGATTCAAAGATATTTAAGAATGTATTATGAAACACATTGAATTTACTATTCATATCACCATTTTCATATACTGATTCCCATGTTTCATTTTTTAGTTTAGCTTCGAAGTCCTTTAAAGATTCTTCATTTATGACCCTTAACCTAAATTTATTCGGGTGTTTTGATGCAGGAATGCTATCGTTTCTTCTTATTAGTTGAGCATCGTGGTCTGAAAGACCATTTATAATGGGAACTGTGCGGTAACTATCTAATCTATCTCCCCTTATAATTATATTATCAATTGCAGAAATCGATCCTTTTTGTATTCTAGTTGGAAAATTGACTGTATGTATTAAATTGAAGGTTGCTAATAATGTGTTAAATTCTTCTTTTTTAGTGTTCTCAGTGAGATAGTCAATATTTAAGTCCCCGCAAAATATGTATTCTTGTTTTTTTTCATGAATGTGTTGTAATGTATTTTCTAGTAGATGAAGAAAATGTTTGAAATCTCCAGAGGGCGACCTGTATATACCTATAACTATAAGATTACCAGATTTTAATTCTAATTCTACCGCACACAGCTCTAAATCTTTTTCTCTGCTAAATTTTGAAAGGCTGATATTTTTTAAATTTATATCGTTTCGAACAAATATGCACACACCTCCTTTCTGTAGATTCTGTCTACAATAGCTATGTCCTAGTTTGTATCCTTCCAGTGAAAGTGCCGATAATTCCTGTTGTTGCATATGATGTTCAGTGACGCATATTATATATGGGTTTATTTGTTCTATTTCTAAGAATGTTAATAACTCTGGTGACTTGTTTCTAAGGCTTTGTATGTTTTGATGAAATAAACTAAACTGACTTCCGGTATCTTTTGTTTTTGAATTTGAATTAACTCCACAAAATTTATGATTTGTATTTACTTCACTGTTCTGATTACCTGTAGGCCTACTTTCTTTTTCTAATTTATATTTTACCCTAAAAAGGAGATGCCCTATGATGAACAGCAGGAATTATATTGGTAATCACTGGAATCCTACCCTTTATTCTATTAGCGATCAGATGCGAAAGCTTCTTCTTGCCTCTAGAATTCAAGTGTAGGCCATGAGATGTATAATCATCTCTCTTAATGCTACATACCTCTATCACATCAATATGAGAGGCATTGGGTCTGATCAAGGCACGTCCAAGTCGTGCATTCATACTCCTCACCCTGCTATGAAGCCACGGCTTGTCATACCTGTCAAAAAGCTCCACTACCTCCACATTTGTGTGGCTGTTGTCCTTACTTATGTTCTCTAGATCTCTCTCAACAGAGTAACTAACATCTCTATCCAGGCTGTTCCCTGGCCCACCCACTATTACAATATGAAGTTTGAAGATGAGTTTGTATCACCACTTTGTGCACTTTTCATTGAATGGATTAAAACACGCATCATACTGGCTTCTATTTGCGTCACTCATTATTTATTTATTTAATTGAGTTGATCTATTCCACAAAACCCAGCAAAGTGAGATTTAAACTGGATGAGATATTCTCAACGAACAACACAATACATGAAAGACAGGAGTTTCTTTGTTCCGATTCTTCATTTCCTTCGATCTTCCAACAAGAGGGTCATAAATACTTAAATACTTCAAGGCCTTGTGTAATCATGAAGTTTTAAAAACATTTTAGGAAACCCTCCTCTAACTCCCTTTTATGGCAGGCCACCAACACCAAGCATTTTGTCGATTGTATACTTCTAAAAGAAATTCCACTTTAAAACTTGGGTGACCATTAGAACAAATTACAAGGAAAATGATTTTATATATATATTCAGATTTTTAACATACTGTTTTAAGTTTTGATTTTCAAAATTAATGTTAAAAGCAACTAAAATTTGTTTTATTTTAATTTCAATTGCATTTAATATTATATAGCGTGAAAGCTACTTTTTAAGCTTTAAAATGAGCTATGAATCAAACCTGTACAATATACCGTACAGATTAAGAGAAATAAGTGTTTATAAAACACTTTAACTGGCCAATTTGTATAAATTTGACTGTGAATAGACTTGTAAGAAATAATGTTCGATTAAAATTGACACTGTGTGGCTACTTACTTCGATGTACGAAATGTGTAAAATAAGTTTGAACCTTTTATAAGAATGTAGTGTTTCTTAAGTGTTCGATTTCACAAAGAATGACTCATATATATGTGTGCATATGCAAGCGCTCATATTCTTTTTGTATGTGTATTATGCATTTATCCTTTTATTTTGTAGCCTGGAGCTGAACATCTTGTGTTTCTCAATAATCACATGACTCCGCAACAGATGGCAACAGCTGCATCAATTCATCAGCAGCCTAGAAATGGACAGGTGAGTACAAAAATACATTATTTTGATAATTAAGCGAATGTCTCTCCCAAAAGTGAATGAAAGATATGTTCTAAGACGTGTTTAAAAATACATTTTATATCAACATCAGCTTGGATTTGCATATTACAGAGAATGAGTCTTAAATATAGTCACACTAGACATCATTGCAGAATATGTTAGAATAAACAGCATTTACTCATTGTGTGTGCATATTGAGTTTGCTGTTAACATAAAGTTGTTAACAATTTTGCATTGGTTTATACAGAGTATGTACCATATATTAGTTGTTATAGAGTGTGTAACTCATCTTAATACTGAAAACTATTTAAACAAAACTTCAGGCTGCAATTCCTCTTGTCTTGGTGAGGTCATAGATAGAATTTCAGTAGTGACTGAATTACTTTTCTTATGATTTTTCTTCTTTCTCATAATATGTTAGTGTTGTCGAGAAAATAATGCATCACAGGAGAATGGAGTAAGTTACACAACGCAGAACTGCACGCATTGTATTCTTCACCTGACATAATTAGGAACGTTAAATCCAGATGTTTCGAGATGGACAGGGCATGTAGCACGTATGGGCGAATCCAGAAATGCATATAGAGTGTCAGTTGGGAGGCCGGAGGAAAAAATATCTTTTGGGAGGCCGAGACATAGATGGGAGGATAATATAAAAATGGATTTGAGGGAGGTGAGATGATGATAGAGACTGGATTAATCTCACACAGGATAGGGACTGATGGCGGGCTTATGTGAGGGCGGCAGTGAACCTCCGGGTTCATTAAAAGCCATAAGTAAGTAAGTATATTTTTTTCTCAGCAAATATTTAATCTTCATTTCTCTATATACACTTTTAACACTTAAATATCACTAATTAACTTTCCAACTCCTTTAATGTGTTAATATTTAGGAATTTACCTGTCAGTAGTTTCGAAGTGTTGTTCTTCATTGTCTAGGCTAGTCAATGTCCTAGGCTATGTCATTGAAGAACAACACTTCGAAACTAGTCGACAGATAAATTCCTAAATGTTAAACACAGTAAAGAAGTTGGAAAGTTAATCAGAAATATTTATTCTTTTATATTGAAAATTATACATAATATAAAGCAATATTTTGTTGATACGCATTATTTTTCAGTATAATTCCTGTCCACTAGTATGGCCTTCTGACAGTGAGAAATGAGTGCATGTATGCCTTGTTGGTACTGTTGTTGTCCAGCTCATGCAGCCACCATCTCCCGGTCCGAATCACATTGTCATTGTTCTCAAATCTCATACCACTAATAGAATCTTTCAGCAGACTGAGAAGATAGAAATTGATAACGGTCGATGGGATAAAACTGTCAAACCAAGTTTTGTGATGGCTTGTCGAGTTCTCAAACTCATGTGAGGGTGTGCATTGTCATTCTGAAGCAGAATCTGAGCTGAAATTTTGTGAGTTCGAAATCATCAGTGACACCTCTTGAAGTTTCAACATCTTAATGTAAGCTTCTGAGTTGATGGTTGTCTCTTTTGCCATTACATCCATACAAATCATGCCTTCACAGTTCCAGAAATCATCACTATCTTGTTAGAGAAACTTATTTTGATTTTATTTTTCAAGGAGATTGGGGATGATGCCATTCCATCAACTGTCTTTTTGTTTGTGGTTCAAAATGATAGACCCAGGTTTCATCAGGTGTAATAATGTGGGACAAGAAGACCACCCCATCAGTTTCAAAAAATGTTTATGTAGCTGAGCAAGAATGTTTCTCTGAATCTCATGTTCAACTGTGAGGCTTAGTGGAACCATCTTGTGTGAACTTTTGAACAGCATAGAATGGTGATACTTGCAACAGATGCGTGATTCAACAGCATGTTACACAAAACTGGAAATAGTTTTAAAAAAAGTCTGTATGCCCGAAGTTTAGTCTATATCAGTAGAATAATATGACATATACAAGTTTTGTGTGTTCATTTTGGATTTTTTGAAATAAGGAGAAAACATTAATGTTGCAAGTTGCACCACTGGTGGGGTAACTTGCAACAGTAATTAGATAATACTGTAATGTCAAATTAGCAGCTAAATAACGTCACTTGAAACACTTAATACCGTTCTTTTCATACTTATACAACAGTGGATAATGAAAACACGCACAATTTCACTTTATTAAGTATTGTAAGTTAATACGAGGGTCAGTCAAATGAAAATGATAAATCAGCTGTCAACAATTAGGTTACGCGCCGCCATAGGGGAAAGTTTTGAAGTTCATACTACTGATTGAGAGTTGTATTGTACGAGGTTGGCCAACCTGCATGCACAGGGAGTGATGCGCAGCAGCAAGACAAAGATGATGTTCACAGTAATGAGAGCATCCAAGTTCTCGCAGCATAGTGTGGTGCAGTTTCTAGCTGCCGAAGGTGTTTCACCAATTGAAATTCATCGCTTTATGAAGAAGGTGTACATAGACAAGTGTATGAGTGGACAAAGCGATGCCAACACTACTGTTGATAATGCAGCTAATGTTTCATGAATGTGTCACTTGTTGGAAAACAGAGGTGACGTATGTGATAACCTATGGCTGTTTGTCACATTTTGTTAATCTCTTAGCTAATGTCTATCAGTTTCCAGATCTGAAGGAGTATGTTTTCAGTGTTGTTGAATATTTTCGAAACAATCGTTTTGCAAATGCTCTCTACAAACAGTCAGGTGCTGCAAAACTTAAGCCAGCTGAAATCTGTTGCAAGAGTTTAGTGGATTGTCTGGATGCTTACATTAAAGGTTGGCCTACACTTCAACTGATGTTAATGTGTAAGAAAAAGTTACTAACGTTATGCTTAAGAAGAATGTTGAAGATATGATTTCCATTTTGAAGCCCATCGCTGAGACTCTTGATAAAGTACATAAAGACTTATGTTCCATTGCTCATGCTGTGTATCTCTGAAAACAACTTAAAAAAACACATAATTAATGTGATACCTCTGATTGAGGTTCTGGCTGATATGTACATCTACTAACAGGCAGTACATCTCACTTGATGATATGTGTCAGAGGATGAACAATAGTTTGTATACATCTGAAGTCTGATTTGTGGACTATGTAGCTAATCGGCGATGTATGCTATGAGGGAGAATGAAACTGGCCACCCTACCCCTTTATCTCCTGGCATAGTTGCCTCATAAGTGGTGCTATGTTGGTATCACTTGTGGCATTTTGTCTTCAGACAGTTGACTATAAACAACAACAATTAATGTGACACAAGACGAAAATATTAAGAAGAAATTTGTAAATAGATATAACATGGCTTTAACTACAGCTCATATTCTGCTCATAACTTGACTGTAACTCCAGTTTATTTTCTTACTTGCTTTATGCAAAGCAAATCAATAAGGCTGAACTGCTGCAACTAAGTGAAAATGAGAAGAAATTGGGACTTGATTTTGTAAACTCAAAATATAGGCTAAGTCTAATTTCCTGTTGATAGTGAAGTTGCAGGATCAAGCTACACCATTTCAAGAATCACTTCGCAATGAATCTGTGGTGCCACAAGTGTCGGTTATGAAAGGTAGAAGAGCCAAAAAAGTACGATTGAAAAAGTTTGCCCTAATGTATTCTCAATTATTCAACAAATTTCGACTGCTCAAGCAGCTTAAGCTAGTTTAGAAAGAATTTTTTTTTCTTTCGGTTTAGTTCATTCAAGGCTCCGAAACAGACTAGGAACTGAAAAGGCCACTGAGCTAATGTTTTAATTCGAACTGTTTAATGCCAGTGATAATGCAGTTTTTTTGTGTTCTCAAAAAAGTATTTTGCATTTATTTTAATACTTTATTTAAGGTCACTTAACTGCTTGGTCTTATTGCAACCTAACTATAAATTATAGTACAGTCAGTTCCAACTCAATGCTCTGTGACGTCATAGCGAGCTTCTCTCATTCTGCGTAGCAATCCAGATAGACTCTCGGAGCAGACCTCAACGCCAGACCTATCAAAGCAGTGGTGTATGGCAAACCAGTTTAACTTAGCATTTACAGTATTAATAATAATATATTAATGTCTTAGGAACTAGATAGGTACACACTACTATACTTAAATAATTTTGTTATCTTTCTGTTATATTTGATGTACTCTAAATTCATGTGGATTTATTATTAGACTAAACTATAGTCCTGGGCGGCTTGCCTTTTATTAAAAACCCTTTGTGTCAACCCAAGCTGAATGCAGTTATTTAGTAGGTAGGCATATTTTACTTATATAGCAAGTCACTTGATATAACCTAGATATCAGAACTACGTCTTTAAATAATTTTATATCTTATTTTTCTAGGTTGGAGATATAAATGAAAATGCAAGTAATTGCACCAACCCTGAAATTTCTGCAAAGTGTTCCAAAATAACTATTTCTGTTGGAAGTGAAGTTGATTTATCAGCTCATAATCCTAGGAAAGAAAGATTGAGGAAATTAAAATGACTTAAAAAAGGCATGTACAAAGTAGGAGAAAACAGTCGTGATTTTCAGCTTGCGGGTGGAAATAGCGACCAATTAGAAATTTATGCTTTATGTTTTAAATACTGTAAAGATTTAGCACACATTGTGAAAATTCAAATGGATTTACGGGATCATAGCAAGAAAGGAATGTGATACCCAAAGGAACTGAAAATTGTGGCTCTAACGATGTTTTTAAGTCCTAATGTTTATAAGTTAATGCAGTACTACAATAATTGTCTACAATGTGCTTAAGACAAATGGCAGAAAAATGACAGTACTCTCCTGCCCCAAATTAATTTATATTTTCTGGTGTAAAGTTGAAACAGTAATTTAAGTGAGATAGATAGATATTATCTTAATTTCAGATGAAATGTCATTTTTTACTTCATATTGAATGATGAAATAGTAGGATTAGGTAATACAGGTACTGTACAATGAAATGTGTACCTAATCTATGTTTGGCATGAACTGGTAGGTCTACAATGTAGATTTTACATATTTGTAGTTGTTTCATAAATGAATGGGAATTTAAAAAATGAGACAAAAGGCATTGCCCATTTAAGTATGGTATTCCTTGCATGCTGTATATAATATGTAAATATAATTAGTATAGTTATTACACTATTATTATTACTACTACTACTATCACTACTACTGTATTTTTCTATTATGTATAATAAGTCTAATTCTGTACCTGATACATTTTCATTTTTGTACTTCTTTGCATTACTAGTATTATACCAGGCCTCGTTTCAACATGGCTGCCAGCATGGCTTCATAATAATCGAAGAAACCGATATCTACTTTCATTTCTGTATATTACTTATTCTCTACATTACACTGTTAGACCTATACATTCAACCAGAGCTAATAGCTCTGACAATCCACGATCTGCCACAGCTCTGAGCTCGGCTCTGATTATTTCTCTGCGCCTATTCTCTGAGAGGAAAAGCGTGCTCCGACGTCACAACTCGACCAGTTGGTACTGACTGATATAGTATATTGAAAACAAGTGACTAAATATGCAGAGATATTAATTTACAACTGATTTATAATGTTATTACTCTTTAAAAATTAATCTGTTTTGATTTGTTGAAGTCATTAAGTGCAGAATGAAGATTACTGATGTTCACTTGTCTGCATCTAGTATGTAGAGGACAAGACCAGTAGAATGTGTTGGATAGAAATTGGGGAATGACAATATACACATAGTGGAGTGGGTTCTTTAGTGAGAAAAAGGAGTGAGCGAGCTTAGTTTGATTCTGAGACGAGTGATATTACATTTTATATTACTAATTGATCACATTTAATGTTGTAAGTAATAAGTATGACTAATGTTTAACAAGCTTTCAAATAATATTTCATAGAATCAAGTACATTAATATGAAAAGCAAGGATCGATTTTTCTACAATATATCATGAATGCGGAAAAGAAAATGGTTTAAAAATGATTTAACCAAAAAAAAAAAAAAAAAAAAAAAAAAACAGATTTTTTTTCCCCAACCCAGATTTTAAGAATATTATGTATGAAAAAGTATTGTGATGCTTAAAAATCCCATTTCTAGACATGTAGCATAATTCATTATGCGAATAATGAAAATAGTGATTATCAGCATACACTCTTTACGAATTTAATGTATATTAAATATTTACAAGTCACTTTATTGAACTGGTATGCACATAAAATTTGATCAATTTTACTCCAAAAACAAAGCTACTGTTATAAAAATGGTTACAGTGAGGTCATTCTAAATCACTGTTATGAATTTTATAATGTCCATGGTCATCTTTTTCGAAAAGTTGCCAGCAATGACTGAATGTGTATGTCTTGGCCTTATACATTAATTGGTTGTGACATAACTGGCACTACCATGAAGTCGGGTTGGGTATAAAACAATATTCTATTACTTTCATACAATTGTGTGTACAAAGATAGTATATTCTTAAGACCAGTTTGTGATCTTATTGACCTTTACTGCTGAGTGACAGCATGTGAAAGGAGTCATATACTGACTCTGAGTGGGTGGTCCTATCTGGCTTTTAAGTTTTACATAACAGGAAGCAAACACAAATTCTTAGGCCTGTTACACAGCCATGCGTATGCTATGCATTACAGACTACGGATCCATAAGCAATTTGTTTTCACAGTCACATGTAGCAAATTCGTAGCAGATTAATTATATCATTCGACTTGTTTGTTTCAAAATGAGGGTGCTTCACGGAAAGCTTTTGTTCTTCCTTCTAGACTTCGGAGAATGACGCACACCATGTCGAAACTAGTCAGCCAGGTAATTTACCTAATATTAACATTAACACAGTAAAGCAGTTATTGATTGTTCAGTGAGGAAAGCTTTTGGCTGCACATTATTTGTATCAAAAAGAATGTATAATAGACAATATTGGGTTTACTCGCTACTAGTTCTAAGAATCTTGAAGGGAGCATTTATAAACCTATATAGTGATTTGGGTGAGGATGAAAGAAAGTTCTTTTAACTAATTTCGCACGTTTATTCAGTTGTCTAATTGCAGGGTCTAATACGTGAGGGATATGATGATGATAATGATTCAATTGTTCGATGAAGAATTGGAAAAAATACAACAAATGCAGCTTGAACTGAAACTATGTAATTATGTCCTACCGAACGTTTTGTTGTTAACATATGATATGGTATGATATATATTTCTCTCAACATATTCGACCCTGCTGACCGTTCACATTTCTGTATTTGGGCTAGCATTCCCTTACTTACACTATTTAAAAACTTTACACACTGATGTAACGTGACCTTAATACCAGCTCTTAACTATGTCTTTCATGTCTCTTCACTTTCACTTATTCCTCATTGTAATTTGTAACACTTATTATTTCTACTTATCTTATTCTCCACTACACTTAATAACTATTTATACTGTAACTTTAAAATTCAAAGCAATAATGTAGTTTTATTCTTACAACAATAACTCTTCACTTTCTACAATTTAATTCTACTCCCGTCAACATTGGGATTTCCACTCCACACAGTAACACAGTATTCGTTATTGCACTCCACAGACAATGACAATTTACTGGATTATTGATAACAACAATAAACTGTTAATTTTAATTAATGTTCACAAAGCACTATTTACAAATCAGAACTGTCAGTTCTCAGTTCGTTTGCCTTGGCTAGTTCTTCTAGCTCAGTCACTCAAGTTCACAGTATCTCGAACCACAGACCTTCAGAGACAGCCCACTGAACCTCGAACTCAGGTCCCCCAACTGCGGTCCACTGCACTCGAACTCAGGACTTCGGATACTCGCACAGTTGTGGACACACTCAAGTCGAACACTGGTCTCGAAGCTGGCTTCACTGCTACACAAGACTGGCTGGCTTGCTGTTCACCGACTATAACAACACTGCTCAAGTTCACTTGCGTGTCTGTAATTTATAACCACACCATAGTTACGAGAAAGTACGATTGCTCGAAATTTCCAGAAGATGGCGCCTATCTAGGCTTCTCTGGATTTCTCTCCTCAGTCACCAGCTGCTTTACTCCCCCCTCTCTGCCGTGGACTAGAGTGCCATCGCTCCTCTTACGTCACAGCACATGCCACAGGAAGCAGATGCGCGCACACTTGCGCCGAACCACGGCCGACCTTGTAATCCTTCTGCCGGTCGTGAGATCATATCCCAGCTCTGTCATAATACTAATTATTCCCATTTAACTTCATTTCCAGCTTTCTCATAACTAACTAAATAATTATTTTCTTTCCTTCTAATAACATAATTACATTTTAAACTTGTGTAATATAGAAGACTTAACCCTTGTTAACTTATATCAGAAAACATAACTTGTTATTAAATTCACTGTAGAAACACTTTTAACACATAATCATATTAACACTCGTACCGTAATCAAAGAACATTGGTTCAACTTGATTTATAATTTGGTTCTTAAAATCCACTGTTTAAACAAAAATAAGTCCATAACCTTGAGAAAGTGCATCTGTTCAATTCCATTTTTCTGTTATATAACTGCCATGCTATTTCCCCCCCCCCCCCATTGGTACACCATTTTCTCAGGTTATATATTGTTTTTTTTCTTCCCTACTGCCCCCTTGTTACACACTACTAACTCGATTAACACACACAGTACTACCCTTCTTCTCCTCGCAATTCTTTCCCCACTCTCTTCTTTCGTTGATTAAACTTTCTTCTGTCTTCCAACTCCAAGGTCTCCACAGCTGTTTTCATTTGAGACACTGCTAATTTCTCCACTTTTCTACGTCCTCACACATCTGCCTTCGCCTTAGGGTGACGTCATTATTGAACATATCCAGTTGCCAGTAACATAAGGTAATAAAAATGACCCAGATTTATAAATAATTGATATTAATTGACACTTCATTATTTCTTTCAAGATGTTCACTATAACCAAACCATCAATTTTTTGTTATAATCTATATCAGGAACTGCATTGGCCGCATGTATGAGAAGTTGCACATAGGAGTAAGTAATAGTCTGTCACTCGCTCGTATGCGCTCCACTGATACTAAGCACACCTGATGAGGGAAAGTCTACTAAGTGAGGGTGTACATGGAAGGAGAGAAGCATAAAGCTTCAAACTGTTTCAACCCCGACTGGGGGGGTGACATTTCTTTTTAGGGATGCAAAATGGGGAAATGCCCAATGTGAAATATGCAAGAAGCACGTGATGTGCAAAAAAACATAATTTAAATTTGCATTCTATGTTTTGTAATACACATGCTTGTGAAAAGTTCTTCTCTACAATGAAGTATATGAAGAAGCCAAGACTAAGAGCAAATATAAAGGATACAAAATTAAAAGCTGTTTTGCGGCTTCCAGTATTAAAATATCTTACATTGTAATGGTCTATGAAAAAAAGAGGTTGCTATGACAAATTTGATATATTAAATATGTAAACTTTATGATACAAGTTTTACGTTCTTAATAGAATTCATGATACAAATCAAGATTTCAGGTATAACTCCCTGTAAAGTTGATTTGAATAATTTCGAGGGGAAAATTGTTCCGGGGCCGGGCATCGAACCCGGGACCTTTGGTTTAACGTACCATTTAACATTAAATCGGTGGATCGGTGTCGGGTAGAGTTCCCGGGTAGCTCAGTTGGTAGAGCGTTGGTACGTTAAACCAAAGGTCCCGGGTTTGATGCCCTGCCCCGGAACAATTTTTCCCTCGAAATTATTCAAATCAACTTTACAGGGAGTTATACCTGAAATCTTGATTTGCATAATACACGTCACTGTTCGTTAACAGAAAACCACAATTTAAGTCACACGGAGTTAGTGTGCACTCGAAGTTGGTTGTTTGACAGTTGTCAGCCCACTTTGAGGTCTGTGGATATAGAGGGAAAAATTGGATCGGTGTCGGGTAGAGTTCCCGGGTAGCTCAGTTGGTAGAGCGTTGGTACGTTAAACCAAAGGTCCTGGGTTCGATGCCCGGCCCCGGAACAATTTTTCCCCTCAAAATTATTCAGAATTCATGATGTTTTAGTTGTCATGTTAATATTTTATGGCACTAGTACGATAATATGGCATATTAAGCATGATTTTTACTAATGATAAAGACTGTTTTTAATGCTGATGTACAAACAATTTTATTTTCAAACTCTTCGACCTAATTTTAAGCACATATTCGGTGAACACAGCCAATAAGAAAAGGTTATTTTACATTATACAAATGTAATTGAAGCCTGCCCTCAAAGAACGTTGTTCATCACATTTGCAACTTCACAGGAATGAAAAATAACAATTTGTGCTTTATGTAACATTGATCTTAGTTTAAGTCGTTTTGTAAATAAAACTTACCATTTCTCCTCCATAGTTACAAGAATAATTTACTGTTAAATGGTACCATGCAGGGATTATAATGAGAAAACGGTAACTTCCATGGAAGAAAGTTGTATATCATCACAGATTTATAACATTATATATCATATCACAAGTCCTGCTGCACTTCTATTTATTGTAAATATATGAATCCTCTAAATACATATATTGCCTTATTAGAAAGGATTATTAGTTCTTTTGTAGCAAAGGAGGCCTCTAAAAGTAGTACACAATACTTAATTTATTACAATGAGGAAGCCATGAGATATTTTACTGATGTAACAAATTCTGAAGAAATAAAACAGAATGTGTCTGTGTGTGTAAGTAAAACAAAATTTTGTTTTATGCTCCACAACACATTTGCATTCTGTGTTTTAAATATAATACATAATGAACTTCAAACATTCAAATACAATCTGCAAAACCTCACTCTTCACATCTTATAGAGGGTAAGTATATATAAAATTGCTTGTCCTATGGCTGCAGATATTGACACATGTCAAGCAAATCTCTCTTTTTCTCAGGTGTGAGTGAAATAAAAGCAGGTTACAGCTGAGGAAATTGAATTTCTGGTACAGGCAACTTAATTCTTGGCTGATTACCTCTTCTTCTCTTCATTACAGAGTATTTTACCTATGGATGTAATACATTATGACTTTTTCTGACAATGATTGCCTGGAGATCATCTGCCAGAAATTTTATCCACAGAACTTGTGTGATTTTTAATGTAGGATCATGTTTCAAGGTTTCATCTATCATAAAAATATCTACAAAATCTTCTTGATCCATCAATGAATGGTCTCTTGATACATGGCTCAGTTACTGCATGTTTCCAGTGAGATGGGACTATTACATTTGCCACAGTAATCTTTGCACAGCCTTTTTTAAAACAACCTTTGAGATTGTAAACTCAGGCCTAAATGGAAACAAACATTACAATAATATGTTAGTATGCTACGTATAGTGAATGTAAATGTGGTACACTGCCTATGTGATATACAGCGTTCTGTCCTTACCTTAGTTGGACACTGTTTCTCTTTCACAACATGCTCTGATGTTGATGTATAGCTTTTTCCGCTATTCCTCAATCATTTGCGTACATTGTTCTTCCAATTCAGTTGACTAATTCTTCTCATTCTGCTCTTATTCAACGTGAACATTACACTTGGTGATACACTCAGATTCCAACATCCGCCATCTTTGTTAATATACAACTTTCTTGCAGGGGAGGCAACTTTCAACTAAAAAAAATCTGCCTTATTTGTGTGGAAAATGATTTACATTCTGGTGCTAATATATACCTTGAACGACCTACAACCTTCTCCTATGAAAATCTCAGCATATCCAAATATTGATATACAATGTTCTTTGAAGGCAGGCTTCAATAAATTAATGATTTAAAAAATCTGAAAGCTTGATTTGCATAATACGCGTCACTGTTCATTAACAGAAAATCACAATTTAAGTGACACAGAGTTAGTGTGCACTCGATGTTGGTTGCTTGACTGTTGTCAGCCCACTTTGAGGTCAGTGGATATAGAGGGAAAAATTGGATCGGTGTCTGGTAGAGTTCCTCGGTAGCTCAGTTGGTGGAACATTGGTACATTTAACGAAAAAGGTTCCGGGTTCGATACCTGGTCCTGGAACAATTTTTCCTTCCAAATTATTCAAATCAGCTTTACAGGGAGTTATACCTGAAAGCTTAATTTGCATAACACACATCACTGTTCGTTAACAGAAAACCACAATTTAAGTCACACAGAGTTAGTGTGCACTCGATGTTGGTTGCTTGACTGTTGTCAGCCCTCTTTGAGTCTATGGATATAGAGGGAAAAATTGGATTGGTGTCTGGTAGAGTTCCCGGGTAGCTCAGTTGGTAGAGCATTGGTACATTTAACCAAAACGGTCCTGGGTTCGATACCCGGCCCTGGAACAATTTTTTTACGAAATTATTCAAATCAACTTTACAGGGAGTTATACCTGAAAGCTTGATTTGATTAAAAAAATCTCCTTTTATCATACTACGAACATTTCTTCGGCCAGTTAGAAATAGTTACCTCCCACTTTAATTTTTAAAGTGTAATTGGTCTTGTTGTCTCAACCATTCCTTACATATGCGAGCTGCATCTGTCCAGGCAGCTTTACAGTGTTGTCACAGCGCAGCAGGACTTCAAATTCCTTTGCAGAACGAAAACTTCCATTGGTTTGGATCAAATTTCTGCACATTTAAAGAACAATACTAAAATTCTTTGAATCATCTATTATCATAATACACTCCTCTCTTAAACTGACCGAGCATGTTGAGAATTAATTCAACAGCTTTCCCAAAATACGCTATGAAATGTTTAATATAAAATAATTTTTTTCTCGAAAAGGAAGCACAAAGGAGCAAAATTGTATTAAACTTTTTTTTTAACAACTCAAGGAATAACCCCTTCAAATTAATGACATTACTTGCTGTTCACCCTATATATACAGTAAGTGTTTCTCAACCTTTCTGATGATGAGGCCTCTCTTTTCCTCACTTTACTTTAGCGCGGTCCCCTAGTCTAAAGTGTAGAATGCACTGCAATGTTTCTCAATCTTTTTTATTTTGAGGCTTCTTTTTTTTTTTTTCACATTACTTTAGTAAGCTCCCTCGCCTGAGGTATAGACTAAAATGTAGAACATGCAATGTAGTAATGTGAAATCAATTCAAAAAAGAAAACAATTTAATTAGCCTATGTTTTTATTTAATGTAAAACAGTCGGATGTTTAAATTTTCATACATCAGCTTTTAAAATAATAATAATAATAATAATAATAATAATAATAATAATAATAATAATAAATTATTTTAATTATACTGAGGAAATATTTATATTGACTACTCTGAATTAAATATTCCTTAAATTATTTTATAGAAAAGAGGTTATATATATTATATACAGTAGCATATTGCCCATATGCTTTGGTTACTTTCTGTGAGTGAAGAAGTGGAAGGATGATGGAGCTTGGAGAAATGACATCAAGGAAAACTGTTGGTCTGTTTGGAAAATGTCTAACGGCTGGTAATATTGGAATTAGGAAAGAATAATCCTCGTCCCCTTCCTTTTCTTTATTTTTCTTTAGACCAAGAACTAAATTATTCTCAAATATCTTGTTTTCCTGGGGCCTTTTTCTGCGGAAGAATTTTTTTTTCTGGAACTTCTGCCATTTCTTCTTTCATCATCATCACCCACCCGAATTTCATTGTGTGTTACTGTCCATTTCTGAAAAATTTTCGACTAAATTGTTACACATATCACACAACAACTTCGACCTGATACGTCTATATTTGTATTCATGACAAAAAGAATGCCAAAAACTTTTCTTCTATCTACTTCACTAACACACATCCGTATCCAAAATCATAGTGCATTCAAACATTCACTGTACAGCTGCATATGACTGTGTAAGTCCACACTTATCCGAGGTATTCAACTGTTTTCCTTAGTCTGTAGCATGTAGAGGGACGTCTGTATGGATCCTACAGATGCACACAATACGCAGACCTGTGAAAGCTCCTATATATGTAAGCTAATTTGCTATGGATCCGTAGCATGTATGTAACGAGCCCTAGATTAAATTTGTGACTTCATCTGATGAAAAGGAAAGTTTTTACAGAGAAATTAAGTATTTTATTTTTCTCTGTTGTTGTAGTGGTTAGAGTTATGTTAATTTTATAAACTAATACATGTAGTTACTGTATCTTCAAGCTCTGAAATTTGTATTTGAAGATTTTGATTGAAAGATAATTCTATAGACAAACATTTTTTTACAGAATAATAAGCTCTCATTTTTTGCTCTTTCAGTAATGCCTACTATAATGTTAATTTTATTAATTATTTTTCATAGAGATCTTCAAGCTCTGAAATTTTCTATTGGAGGCATAATTCTGTAAATAATGAATAAGTAATTTCTCTGAAAGAATTGGTTTTGGAGAAATATGGCCTGCATAGTGTTTTGTCATTTCAACTTATGTTAAAAAATGTCGAGCTAATAAATTGAGAGTAACTATTCATTTTAAAATTGAAGACCCATTCATATACGAAATTTGTAGAAAAAGTACTGTGATGCTGCAAAAATTAGATTTCGAGATTCACAATCCCCGATATAAAAAATTTGATTTTTAGCATGCCATCAATCCTGCCTGTTTATGTATACACAGCCATTTCTCCTAATATGTTGAACAGATTTTGTTCATGTTCATTATCTACGTGTCATTTAATTTGGGAATGAAGTATATGAAATGTAACCATTTTTAATAAAAAGAAGTAATTATCTTCATTTTGAAAAATAAATTGACAAACAGATGATTTACCAAAATCAGCTCTAGTGATGAAGTGTGATATAAAATGGTATGGACCATATGTTTCTAAAGGGATTGCTACAGAATTAAACCTGTAACCAAAAACTTCATAAAAATGTTACAGCTTGAAGATATCTGTATGAGTTATTTTGTAAAATTAACATTACCTTTGTTATTTCAGATCTAGAGCAGGAAAAAGATCTTAATTTTCTGCAGATTATTACAGTTTAAACTTTCCTCATTGTCAGGTTAAAGTTTAAAGATAAAGTTAAGTAAATGTAAAATCATCCCTATCCCAGGCCATGGAGATCCACAGGTTGGTGGGACCTGTACACTTACAATCAGCACTAATGGCAGTAAGGATGTCAGTCCTACGTGGCTGTCACTTTTA
The DNA here is from genome assembly GCF_040183065.1 of Periplaneta americana. Taxonomy (NCBI): domain Eukaryota; kingdom Metazoa; phylum Arthropoda; class Insecta; order Blattodea; family Blattidae; genus Periplaneta; species Periplaneta americana. Next base: position 92,286,913 of record NC_091124.1, on the reverse strand, counting down.
TTCACAAGGAAGTACCTCTGGTACTCATTAATATTACAGGCTGAATAAGCCCCAGGACCATAGTGCTGCCAGGAGGATTAGATCAGTGGAGAAAATCCGCTACTCATCAGGAATCGAACCTATGGTCTTCCAACAATTTGAAGCATTACGAAAGTTAAAGACATCTACGCAAATTAACAGAACCCTAGAATTTGCAAAACAGAGCAAAATAGGATTAATATTTGTGTAAAATGCTTCTTATCTGTAGAATTGACAAATATACACATGAATTGTTTTTGTTTCTTTTGACAATTTAGAAACCAGGTAGGACTGTCAGGAATCTGTATTTCTAAAGGGTTTGGATTCTTATCTTTAACAATTGTCAAGATGTCACCTTTGTAAGGGTATGTGAATTTTTACAATAGAATATTGTTCTACATCTTCCACTTGAACAGTTTGCTTTTGCTATGCTGTTTAGTACCGGTACTTGAAAAATGAGTTTTTGATTAATTAAAAATATAATTATAAACTATTAATATCTTTTAATATTTTTTATCGATGTTCATAAATACAAAATAGTATCCTTTTAATATTCTTATCGATTTTAGTAAATAAAAAATAATATCCCTCTTTGAAGCTTTTGAGAAAGAACTTGTTTAATCATTTCTTGTGTTACTGAGAAATTACATGTTTCCCTACTTTGAATATGTACTCTGAATGACAGGACACAAGACAGTGTTGCTCTACTGCCTGTCCTTCTTTAGTATAACTGTAGCTGCTTAGGTATGCAATGGAAAGAACAGTTTAAGGAATAAATTTGAAGTGGGAACAGATCAAGAAATTACAGTATATGAATTTACTATTTTGAGTGATTTTGTGCAAGATTAATTAGTTCTATTAAAACTGCAACATTTATAAATTCAGAGACTGTGTTAATTTGAAAGTAAATTGGATTTGGTAGGTATGCAATGCAGAAGAAATAACTACTTGAGTAAATGTGTTAAGGTAAAGAATTGAATTCTTATGAAGCATGTAGACACTTCTTTCTTCTTTTGTACTCCCTTTAGACTTGTGTCTGTTGTCATACAGAGTTTTGCTACTTTTGTCACATTTCCTCATGCCATAGTTTCAATTGTCTGTAAGAAGAGAAGTTGCATATAATCTACTTATATGATAGCAGTTCTTAATAAAAATGACTTATTTCATATTAAGTGATTCTCGAATGAGTTTATTCATTAATACTAAATGTTAAGAATATCCGTCTAACTATTTAGGAGAAATTGCTGTCAGATAGACAGATGGAATGCCAAAAAGTAAGGTTTTTTTTTTATATTACCATGAAAATTTCGAAATCTACTTTTTTGAGCATGAAAGTACATTGTGATTTTTAGTCCTCCACACTACAGCAGGTAGAATGGCAGTCAGTATAACCACAGGGAAGTTGATAGCTCTCTTTAGACTCTATCAAGGGCAAGAAAACTTTTGCCCTCCCCCATTATAAAGGGACTGTAGATAACGGTTAGTGTTGGACTGTCTGTTTTAGTGTGTAAGCATGTTGTGACAAAGTTGAAAATGTTTATGATAGAACAACCAATTCTGCGACCACGAGAAGCATATTCATTACTGTGGATGGTTGCAGATTCGGCACCACAGTTTTGAAGTCCTGGTTAGAACATTTTTACCTTTTTACAGATGAAGCCCGTCATGCTATGTTAATTCTCAGAATCCTTATACAGTGAAAGAAACTAAACTGGATAGAGAGAAAGTAAGCATGTGGTGTGGATCCTGAATTCATTCATTCATTCATAGTGTTATGCCCAAGGGCAGGCCTTTCACTGCAAACCCAACATTCTCCATTATTTCCTATTTTCCGCCTTCCTCTTATTTTTGGCCCCATTTTTTTTTTTTTAAAGAACTGCTGTTCTGAAGTTTACTGTTTCATTATTCTGTTTCATTTATTGGACAGTTAAATTTAATGAAGAATAGCTGCTATAGGGGAACAACTTAGAAAACTCCATTGGTCTGCATATGTGTCAGTCTTAAAGAGTGACACAATATACTATTCACCTCCTCCTTCCTAATTGTCAGCCAATAACAGGAGAAGGCGTTACTTACATAGGCTTTTAATGAAGCAGAATATTTTCCCATTTTTTATACTTAATAATAACTGAAAAAGTAGTAATCAGGTTCTAATAAGGAAAAAAAGCGTGTTGAAGAGTATTGTTTGCAGATTTTTAAAATGTTTGAGTCACCGCAATGTAACAAATGTAAGACTTTTTAATTGAAGTTTGTTTTATACTGCTGTAGTGTGGGAAAATATGTTTTTGAAGTAGAAAAGCGATCAGCGATAACATTTTTTTTTTTTTTTTTTTAAGAGATAGGTGGGTAGTTGCAGTGTATGAAATCGTCTAAATAGATTTTAATTTATGTTGAAAAAACCCCATGTTAATAGAATAAGACAGCAAGATATCATCACTTGTTAAGTTTATGTCTGATCATGGTCTGTCAAGTAGAGCGTACATAAACATTATTTATCTTCAAAACCTAACCATGCTTTAAAAATAAGCATTTATTGTTTTGATTGGTTTCATTTACTTAAAGGGACAGACTAAAATGTTTAGTCTTTTCAGTTAGATTTTTGTAACAGAAATTGGGTCCCCACTTAACATAAAGGAACAATTGTGTCGCCACCTTTCCACAGAATATGGAAAAAACAAGTGGAAGAAATGTGTTGAGCATGTTAAAAATACCAAGAACAATATTTTTCTAGTGCTAATGTAATAGACAGTGAAACTGACACAATAATTTCGTTAAGAGAGTGTTTAACTGATAGCAGTGATGCATCAGATGACTTGTCAATCAGTAACAATGATGGTTCAGATTAATGAGGGAAACTCCGACTCTGCCTCCAGTGCAGTGGTAAGGTTTAATAACCTCCTACAACGGAGTTTTCCCAGTTGTTAACCTATAAAAGGTTTTATTTAACAGAAAAATGCTATGGCTCATACAGACCATGCATCAATAAATGTGTTAGGAGACATTTTCGGAGAGAGGATAATTTCTAAGGACTATGCCTCTGACATTTCCTAATCTTACTCCACCTGATTATTTCTTTTGGGATCCTGCAAAGTTGGTAAGTTGGCAGTAGGCCTATACCAAGGCAACTCTAAAGAATTGATGACCTAAAATTGACAATAAGAAATTACACAAATTCAGTGACAAAATGAACTTTAGTTAAAGTGTTCCATAATAAAATAAAACGTGTGAATGTACACCTTCGACAGAATGGGGGACATTTTCAATATCTTATTTGAAAGGGGAAGTTCACATTATTATTATTATTATTATTATTATTATTATTATTATTATTATTATTATTCTCTCTTTTTACTGATTTCTCTAAATCCACTTCAACCAGTCTGTCAATGACCTAACATCAAAAAGGATTTGTAATCATTTGTGAGTGGTTGTTTAAGCTAATGCTAACACAGCCAGGGTTACCCCTACACTGCTCGATCCAGAGGGTTCTTGCTTATTTTGCTACTGTGGAGCGACTTAAAGATCAGACTGTTCTTCCTCTTACTATTTCTTTTCTTTTTCATGGTTTGGACTATTTAATCGGTTCTGGCTCCATATTGTTCATACTGTCTCTTCCTTGGCCGATCTGGGTTTCTTCTGCTTTCAGGTTGGTGTTTTAAGTCTAATTCAAGGTTTCTGATTTGAGTCATCCTGTCATATGTTCCTACCAGTTTTTTTTTTTCTGTTTTTGTTTATTATCTAATTTAGTTTTTCTATTTATAATTCTTGTCAGATATCGGTATTTTTTTCTTGTCAAGTTTTGTGTTATTAGCTATTGATCTGAGGAATCTCAATTTCTGCTGCTTGTATTCTGGACATATGCCATGCCATTAGTGTCCATGTTTCTGATCCATATGTAAGAGTTGGTATTGCTATAGAGTTATAAATAGGAGGCGGATGTTAATGAAAAGTCATCTTCTTATTTTTTACATTAGGAACGATGCCTATTAATATAGAAATCCTTTCTGTGTTAATATAAACTTAAAAAAAAAGTAATTTCTTATATTGCATTTTTTGACGTTTTTGAACTAATAGATCATTTTATGTTTTTTTTGGCATTTTTTGGTCATTTTTAATACTTTGAAGAACTTTTAGATTATTTGGAATGCATTTTACTTTTTTCTTTACTGATAGGTCTGTTAAATCATTTTCTAACCAAATAGGTCAGTAGTAATTACCTACTGAATAAATAAATAACAGTGAAGTTTGAGTTTTATAGTTTGGAGTAGACTCTAAAGTCCATCTCTCATTCCACTGAAGGCTTCACTTCACACAACGGAAGTAATATAAAATGCTTGCAGCAGCTTAGTTTAAGTGAGGACTTTGACCGTTATTGTTCTTTTGTCTGTATGAGGGTGTCTTTAGAATTTATGTTTGGAAGGGGGTAACTTTCACCATGTCCTGGACAGGACGTTGCGTCCTCAACATGGTTTGGAAGGGATGTCTACTGTAGTAGACAGTATTTTTAACAGATAGCAAGAATGCATGTTGCGCCCACAATTTGTTTTGTCATTCACACTTTCTCATATGGAAGATCTGGTAGCAAAAGTGAAGTGCGGTAGGAGGAGGAGACGGAGAATGAAGGCACTGACATGGAACACCCCTGATTGAAACACATTTTAAACCCTCATTAAAATCTATAGTTTTCCCTTAAAACTTCATTTTGTTGCATGTTCTTTTCTTTATCTTAGCCAAATTCCAGGAAGTTGCCTCCTCTCTCCGAGATTTGCAGGGCAGTCATTGAAACAAGGTGACTAATTTTTAAGAAGTTGTGGTGTGAGTACGGTGAATAATATTTAAATGTCATTTTCTTTTAATCATATGTCATTTTTCCATTAGTTTAATGGCATTTTAATTATCATTTTAAGTAGATTTTTAGATTATCAACATCCGCCCCCAAGTTATAAAGCTTTATTGTAGAATACTTCCTTGCTTTTTGTGTAAGTGTGCATTGTAATGTTCCTGTTATGTGATTAAATTTATTTATTTTATTATTTATGTTAACTTTATTTTGGTACGAGACATTACATCATATTTGAACTATGATGAAGGATGTATTTCAGGCCACTTTTCTAATGTTCATATAATTGTCAAATTTTGCATTTATAAAAAGTATTATTTTATTGTGCAAATCTAGTCTTTCAGGTGAAGCTCCCTGTAAAGCAGATTTGAATAATTTCAAGGGAAAAATTGCTCCGGGGCTGGGAAAAGTTGAGACGGTGTCGGGTGGAGTTCCCAGGTAGCTCAGTGGTAGAGCGCTGGTATGTTCAACCAGAGGTCCCGGGATCGATACCCGGCCCCGGAGCAATTTTTCCCTTGAAATTATTCTTATTATTTTATTCATATTGAAACAGTAGAGTGAGATCTACTTCGCACACCTAATAACTTCTTTATCTAGATTCCAATCCATGTATCTTCGTCTGACATTCTATAAGTATTCCTACAGAAATCGTGATGATGATGATGATGATGATGATGATGATGATGATGATGATGATGATGACAGCGACTAAAACAACTATTCCCAGTACTACCAAAATCCCAGAGCTAGAGCACTTTCTTATTTATAAATACACCACTAACTGTGATACTTGTTCTGTAGTCACATTATCCAGCGTTACTTTGGATCTAACTGGATATGTACCTTTAAAAGTCGTTTTTGTTTTTGCACCGGATATTTCGATTTTAAATTCTTTGGCAATATTTTTGAGGCAGTACAACACTAGACTATGTGAAAGAAAAAAAAGTAGTTCGGCTTTTCATAGGACTGGTAATATTATTTACAAAAATATTAATGACTATGCAGATGGTGAAAAGATTGTGGAAATTGCGTTATTATTACCAATAACAATACATCAAGAATTATATTATGAATAATTATTAGAACAATCTCTCTATAATTTTACCCTCGAGTTTTGTTCCATCATCAGGCAGGGAAGCAAAGCACATTACTGTTAAGTGTGTCACTCTTTATTATCCCTAGGGTAGAAATTAAAGCAAACAGAGAATCCTTATAGTGGGAATGTTATAACTTTGTAAAAAAGGAATTTGATAGAATGTAAATATGGATAATAATTTATTGGACAAACTGCGCCTAACATAAAGTTGTTTTCTTTTCTGCATAATATATACAATGAAAATGTACGTTTCATTTAATGAAATCTCGATTTGTCAGAAGCTGTTGGTTGCAAATGCTTGATTATATTTTCATTTTACTTCCATATTGTTGTTAAATTGTAGAAGGCTGTAGTATCATGAAGTTCTGCCCAAGACAAGTCGTTGATTTTGTTGTACTGTTTTGATATTCTTATTTTTGCCTGTTACCATAGGTTTACCTTATTTGAGTTAATCTGCCTCAAGGTATCTATTAATGGTTCAGACTGGACTGCAGTCTTGGTTTTCCAAGGTGACCAAGTTTTCAGTATTGTGAAGGTCATTGTCTTTGCTAGCCAACACAAGTTGACTGAAAAGTTTTTGTATGTCTTTCTGATAATAGGTTTTTAGAAGTAGACTATACACGTTAATTTTAATGTGATTGGAGACTATAAGAACAGAATAAAATAGTACAAATTTGCTCTTGAGTTAACATTTTGGTAATTAGAGGCAATATAATACATTTTTGGTCTTCCATTTACCTTGCTAACTATTGGATCCAAGATTCGCAGACACAAATCCTGTTGAGGGCAGTGATTTTAAAGTGACTATTACACTTTTACTACGTCATACTACTTTTGACCAATAAAGCGGTACGATGATTATTATTATTATTATTATTATTATTATTATATAAATCTACATTTTTACTTCCCTCTTGGTGAAACAATACACTACTTAGACCACTTCTGTGGTATAGAAATCAGCATGCAGGCTTATCGCACAATTTCTATCGCTTCCCTAGCATTTGTTTAATTTTATCGTTTCCCTAGCATTTGTTTGTTTTTATCACTACCCTAGCACTTGTTTCTTTGTTTGCCAACATTTCAAACTGAAAATTCTTTACTGTACTGTAAAATACACTTTGTGATCGTAATTTGTTTCCCGCATACAACAAATTATAATAACTCGTTGCCCGCATAGATAGTCGACTAAAAATTGCTGCTCCATTGAAACATTTTGGTGAAGATAACATTAGTGAAATAGAATTTTAGTAAGTAAATTAATATCTATTTTATTGTATTAGAGTACTTTATTTGTTCTAATCTTTATATACTTTTTCCTATTTCTATCACCTTCGTACCATTTTTGTTTCTTTGTTTGCCAACATTTCAAACTGCAAATTCTTTACGGTACTAATCTCTAGTGAGGTTACTGTTGGTAAATTCTAAGTAGTGTATTTTTTTTTCTTCTCGCTGTTATTAAACTCGCTTTAACATCTCTGGTCATATCGCGAGTTAATCTTCTGTGTGAAATCCGAAAGCCTGTGTACTATTGTTGAGACTGGTTCTATTGTTGTGAACTAGATGGCGACTGTATATGTTTGTTATGAATATGATTTCGGTGATGAATGAGGTCAGTGATATTCAAGGATGTTGTGGCCCGAATTCCTTGATATTTGCCTTACGGTTGAGGGAAAACCCTGAAAAAATCTCAACCAGGAAATTCAACTCGACCGGGAATCAAACCCAGGTTCTCTGGGTAAGAGACCTGCATGCTGATTTCTATACCACAGAGGTGGTCTAAGTAGTGTATTGTTTCACCAAGAGGGAAGTAAAAATGTAGATTTATGTAATAATAATAATAATAATAATAAAAATAATAATAATAATAATAATAATAATAATAATAATAATAATAATCATAATCGCATAAAAGAAACATGTCCCTGTTAGAGGACTCCAGGCAAAATCTGTCGCCAATTTTTTGCCCATGTATACAAAGAATTAGAGAAGCCTGTGGATCTTTCAGCTGTGCTGAATTGCATTCACGGATGTTAGGAGGTTATCAGAACATTGTTTAAGCACATTGTTTATCAGAACACTTACCACAGTCTGCTATATACAGTCGCGAAGCTTGAGGTGATTTTTTTTGCAAATCTCGTGATAAAGCGCTCCAAGCGGTTAGCAACTAGAAACAATAGACTGTCCACGGTCGACTTTGGACTGTGTCGTATTTCCATCGAGTATATAGTAGCTCGTTGCGTATTTCACATTGATGCTTGTGAAATGTTCGTTATTGGTTGTAATGAAAAAGTTAATGGCTAAAATACAATAATTGGAATAATAATATTTTACTAGAGATTTAGAAAAATTAAGTTTGTTTTAATGAAATTTATTGATCACGTTTTATTTTCAATTCTGGTGGGATTATTATTGCTTAGGCCTACTTTTTTTTTTCAAATGATATGTTTTTAATTATAGCTATTAATTTTGTTGTTATTTTTATTTGTTACTTTACTAGAGACGTAGAAAAAGTCTGTTACAATAAAATTTATTGATCACGTTTTATTTCCAATTCTGGTGTGATTATTATTGCTTAACCTCATCCCACTTTGTTAACTACGTAAGCGTACACTACAAGTACCGGTACACGTAAGTTACTCCATTAATTCATATTTCCATTATTATTGTTGTAAAGGGAAATGCAAATTAATATTTATTGGTTTCATAGTTAATTATCGCTATAATCGTGAATGAGTGAAGCGATTGTAGTAAATTTCAGTTCGTTTTGCACAAAGAAAAATAATATTAACCTATTTCTTGCAGGTATCTTCGAGTTTAAGGTGGAATTTAATATGCTTCATTAAAATAATAAATTAACTTTATGCATTTAATATTTCAATAATGGAAGGAAGGTGTTAATTTTTCCAAAAGAACACAACGAAAGTGTAACATATTTTGTCGTCTACTAGGAGAGAGATCTGCGATGATGAGGCGATAGTAGCGATCCTAGTGGTGGGAAACTACCCATGTTTGCATTTTTACTACATATTGAGCTTCGCAACTGTATATAGTAGACTGTGCACTTACTATGAAGAGTGTACGTACATAAACAACATTAGAGTACTTTTTGGATTGCCAGTGGGCAATACCCATAAACAAGTGTCAAGTTATTTTATTTTATTTTTGTTTTTCCTTTCTCTGTTCTTGTTATTCTCAACTATAATGTATTTATTTATGCACAATAAAGTTTACTAAATTATAAAAAAAAAAAAAAAAACATGAACAACATACAGCATTTCTGAGAAGATACCATTTTTGTTGCTTTGTGAGTAAACAATAAAAGTTAGAAAAAAAAAGTTTCAGTAAAAGTTGTTTCTTTTTAAAAGTAGTTTCCAGTGGTACCTTAAGTGACCCATGTTCTCATTTGAAATTTCGAAGTTGACCACAGGTACCCCTACTTCCGGTTTGTTACTGAAAATGGTACTACCACAATCGATTCTTTACATAGGTTTTGGTTATCAATTTTTTTTATGAACAACCAGTATCATAGTTGTCGAGAAAAAAGGCTGATAGGTGTGGTCTGAAAACCCGTATATATACATATATATATATATATAACTTTTAATTTGTAATAACTTCTTTAGTAAATAGTTTTACGTCCACTTGATATATTTAAGTTGACTTGAGAACATCTTAATGCAATATAAGGTCATGATGTTCATTGGTTTTATGTAAGGGCTGGTTAATATAATAACATATCTGAAAATCTATTTTTAACATATTTTTATATAATTCACGTTTGAGAAGTTTGATTCACATCTATAGGTCGCAAACATTGATACAATAATGTTTGATGTAAGTCTGAGTTCGGAGTTTTAAGAATTTTACACCAGCTTTTGTTTATAGACTTCGTTTTAGTGAACTTTTGTCACGGTTTTCAAATTATTCTTTAGTTTTTTACTGACGGATCCCAGATAAATGATTGTGTCGGTTGTTCCATCGTTGCAAATGGACAGATATTTAAATATAAATTGAGCCAATAAACTAATGTTTTTACTTCCGAACTTACACTTTTTACACGCTTTATTTTTAATGAGACAACCCCGGGGGAGATTCCTTATCTGCTCAGACTCTTTAGGCTCCATTCAGTCCCTGCAGTCTTTGAATTCTGATGATTCGTTTGTGTTGAGAACCCAGGAGCTTTTTCACACACTCCTAAGCTCTTATTCTGAGATTGGTGTAGTGTGGATTCCGGGTCATGTTGGAATCCCTGGTAACGAGGCAGCGTATGCTGCACCAAGGGACTGTTCTATAGTCCGGGTCAGCTTACTTAATACCCTAAGGGTGAAACCTAACCATTTTTCCACTATTACTAGATATGCTAGTGGATTATAGGAATTTTCTAGCTCTCAGGTTGAATTTTCTTTTACCAACTTCGTTTCGAATTTAAGGTACTGACAAATACAACTGGCAGTTATTTTCTAACTGTTATGTTGGCAGCAATGATTTCGGTTTACAGTAAAGCAAACTGATGAAAATGCAAGTAAGTAAATACATTTTTAGGTTAGGTCTCATGAATCATAAACTCTTTAGTCAAGGCAATAAATTTCATATTGCATGACGAAATAAATTTTAATATTAGATCATACTAATCCTAATTACCAAACATAATATCCGAGAAGTCCAGGAGGAAAATATACTATTTCATAAATAAATTATTGAACCATTTAGGAAACACCTCGCAGCATAAAGATGAGATGTGGTAAATAAGCAAGACATTGTTATTGTTAACACTATTATTATTATTATTATTATTATTATTATTATTATTATTATTATTATTATTATTATTTCAATACGTAGCATTGTGATTTTACTCTCTTTGGTGATATCTGATATTAGTTGGCAACACTGAAGAGACGGCCAAATTATACTTTCAGGAACTACTCTTAAATGATCCTCACTATACTGTTCTCCAACCAGGAGATAAACCGTGAAAGGAATGTGCTTACTATTGCGTCATCTATCGGAGCGAAGTAGATAGATAATATTAGAGTTATAACGTCAGTTTAAAAATCATACGCTCTCCTGCATATGCTATTTCCTGTATGGAGAGATTAAAAGACCAGGAAATTAACCGTAATATAATTTTGTAACTAGGGGAGTATAAAAATGTGTATATCAGTGTTATTGTTTGTGCTTTGAGAGATAGCCAATAGAGATACGAGTATCCACGTGTGTGACCTTATGACATCTTATGACATCAACATTCATTCACAGCATCACCCCGCTCCGTCTCATTCCCTGGAGACTTTCTCGTGGTTGGAGTACAGTATGAATGGACCTCAGGTGTATTGGCGCGAGAGGTGACTAAGCATTCAGAATTACTTGAAATGTACAATATGGTGGCAATGGAAAGGAGAATGGTCTGCACAAGAGGGAAACAAATTACGAAGCATAAAGAACACTGTTCGAGTTAGGGATTCGTCCACAAGAGCATCACGACACAAAGAAGTTTTACTCATGCGGTTGAGGATTGGCCACTGTCATTTGACACATGGCCATCGCCTACGTGGTGAACCTCAGTCGGAGTGTGATATATGCCCTGTACCACTTACGATTGAACATATTGCACTGTAGGAAATGTGACTGTGTCCGTTGACAATATGCAATCCGGCCGACTCTACGTGACGCCCATGGAAATGATTTTAATTCTGGAAATGCAGTTGTGAGATTTTTATCCGTTATAAGACTTGATAGGGTGATTTAGTTTTTATTGATCCGTTTTACTTATCCTCCGGACCCTTTACATCCGGAGGTTCATTTGCTGTTTTATATTTGTTTTTACACATTGTAGTTAACATTTCGGACCTTCTACATCCGAATATTTTATAGAATTTTATTGTTTTGAAATGCGCCGTATATTTTGTGTTTATTTTATTATTTTATCGTTTCGTTTTAAACACTACCTAGGGTCTGAGAACTGCTAATTTTTGTGTTAATACTGCATTTGTGTATTTCGTTTTTAATGTGACATTGTTTTTTAGTTCGTGTTAGCATTCAGCTTGTATTGTTTGTGTTTTTGATTTTTGAAGAATTTTAGATAAGGGCGCAAATAGCCATAGTAGCTGACGCGCCCTTTTTAAACTTCACTAACTTGACACAACAAACAGTTTCTTACAATTTGTCAAATTATGCACATATTTGAGTCCTGAGTATCATAAATTTCAAATTGTATGTTATCTTGATCTGTTCCAGGTAACATTGTTTCGTTTCTCCAGTGACGTTGTTAAAATTTGTGTCAGTAAAATATATTTGGATAATTATATAGTATGAATATTTCCACCTAATTCTGTATTTTTGTAAACAATCTTATTTAGCGTAGCTTCTTTCTCTGTTCACTGTTTGTTGTGTGAGCCAGAATTAAACTTTTGGCAGGCGACTTGCCACATATTGGGTATCACTGACTTACATTTCTCTTTGATCCCTTTCTGTCAAGCCTACTATCTAACTTCTGTAATGTTGACTGAAAGTTGCTGCCTAATAAAATGCACATGCAATAAACTTACCATATGTAAATCAGTTTTTATTTTCGACAGTTCCTGAACAAGTTTCCAAGATTGTTGTGGCATCTGTTCTTTTCAGTTGAACTAAGCCTAACATTTTTCTTCCATTGTATTGTCGTCTACGTAGCAAACAGTGATAGTTAATTCTGAAACATTATTTATATTTGTTGCTTATTAAAACATTATTTATATTTGTTGCTTATTAAAACACTTATAATGTAATAGAATCATTTTTCGACAACACTTACTTTGGGATAAACGTGTTCTTTTTCTTTGCAATAAATTAAGAAAAATTATTCACTATTTTATTATCCTACGAAATTATTTGACTATCTATACTTTACGACTGATTTATCTCATATTAGTACAAGCTATATTACAGTATGGTATTATAGGATGGGGATGTGCTTTCAGTACCTCCCTCATGCCTGTAACACTGCTATAGAGAAGAATAATAAAAATGTCTTAATAAGCTTCTTGATTACCCCTCAGAACTGTTGTATTCTGACTTTAAAGTATTTGATAAAGTATGCCTGACAGAGCCTAAATGTAACACAACTGTAGTTTATAATCACACTAACAACTTCGGTCCAAGGATCTATAATAAATAATACATAGATTACCAAACATTCAGTTTGCTAATGCTCCTTGTTAAAAATACAATTAAAAATATTGCTTAGAGAGAGAAAATATAAAATAGTCTCAATTACTGTAATATCTATGTTTTTCTTTTTCTCTTTTTTACTTTTTATTATGCTAAGTAATAAAATGTCTTAAAAATTTGTGGAATGACCCCTGAGCACGAGTATGTACCCTTTCTGGGGGTGCTAGAGTGATTTTTTACATATAAAAAAATGTAACTTATCGTTGTTATAGCAATAATAATTATTATAGTATATTCTGGTGTAAAACCTCAGCAATACAAGATATAAATTCACTACTTGTTGCTTTACTTATGTAAGTTGAGCAAGAAATTTATTTACCCAATCATTTAGTGTGTTAGTTTTAGTAGCACTCTCTTTACTAGGGGGTTCATATTTGGTAGTATGATCATGATCAGTATGGGGAGGGGTGACATTACCTGTATAAACCACTAACAACTTTACTCATCATTATACACCACCTTCACAGCACATAAATAACTAATAAGAATAAAATACAGTATTTTAACATTAGGCACTTCCCTTCGTTAGCTAAGTAACAAATATCCATTAAAACAGAAATATAGTACGATATGCGTTTCGGATGATTCGCGACTCTTTTTCTTCATATGAGTTGCAAAATCTCATGGTAGGATTTATCGTATTCGGGGTAGTAGTGCTGCAGTAATGACAACTCCTGAAAGAGCGAATAAAACACTAGTAGGCTTAGAAATATGGAAAAGGAGCATTCAGGTAGGCGCCCACCGGAAAAAAATTCGATCGACGCGTTCGGATTTTTATTATAGTATCGCTCACTTGTCCGAATTTCCAAGTTAATAATCAAATATTGTTGTACGCTAGAGAGCATTATTTCATTGTAGTGTTCTGGACTGAACCTGAAAATAAAATGAATAGGTGTGTAAATTAAACTATGAAGAACTTACCTGGTTGATTCAATATTTTATCAATCTCATCTCGTATGTTCTTTCTGCATATTACATTACTATAATTCTAATTTGATAAATCGTAATCTTCACGTTATTCATTTAATTTATAACTTCAATATTACCGCGATTGAAGACCTTGCGATCGATATAATTTTCATGCCATTCTTTATTTCGATCTTGGCTTGTACGGAAATCCGTTTATAATTCTCTGTCCAGAATTCTAGACGGAACACGGTCAAGTGCGCGATGCTCCATTTAAAATAATGCAAAGAATAAAAATCCGAACGCGCCGAACGAATCCGTGATAGCGATCCAGTAGACTACATACAAAAAATTCCGCGGTGTGAAGTTACGTTCTGCTCTACCAACATATGCAGAGGGTATGCTTACTTACAAATGACCCTTTAGAGAACTCGGAGGGTCATTGCCACCCTCACATAAGCCTGCCATCGGTCCCTATCCTGAGCAAGATTAATCCAGTCCGTACCATCATACCCCACCTCCCTCAAATCCATTTTAATATTATCCCATCTACGCCTCGGCCTCCCCAAAGGTCTTTTTCCTTCAGGTCCCCCAACTAACACTGTATACACATTTCTGCATTCACCCATACGTGCTTCATACCCTGCCCATCTCAAACGCCTGGATTTAATGTTCCTAATAATTATGCGTGCAGTTCTGCTTAACTTTCTCCATTCTACTGTAACTTCATCCCACTTAGCCCAATATTTTTCTAAGCACCTTATTCTCGAACACCCTTAACTTCTGTTCCTCTCTCAAAGTGAGAGTCCAAGTTTCACAACTATACAGAACAGCCGGTAATAGGTATAACTGTTTTATAAATTCTAACTTTCAGCTTTTTTGAGAACAGACTGAATGACTAAAGCCTCTCAACCGAATAATGGCAGGTATTTCCCATATTTATTCTGCATTTAATTTCCTCTCGAGTGTTATTTATATTTGTTACTGTTGCTCCAAGATATTTGAATTTTTCCATCTCTTCAAAGGATAAATTTCCAATTTTTATATTTCCATTTTGTACTATGTTCGGATCACGAGCCATAATCATATGTTGCCTTTCCGGGATTTACTTGCAAAAGGCATGCTACTAATGAAATATGCTTCGCAGGACGATAATGGATATTACTTTCTGCTAAAGTTACGGCCTTGTAGAATATTGGTCCGGTGATTTGGTAGAATAGGAAAATCGGATATTCTACGGTAGAAATGATCGTAACATTGATCAGAAAAGAAACTTAAATGCATGTAGGCCTACTAGGATAGGATTTAGGATAGATACTCAAATATGGTTGTAAGCTGGTTTTGAGTGTTATAATTGGTGTGAATGGTAATTTGGGCGTATGTGTAAGATATCAACTAGGCCTAGAAGTTCTAGACCCGTAGAAAGAATTTGTGATACTTCTCTTAAACAATCACAGACTTTTTCTATGAATAATTAGTGCCCCCTTATTAGGAATATTTTTCTGGAATACGATGAAAGTTCCGGAAGTTACCTGAGTTGATTGTTTATTAAGAGTTTCTGTAGCAAAACGCATGTTATGGTTTAAATTACTTTATATTAATTTGCCGATTCAGAGTTGCGCTTGGGGTGGATTGGATCCCCGCTTGGGCTGATTACTTAATTGGGTTTTTTCCGAGGCATTTCCTAACCGTAAGGCGAATATCAGGTAATATACGTCGAATCCTCGGCTATCACCAATTCCAACGACGCTAAATGACCTAGTAGATACATATTCGCTAAATAACCAAGTACAAATTATATGAATTAATCTTCAATTTAATTTCAATTCATTAGAAATGAGGTAACAACGTTAAAGATTTAAATTGTTAGAAATTATGCTTTGGGTAGTCAAAAATTGTTCAATCATGTCATTTTCATTATTAGAGCAGGCTTTGTTCTATTTCCAGTCGCAGCTATATAATTTGATTTAATGTTAAAATTAACTATCATAATTTCTAATTTTCCTCTGATTGAGGTTATTGCTGATATGTACAGATACGGAATTAAAAAATAGGCCGAGTCTTGGTAGCAGTCCTCCTCTGTGTAGGCAACAAGCTTCGCAAGACTGTCCAGAAGTAGCATACATTTAGGCGCTCTTGTTTACTGCACATGCGCAATGCGTTGTATCTGGAACAATAAAATTAGGTGGTCCAAATTTTGTTTCTGAATCTGTACATCTATTTTATCAGGCAGTACATCTCACTTGACGATACGTGTCAGAGGAAGAACAATAATTGTTTGTATACATCTGAAGTCTAATTAGTATAACATGTAGCTATTAGGCGATGTATGCAGTGGAGGGGGAACGGAACTGGCCATCCTACCCCGTTATCTCCTGGCCTGGTTCCTCATAATTGATGCCTTGGTTTCAATTGTGTGGTTCAGACCTGTCTTCGGACAATTAACTAAACATTTTTTTATTTTATAGTCCGGTTGATTTACTTACATTTTTAAAGTACGAGTAATAACTTTAGTGCTCAGTAGTTACTGCATTATGGTAATCAATCCGCAATATTTCCATTTGGTTTCCTTCTTGTTCTTGATGGTTTTTGTATCGTACAGTTCTCATACTTCAGACCTAGGATTAATGCTTAGAACCTTTATTTGAGCAGTGAGGTGTTCCTGCTTACAGATATCCTATATACACACTCAGATTCTAGATTTTTACGAGTGCATGTATTACATTTAAAAGTCTCGTTAAAGACATATTTCCATGCTCAGGACGAGAATCGAATCCGGGATGTCATGATTTGTAGTCAGGAATGCTGACCACTAGACGACGAAGCAGTATGTTATGTAGAATCTGATATTATATGGGTAATATCGTTTTTAATAGCGTTGATGGATAGCATCGCCTGTTGTTTATGCAATTAGCAGAGCCCTAGTGTATCTAAGACAGTGATCTCAACATTATAAAGTGTAGAGCTCATTGATCTAAGATTGCATTTTACAAATGCTACTAGGAAAAGTACCGTATTCTACACTGCCATTTTATATTCTGTGATAATCTACCGCAGCTTCACACCTTTACTCTCTGCTATACCCATTTCCACACTAAATTGCTAACTTTCAACTATCCACTTCGTGGTTACTATTGCAGATAAATGACATAGCTATTTCCTCATCCAACTTACTTTAACCTTGTCACATACCTCTGCCTCCTGTCACTTACCTATCTCCTCATCGAATATATGTTAGTTCCAATACATTTCTAACACTACTTAAAAACTAGTAATTTCCAATAATCTCTGTTTATGGTTCCGCCATTACTGTCATTTCCAATACTGTTATCACAATGACCGTATATTTTGACACATATGTCAGAAATGGTAAATAATAATTGCACAAAGTCAGAATTGTAGATTACTATTTCACTAAAGGAAACAATAAAAATGAACTTTCTCTCCCACTTCACAGACTGAAGACTATCTACGTTAAAAAAAACATAGGTGTGGTTAAAAGTTCATAGCAGACATAGTCTTATCATAGTTTAAAAATTGTTTATTGTAAATTTAAAAACATGCATGTGGAAGTCCTATTATAATTATTCAAGTTTATGTATTTAGCTTAAAGTACGGAGTCATTTTTCTAGTGAACGCTTACGGTTAACAAGATCCTAAAGAGCTCCAGAAATCCCTTCTTCAATACGCGCGTGTACCAGCCGTCTTCTCTTCGTTGGCTGAACATATAGGTGACTCCTCTTTATTTCAAGTTCTTGTTTAACACTATCCTGGCGAAGGTATTTTATGGATTCTAACATATTAGGATGGGGCTTTAACACCATTCGATTCAACTTATTATGCCATCCTTCAATGGAGTTATTCGATCTATGTTTTTCACCGTACACATTCCACATGAGTCCATACGTATCATTTGCAAGCCATTGTTCAACGAAGTAATCGTTAAAACTTGTCACTTTTTCTTTTTGGGGCGAATTTCCCATAATGATGAACCATGCATCTTCGATGAAGAATGGTGGTAACAAAGTAAGTGAAGCACACGTTCTGACATGGAGGCGTATTTCCTTTTTTCCTGCATAATCTTGTGCAAGTCCTGGCTGTTGTACCTTGAGCCAGAAACACTGGGTAAAATGAAAATTGCATCCACTCACTCGCGTTTTAGGAAAGACACTACTCCAAGCTTGTATCACAGGAGTTACAAAGTCCATTTTTACAACTTTTGGTTTCCATTCCGGACAATGGTTAGGTTATTTTTTTGTTCGGAAGAAGAGCATAAATCACTGTACACAGTAAAGTTCACTCAGTATAGTAAATATCTGATTAAACTGCTTGCAGCAGCTCTTGAAAGTTCCATCGACGAACATTACTGTTGACTCTTTGAGAGTTTCCCCTAGCTATTTTACTAGCAAATATTATTCTTTCATCAGTGTCGTCGTCTGTCCACAAAAAATAATATCCTCCTGTTAGTTGTACAGGTATTATTATGTCATTTCTATCGTTTGGTATTGACGTAGTTCCCAATTCTTTTCACCTATACAGAGTTGGGGCTAGAGAATTGAATTGGGGAATTTCCGTCACAAACTTGTAACCTAAACTAGAAACTTCGTGAAATACTTCCCTATATACTTTTGGCATGGGAGTTACTTCTTCTCTTGCCCTTTTCTTACAAATGAATTTACGTTTTTCTATTTCATATCTTGCTACATCTGCAATACAGCTGTGTTCACTACCAACAGATACTACTTGGTGATTTTCGTTTGTTTGTAATTATTCCTCTGCATTTTACACTGTAATATTTTTTTCACACAACCAATTCGTCGTAGATTTATTTCGTTTACTTACTTTGTACTTGTAACCTTTGTGTACTTAAGATGGCTTGTTTTTTTGTCGTTACTAACATGTCAACGATTTCCAATTTGAAGACGAACAGCGCCTAACAGACTTAACGCTTCAACATTCCCTGTAGGTATTTGTAAACATTGCCCTCTAGGCAACGATTCTAAGCAACAACAGAAGAAATGAACAACAGAACGCATGAGTTGACAGAAAGTAGTTGTGTGACGTCACGCCCTGCTCTAGCGGATGGTATTAGAAATGACACGGAATTAATTAATTGAGAACTGAAATTATATTTGGTTTCGAAAATGACACGGAATACACACATTTTATAAGGTATTGGAAATAACATGCAACGTCCTCCTCTAACCCATTATAACCTTGTCATGTAGGCCTACCTGAAACTATCGGGCTATGCGTCATATACCTCAGCCTGCCATTTACGTAATTCCTCATGGAACCCTCTTTAACCTTGTCACAGACCTTCGGATATCGCTATCACAGATAATATTGTAATGCTCCTTTTCCATTTCTATTAGTTTTTAATTCGCTCTTTTCGTCTTTGAGGTGGTGCTACTACTGCTACTCAAGTTATGACAGATTCTATTGGGAGCTTTTGCAATTTCAACTCGTATGAAAATGAGTGAGAACAGTTCGAAATGCATCATGCAATATTTATGTTGTGATGGATATTTGTAACTATGCTAATGAAGGAAAGTGTCTTTTTATGTTATATGCTATAAGTGTTTTCTGTGCTGTAGGCCTAAAGGTGTCGTAGGTCTATAGTTGTGATGTAATGTTGTTAATGGTCTGTAATGGCGTTGCCATACTGATAACTGATTTTAATGTTTGTTACGAGCTTTCATTACATAAGCCTATGGTTTCTTAATACAGTAAAACCTTGGATTACAAGTATAATTCTTTTCGAAAGCATGCTCTTAATACAAAAACCTCGCATATCAAAGCGACTTTCTCCATAAAAAAAATACAATACAAACTCAGATTAATTCGTTCCACAATCTTTTATTCATATAAAATACAGTATAATTTAGGTAAAATTCAATACAATAGTTCAACACAAATTACTTTACTATATTTTGTTTTTTTTTTTTAGTGTCTTTCACCTGTTTTACTGCTTAATAAGCTTCTTGAACATTTAAAGAAAATATTTTCACTATCACTAACGGAATCAGTTCTGACTGCTTGTCTGACTGGAATCTTTTGCTTTGACTAAGAACCCATCCAATGATACCTGCTTTTGCCTCGTTTTGAGGATTTTGCGGAAATGTGACGTAGCGTTGCCGTTAAACAGATTTATCGCACGTACTGCTACATTCTTATCAAGGTGATGAATTTGAAGAAAATTTTGTAGGACTGCATCCCACTTTTTACATACGTCTTTAATCTCATTTTAAGCTTGTACTGCGAGACATCGCTCGTCTATCAAACAAAAATGTTTCCTCATTGTTCGCTCGTTTTGCAAAACATTCACAAACGAAGTTACTCGTAATCCAAGGTTTTACTGTATCTCCTAAACGCAGTGTTTCCATAGAAACGTTTTGTGCGTAACATTGAGAACAAGCATGTTTCTCCAACTTGCCAGATTTACTCGTTGCCTTTCTGTAATTTGTAAAAGACTGCATGATAATTTGTCACTTATTTTGTAAGACAATGCTATCATTTTTAAACAGTTTATACATACATACATATTACTTGAAGAACACGCCGCCTCGATTGTTGTTGTGATAAAGCCAATCGTATTTTCTCCCAGTCCTAGGGAACTTCACTTTTTCCCTTTTACTTTTCCTTTCACATTTGTTTGTATTAACAATAGCTGACTTTGTAGATTGCTTTTCACCAATAGAAACTTTTAATTAATTGCGTTATTACTTTTCCGCTTCCAGTTAATAGCTAGTGCTATTTTGTTGGCAGAAACACTATCTTCAACCACTTTGTTGTTTTATCTCATGAATTACGTGTTTCATTTTGGTTATCTTGTGCGCATTGTCCCTTACGAAATAAGTTGGAAATACATTTCCTCCCGCACCCGACATTGCACACTCTTTGCTTATTTTAGTTCAACTTAAAATTATTTCAAAGGTCTGCAGCATGAGGTATTTAAATTTAAAATGTCACCGATGAGTCAGAATTGCCACTTCCGTTTTCTAACCGAATCTAGTGAATAAAATTAAAGGTTGGTGAGATTATACATAATAATTTTAGAGAACTCGCTGGATTTTGGTAGCAATGCAATATTTTGTGCCGTTTCCCTCTTCCCCACCCCCCATGATGGATGAACGAAAGAACATTATAAACATTACCGCGGGTAAAGTCAATATAAGTAGGCTAGCATGAGAATGTAACGGATGTATGGACAAATTGAAGACGATAAATACACCTAAATTCATATATTAATAGGGATGATTCAATAGTTTTAGAATATCGATACTTGTTTATTAGAATAGTATCGAAATATAGCATCAACAATATTCAAATCAGGGTTCAAATGTATCCAAAATCGAATTGAAACTTAATTCGATACGCGTTATCATTGAATTGAAATTTTTATTTCGAGATGGTAGAAAACTAATAATCGTTTAACATTTGACACATCAAAATTAATCATTACCTGCAATTAACCTTCTGATTAACGTACTGTTGTTACATAAAAACCAATAAGGAACTTCTTTCTTTTTAGCCCTTCTAAAACGAGAAGTTTCTCTCGAAAGTCTCCCACCGGAGTAACTCTCAGCCGCAACTGAATCGAAATTGAGTTGTAGTTGCCTCTTAATTGCGCTGAAGATTCGTGTCTATTCGCACCAGAGCAACTTTGAATTTAGTGACTTCATATTCGATATCATCTTTAACTTGTGAGCACGCAATTTCGTCACTATTGCTTTTCCGATATTCTACAATTAGTTTTTTACTTTTCTACTGCCTGCCCAAGCGCTACTGGATTAAAAAATTGTAGGTTCTTAAATTGCGGATCCAGCAATATTACTATTGCGACACGACTATTAAATTCTATTATGTCGCATTTTTTCTTTAACTTCTTATTGCTTGTTGTACTTCTTTTACTGATGATAGCTGTGTCGAAAATCATTTTATCTTTGTTGTGGCACACCTCAACATTGGAATTGGTGACGTACTTTTGGGCCGAAGCTTCTTTAGTCACATATTCAAAAGTCGTTAATAGTGCAGTCAGGTGTTTTATAACGAAAATTTCGGACGAATTCGGCATCTAAGGAGCTGTACTATCTTCTAGTTAAACTCAGAGACGGTTATTTTCTTCAAATATAGTAAGCGTTCCAACATGTAATACATAAACAGAGTTACCAGATTTTAACGCCCAATATTAATTTAAAAACAGAACCCTCAGGGACCGCCTTCTGGATAGAGATGGGAACGATGTATCGGTTTTACGAAATACTGATATTTTCGTTTCGATATATCGATATCGAAATTTTGATTCAATATATCGGTTTTCCCATAAATTTATCGTTTTTTTTTGTGGAATTATCATCAACAACAAAATCCACACTAGACAACTCCGATAATTCCCTGAGAGATGGCGCTAATGAAGGTGGACATTTGCATAATTATGCAACCTTGAAATATCCAATCCATTCAGTACCTCTCTCTGATTGGCTGGACTGGAATTCGAATTCAGACTGTTTAATATGCAGTATCAAATTCAAAATGTATCGTGTGCGAACGTGAGACTGAGACCGGAGGTTTATCTACTACTGTTTTAGTACCGGTATTAATGTTCTTCAAGGCAGGAGCAACGGCCACTCTGAAAAGGAACCATCTGACTTCCAAACTATAATCATCACCATTGATGTTTGAAATGTTGGAGTGTAACAATAACTTGCTATGGGAACTTAATATAGAAGAATTGTATCAAATCAATTGTTGAAATTCGTTAAAACTTGTAACATTCTAAGTATGGTTTACTTACATTTAAAAATGATTACACATATTGTTTACTTACATTTAAAAATGATTATGTTGTTAGGTATAAAACATTATATTTGTGCCCTGGCTTGAATCTTGTATAAATTAGGGTAAAAAACATGTTGGAGTTGTTCATCTCGCCTCTTCGAGTAGCGCACCTCGCCGTTCCTCTCGCCATGCATCTCGCCTCAGCAGAACATAGTGAAGCAGTTCACTTCGCCACGCTTCTCGCCGTTTAATATGGTGGGAAAAATTCAGTCAGCCACTTAGTTCCTTTCAGAGAACACAACGTAATGAACAATATATGGGTTGTAAGAAACACACCAGACTTGGTGAATTGTGTCACTTGTGTCAGCGGCTAAAGACATTTTCAGATAGATCGTATGAACATTTAATGATGTCTCGGATAACTTTCAATTTTATCTCGACACTAGCAGAATCTAAAATCCACATACATAAGCAGCCATTTACTGCTGAAAAGAGGTTGGTAGTATCTCTCAGGTAACAATTATAGCTAATAGGAATAATGTACTATAATTAAATTGTAGCAGTATGGGATGAAGATAAATACAAATAAGACGAAGACCATGGTCTTAGGAAGAAAAATAAATAAGGTAAACTTCCGAATTCAAAATGAGGCAGTAGAGCAAATGGACATCTTCAAATACATGGGGTGTACTATAAACAATAACATGAGTTGCTGCCAGGAACTCAAAAGGGGGATAGCAATGACTAAGAAATAGAAGAAAGGAGCATCTTCTGCGGATCTCTGGAAAAGGAACTAAGGAAGAGACTAGTGAAGTGCTTTGTGTGGAGTATGGCATTGTATGGGGCAAAAACATGGACATTACGACGAAGTGAAGAGAAGGGAATAGAAGCATTTGAAATGTGGATATGGAAAAAAATGGAACGTGTTAAGTGGACAGACAGAATAAGAAATGAAGCTGTGTTGGAAAGAGTGGGTGAAGAAAGAATGATGCTGAAGCTGATCAGAAAGAGGAAAAAAAAATTTGGTTGGGTCATTGACTGAGAAGAAACTGCCTACTGAAGGATGTACTGGAAGGAATGATGAACGGGAGAAGAGTTCGTGGCAGAACAAGATATCAGATGATACAGTAGACGACATTAAGATATATGGGTCATATGAGGAGACAAAGAGGAAGGCAGAAAATAGGAAAGATTGGAGAAAGCTGAGTTTGCAGTGAAAGACCTGTCCTCGGACAGAACACTGAATGAATGAATGAAATTGGATTATTTATCATTAGCAAAATATTCCACTTTTCATTTTCATAATTTTCTGTCCAAGAGCAGGTCTTTCACTACAAACCCAGAATTTTCCTATTTCCTATTTTTCGCCCCCCTCTTGGTCTCTACATACAATTTAAAAATCATAAAGTTGTCTATCATATGATACCTTCTTCTGTCCCGAACTTTTCTTCTGTTCATCATTCCTTCCAGTGCATCCTTAAATTTAAAAACTCACTATTAACTTGAAAACCTTCAGCAATGAAAACATTTTGAAAACAAATTTGAAATCAGCGCGATTATTTCTATGGGAATCCGCAGTTTTAACAGGCAAAAGTTTAATCGCTCTGCATACGAAGTCCGCCAGGCACTCCTTTAACTCCCCGAAAATCGAAAATCAGTAAGGATTTTGAGTAGCAGCCACTTTTGGAAGTAATTTACATTCTTTCTAAACATTTCTCTCGCTTTGACCACCATCTAAAGTGAAAAATAAAAAAGTTTGTCGCTTATCAAGTTTTGCTTATTTTGAACAGATCACTTCGAAGTTTTTTTTTTTTTCACTTTCCAAAAAAACATATTGATTTCGGAATTTGTCTATGCTTTCCTTAGACATTTATCTATGAATCCTGAAAATTACAGTGCGATTGATTGACTATCACAAAAGATACGACGTGATTATGTTTAACGCGGTGAAGATCGCTCTCTGCTTGCTAGAATAAATGAATCCGTTCCAGTATCAAACAGCCTACTGACCCATGTAGAGTTCACTTAATTCTTTCCCATTATATCATTTAAGCTCACCGTATCTCCACCATAATTTTGTTTTAGTGTAGGAACTATGTACATGATATTGTATTGAAAATGTATTGCTTATTGTATGTACATGATACTGTATTAAATAATTATGTATTGCTTATTGTTGCAATTTTATATTTATGCTTATGGCTCTTACATACATACATACATACATACATACATACATACATACATACATACATACATACATAGTCGTCCTCCGTAGCGTAGTTGGTATAGCGCTGGCCTTCTAGGCTCGAGGTTGCTTGTTCGATCTCAGCCCAGGTCGATGGCATTTAAGTATGTTTAAATGCGTGAGACTCATGTCCGTAGATTTACGGGCATGTAAAAGAACTCCTGCAGAACAAATTGCGGCACACTGGCGACGCTGATATAACCTCTGCAGTTGCGAGCGTCGTTAAATAAACCATAAATTTTTACATACATACATTATTGTTCTGCCCAATGGTAGGTCTTTCACTGCAAACCCAGCATTATCTAATCTTTCTACTAGTCTCCGCATATGATACGATGTTACTTTCATTGTTAATAACAATAAGGAATATTAAAATTTAAGTAGCCTAAGTTTATTGTAATAAACGTACACCTGAAAGTGTAATTGCATTAGTATCTATTAATTTGCAACGGAATAGCGATATATTGGTATTCGTTTCGATATATTTTCTGGAATGTATATCGATTATCGAAATTAGGTTTGCGATATATTGCAATATCAATATATCAGTATTTAAATTATTTCCTCCATCCCTGCTTCTGGATCTGTTCCTTTTGTAGTTTCTCGGACTGAATTACACCGTTTTTCACTCATTTAAAAGTATCCTGGACTTTATATACAGGGTGTTTCAGGAGGAATAGTAAATATTTTAGGAGGTGGTAGTATAGACGAATTCGAATAAAAAATTCTATATAAAATGTGTCCAATTTTTTGTTGAATACAGAGATACAACTGTTAAAAAATTCTGTATAAAGTGTGTCCAATTTTTGTTGGGTACAGAGATACAGCTGTTAGAATGTAAGCCAAGAAGGTGTTAAGTAAAGGATTACATTCAAAGGTGATTTTCATAAATTCCACCACTGACTTCAATGCACTTTCGACTTCTCTTGACAACACCACGTGTAGCTCCTCTGAGGTCGTCTTGGCACATTATTCATAATCATAATACGAATGATTAAATCGGCTCTTGTGTTTAAAACTCTAAAGGGGTAAGTTCTGGGGACCTTGGTGGCCAAAAAACGTGACCATATCTGGCGATTCATCTTCCGGGGAATGTTAGTTTTAGATTTTTTTTTGATTGGTTTATTTTACAACGCTGTATCAACATTTCAGGTTATTTAGCGTCTGAATGAAATGAAGGTGATAATGCCGGTGAAATGAGTCCGGGGTCCAGCACCGAAAGTTACCCGACATTTGCTCGTATTGGGTTGAGGAAAAACCCCGGAAAAAACCTCAACCAGGCAACTTGTCCCGAACGATATTCGAACCCGGGCCACCTGGTTTCGCGGCCAGACGCGCTGACCGTTACTCCACAGGTGTGGACGTTAGTTTTAGATGATGTATCACCTGACGACTAGAATGTGCAAGGGCTCCGTCATGCTTGAAGAATATACCCATCCTTGTAGCCAAAGGAACCTCTTCCAATAATGCTGGAAGCTCGTTTTGAAGAAAGTATAGATAACGATGCGATGACACAACAGCAACTGATTGTCTATCATACCACACCACCCATTTAGAGAGAAACGTTCTTGAAAATGTGTCTCCACAATGACATGTGGGTTTTCTTCGGACCACTGATGTGAGTTACGAGTGTTATTGATACCGTCACGAGTGAAATTGGCTTCACCAGCGAAGAGTAAGAATCGTATTACTGGGCGATTTACAAGTAGCCAACGACAAAATTCCAATCGTCTACTTTCATCTCCTGCTCGAAGATATTGAATCCGCTGTAAATGATGATAGAACCCGTGCAAACGTAATGTCCGCCATACTCTTGTATGTGGAACACCAATACGTGCAGAAATTCTGCGTGTGCTTGAGGAGGACTATGTTGTACCAACTGAATAATGTCTTCTACTTCATCCACATTCTGTTCATTTACACGTTCAGATGAAATATGACTGCTGGGCACTGCACCAGTCTCACACAGTTTAGTGAAAACACGAGTAAACGCGCTTGAATCTGGAACTCTGCAGTTAGGAAATTGTCTGCCGTATTCTCTACAAGCAGCAACAGCGTTTCCATTACAAAACCCGTACACAAATACCATATCGGCATACTCAACATTTGTAAGTACGTGTGGCATATTTAAACAATACAGAAGAATCAAAATCACAATTGAAAAATTCAATTATGTAAACTAAAGCACAACTTCATAACTTGAACTTAAACAAATTGGCCAACAAATCACAATCACAGTTGAAAAATTCAATCATGTAACTAAAGCACAACTTCACAATTTGACCTTCAAAACAAAAATGACAATCGATAAATAAGCCCATAGCAACCGGAGTACCAACACACGAAACGAAAGTGCGTTGAACGTAATCATTTGTCTTTGCTTAACACCTTGTTGGGTTACATTCTAACAGCTGTATCTCTGTACCCAATAAAAATTGGTTACATTTTATGTGGAATTTTTTATTCGAATTCGTCTATACTATCACTTCCTAAAATATTTATTATTCCTCCTGAAACACACTGTATAGCACCTTTAATAGAATGAATTTCCAGACTAATTAGAAACATATTAAACGAATTATTCTTGCACCAAAAAACGGACGCTCCCTGGACCAAATAGTGGTATTTCAATTATGTAATTACTTAATAGTTCTATCTCGTATCACGTTATGACCACAGTCTAATATATACAGTCACGAAGCTTGGGATGATTTTTTGCATTTCTCGCGATAGTAGCTAGCCGCTTGGAGCTCTGTGAGTACTAGGGACAATAGACTGTGCCACTGCCATCGTGATATAATTTCTAATACAGGCCGTAAGGCAGACCATGTGACTCGCTTAACCCAATCATGAAGGGCGGCGTTTCAACCATATAAATTAGTTGGAATGCATAAAGAGTAACATATATTTCTCTAAAATGTAGTGTAATTGCATTAATAAAATTTAAAACAATGATTATGAGACACTTCAGACATAATTCACTTGCGAGTTAAGGTGTAATATTATTTTTGGTGTGAAAATTACGTTGCTAGTATGTGTAATACCTACCTTTATTTCTGTTAAATATTGCGAAATTCTTGTACATTAATTTATGCACGATTCAATAATTTTCAGTTGCACCGCACGGATATTCAGATATTTAGATATGTTGAAATGATAGGTTATGTTTACTGTACCAGTTGCCCCTTTCTGTCTAATTTTAGTGGTCGCCAATGCCGGGCCGTTACATATGCCATAAGGAAATTATAGCTTATGTTTACTATATTTAACTTATATTCCTATATTCGCAATTATACATTATAATTAAACATAAATGTCATGTATGATATCCCGTACATTCAATTTGTTTGTATTTTAATACTACAATAATTGAGTACTGAATTATTGTATTTATCTACTACCTACCTAAGAGACGAAGTAACACAATCGTATGTACCCTAATTTCATAGGAGTGGTATGGTAAATTTTCTGTCTACAATTACGGAAGGTAGATGTGCTAAATTAAAATCACAATATAAATTCTTTTTTATTAAACCTCAAAATAGCTTCAATTCTAAACTTAAAATGTTGATGCGAACAGATTATGTTACCATGTAAAATTTTCTTCACATTAAAATAACACAGTTTTGTAATTATTTCTGCAACATATTATTACGCAGCAAGAAGTAAACGGAACTTATGGGCACAATACACTAAATAAAACTTAGCAATGATACGCAATAAAGTTATAATATTTTACTGAGCTCCATACACTGAAATAGAAAACCCGAACATACATTACGGCCTAGTTTAGATCGAAAAGTCGACCTGGTTGGCGAATTGGTATAGCGCTGGCCTTCTATGCCCAAGATTGCGGGTTCGATCCCGGGCCAGGTCTATGGCATTTAAGTGTGCTTAAATGCGATAGGCTTATGTCAGTAGATTTACTGGCATATAAAAGAACTCCTGCGGGACAAAATTCCGGCATATCCGGTGACGCTGATATAACCTCTGCAGTTGCGAGCGTCGTTAAATAAAACTTAAGATTTAAGATCTAGATCGAAAAGGCATTGACTGTGCCGTATTTCGCATTATTGTGAAGATTTGTGTGAACTGTGAAATGTTCGTTATCGGTTGTAATAACTGTAAATGGCTAAAATACATTAATTTGAATACTAATATAGGACAAGGAGACGTTTGTAGCACTATAAATTGTAAGAAAAAGAGGTTAGAGTTATTCTTCTTCCGAAAGATCCAGGAAGGTGAGTTTATAAAATATAATATATATTTTATGAAAATAATATATAAACCTTATGTTTTTCATATTTCAATAGTGGAAGGAAGATGTTAATTTTTTCAAAAGAACATGATATCAAAAGTACAATACATTTTATCGTCTGCTAGGAAAAGGGTCTGTGATGAGGCGATAGTAGCGATCCTGATGGTTAGCAACTATCTATGGATGCATATTTAGTAAGTATTGACCTTCGTGACTGTATGTACTAGCCTGTGTTATGACTGAGATACCTATTGTTAGTTGTTTTACTCATAAAATTAAGCCATAACAAGCAGAGTATATAAGATCTCGCGCGCAGAGGGGTGGAGTTCGAGGTTTGAGGTGGCCTACACACCAAAAATCGTGCTGAAGTTGTTGTTTTGCTAATTATTCAATATGACGTGTTGTGCACTATACAGAACTCTTATCTATTAAGTATATAACCTTCTCAGTGATCACATCGTGTCTGTAGAATAGTGTTATAATTCTGAGGTTATTTTCATTGATTTAGGTAGGCCTACATTGTGGTGTGAGAGGATATCGAAGTTTAATCTTATTTTGTTATGTAGGTTGGATATTAACAAATAATGTGTCCCATTTTGTAGGTAATATATACTAGAGAGCATTCGCCTACATAATGTAGATCGACCGGGCGACGCGCGACCGGCACGAAGTCCATGCAACACGCGGCAAACCGTCTCGCGTACGCTCGGCAGTTTTATTATTACTGTACTTACCTGGAATGTATGAGGTGTAGGAAATGATGACCTTCTGCTGGAAAACATCTCTGATATCTTTTAGGGGTTTTAATGGCTTCATATGGTGTGATCTTAGACACACCAATTTTTTGCGCGAGATGACGGGGATATTTTTATGAGGTGTGATCAAGTCTTTCTCATATTTCATCCAGTTTTTCCTCAATAAGTACACAACGTAGTATTTTGCTCCTTTTATTCAATATTGGTCCAGTTTCTCTAAATGTTTAATGAGGTTGCGTATAGTCTTGGCATGTAGAACAGTAACATTAGAAAATATTTTTGCAAATCATCTTTTTACCTTTCCGCAATCACTCTTTTCCGATAAGTCTATACCATGAAAATCCCTTGCTTCAATGTAAATTTTAAGTTTCTGTAGTGCTATGTAAACTAGCTAATCTAAACATTTCACCAACACAATCAGAAGAATAACACGCAGTCTAATCTCAACACAACCAGATACCAATTAATTTGAGAAAAATTCGTTCCGGCACCGGGAATCAAAACCGGGATCTCTCGAGCGAGCTGAGAAGTTCCGGTTTCGATTCCCGGTGCCGGAACGAATTTTACTCAAATTAATAGGTATCTACATGTTGACTACTAACATAAAATAGTAGTCTCGATTAGTCAATGAGGATGGCGAGACGTCGTGTATGTATGTATGTATGTATGTATGTGTATATATTCAGCCACTCTAACAGATTTACTGAAGTGGACTGTTGAGGATCGGAAGATGGTTTGCCGCGGTTTGCCAGGCCTTCGTGCCGATCAACCTACATTATATAAACCAGGCCTGCACAAACAGCGCTCAACGAGCGCGCGCGCTCCTTCGGAGCGGGAGAGCGGTGTTTACCGCTCGCCGAAACGGAGAGGAAGATATGTCAGAATGACATAGACTTGCTATAGGTAGAGGAGATGGAAACGACCACTCAGTTATCTAGTGGAGTGTGGAGTGCAGTGTGTAGGCCTATTCTCAGTAACTGTTTCACACGTTGCTTACCTACTGCTACAGTACAGTATGGAGGAATCTGAAAGACGGAACATAACATTTACCATTTAACGATTTACAGCTCGAACTTATTGATCTTCAATGTGACCTAAGGGCTAAAGATAGTTTGAATAATACTACTAGCCTGGTTGAGTTTTACAAGACTAAACATTAGCAATAATATCCACGACTACACAGGCTGGCTGTGAAAATGAATGCTATGTTTGGCTCAACATTTATATTTGTGAGCAACTGTTTCTATAATCAACTTTAATAAAGGCAGACATCGAACATCTGTAACTGATGTTTCATTATAATCAGTAGGCTACTGTTCCTTTTAGCTGCCAACAGCATAAAACCTCGTTTTGATGTACTGATAAATAAAAATATAACAAAATGATATTGTACATGTGAGTAGCTATAAAATTTCTATTACTTCTGTAAAATAAATACTTCTTTATTAATTAATAATAGTCCAAGATAGTTTTGCAAACACTAAACGGGAATTCATACAGAGCGTAGCTAATATCTGCAGTCCACATCTGTGGACGTCTGGCACGTCTGGCCGCGAAACCAGGTGGCCCGGGTTCGATTCCCGATCGGGGCAAGTTACCTGGTTGAGGTTTTTTCCGGGGTTTTCCCTCAACTCATTACGAGCAAATGCTGGGTAACTATCGGTGCTGGACCCCGGACTCATTTCACGGGCATCATCACCTTCATCTCATTCAGACGCTAAATAACCTAAGCTGTTGATTAAGCGTCGTAAAATAACCTACTACTATCTGCATTCCGCTCATGAGCTGTGAGCCGGCTCGGAGAGCGCAAACCTTGTGCAGGCCTGATATAAACGAACACTCTATAGATGACACCACGCGATTGTACCTTGCTCTACCGAGAATCATGGCAGACAGCATTCAGGCTCCGCTGTCTGTTACAGAAACAGTAGGTAGTGCATGTGGTGTTTTGAATTCGGTTTGTGTTTCGTTCATTTAATGGATAAATATAAGTTGGACATTAATAATTTCGGGTAGTGTTCTGTGAGAAAAGATTTTATACGTTAACATTAGGCAGGCAAGCCTGTGCTGTTTGAAACTGCCAAACAAATGTTTCAATTATGCCGAAACACTTCTGCCTGAAGGTAAAACATAATTCGGAGACTTAATAAGAGTGAATAAAAACGGGAGAATAGTTTTTTTTAAATATCTATGCAAACATTTCAGTGGTTCGAGCAATTGAAACTAGCATCGAACGCTTTGATTGACATGCCATTACCAGGGTCGAAAAAGAGAAAACAGTGCTGAACGTTCTCAGAGAATTAACAAACAACGAGAGCGCATTGCTAGAACTGGACAGCGTAGTCGATAGTTAATATTCATGTTAATACTTATGTTAGCATTCCATTACGATCTAAATATCGATCATTTTAATGATATTCAAATAGGTAAAACAGATAAAGTGAAACACAAAAATGGGGCAATGGAGCAAACGGATTATGTTGTGCTGCTGGAAATGTTATTTCTGAGACTCAAGATCCCCCACAACCATTTAAAAGCTTATAGTAGTACATCCGTTATCAACACATGTTTTAAATAGTTAGGCCTAATATAAGACAGTGCAACACGTTATTCCAAGTGGTGCCGTTTGGTGACAAAGCCTTTTTCCAGTTGAGAGAACAGTCCTCTGTTCTTACAAATATATTCTGTTTCAGACGATTTAAAAAATGTTTACGGTTATTGTTGACTTATCAACTCCAAGAAAGGTACTGAAAGTTTCAGAAGTACAGGCTTACTGAATATATAGTTACGAGCTCCGAAATATCTGACTGGGGTGTTCACAACAACATCCCGCGCGACTAGTTCAGGATTATAAACAGTTCAAACACTTGTCTTTTGAATAATATTATATTGTTTAGTAATTTTAGTTTAGGATTCCTCTTTATAAAATCGTTAGGCTATACAATCTTGAAGCGTAATTAGAACTGTGCCTTAGACCTGCTTCAGTCTTACATTTTGGTTCAGTGAGGGGGAGCGAAATATTGTATCTTCTTGTGTTGTGACCATGATCGGATGATATAAATTTAGTTTGATATTTATGGTAGTAATTTAAAATAGTATACATATAAATTTGCTTGTTATTCAAAATATTAAATTCTTTATATATATAAGATGAATTGGATGATCAAGTTTTCTTCTTAAACACATTTTAATAATTCTTTTATGTAGTAATTTCGACGGGCGGATGGCACTCTGTGATAATCCACCCCATCCTATAATTCCATACTGTATTATAGACTGTTCTGAATAGTTTTACTGGGTTCTCAATAGTTTTACTGGCATTAAGCGACGTAATTGAACAAATTTGTACAGATGTATACGTATTTTAAGACATGAAATGGAATTTTCATATTAACTGAAGTTTTGGTCGATGACGATACCTAAATATTTCGCATGGGTTGATGGGCATACTTTAGGACAATTGCAATAATTATAGATATTCGTACAATTGTTGCTATGCATTTTAAAATTATATTAGTTGTTTTCCAATGTATGGAGGCCTGTTTTGTTTAAAGCAAAGGGAATGAAAATTGTTTTTTCTATGTTGAGTGCTAGCAGATTAAAATATAATGTGTTAGTGGAATTGTTAATAAACTTGGTTATGCAAGTCTTGTAAACATATTATAGCCCATCATTCGTGGACTAATATTAGGCACGACTTGACCTGTATACAAAATTAATAGTTTATTTGCTTCCTAAAAAATCAGAATAGAACTAATTCTATATTTGCAATGGTAACATGTTTTAATGTTGTAGTTAAACATATTTTTAAAAGCTAATGCAAATGTAGACGGTTTTATTAACAGACAGGAGTGTTGCCGGGGAAGGGGTTGTGCTATTTACTGAACATTCAGTCGACTTCCAGGCGATGTCGCCACTTGGTATTTGTGTAAATGATGTTTATAAAAACTTATTATGATAAATTTGTAACGAAAAAAATCAGGACTAACTGAGATTCGAACCCACTACAACCAATGCTATCTGGTTTATACCCATGCTTAAGCCATTTACTCTAATTTGCCTCATACATTAATCATGCCTATTAGATAGCTTTCATGTTCATCTTCGTTTGGATAAATTTTGTACCCCATTTCGATAAATTTAGCATTTTATTGCTATTTCACTCTTCAGAGACCCTGATGCAGCTAGAATCAATCCTTCGTTTTATATTATAACATATTTTAGAACAAAATACATCACATTTACATGGTTTAATTGTGTCATCTTGTGAAATGGGGCTTCAAGGAGACGAGCATGCGCACTGTTCTGTTTCTGGAACTTAGACATTTGTCGCCGGCCCATTCTTTTTGAATCTTATTGTACATATACATTTCAGAAGATGGTTTTGTCTTTCAAAAGACTTTACCATTGTAGTTTAGTTCTAGAGTTTTACTTAAAATACTGTCTTGTGTTCATGGTGTGTCATACAAAGAAAATGGTAGAAACATATAAATAATAAATCACAGGACATGAAAAATGTTTCAATAAAAAAATTCCATTCGGAATAGACTCTAATCTTCTGGATAAGAGACTAGCGTTCTATCCAGTATATCACAGACGGCGTTGTGAAGATAATTCGAGTGACGAACATTCACTTCACCCTCGATTATCGATTAGGAGGCCACATAACCCATCTTACTTTGAAACAAAGAGTGAACCGAGCGTTAAAACTTTTATTTTGAACCGAACAAGAGTCCGGTCGTTTTTCCTTGGGACCACTGTACTACACGCAATATCAAAACTACAATAACACCTGTTTCGTCAGCTGATAAACTTCACATTTAATTTGAGGTGTATTACGAACCGGTATTTAAACGACATAGTGCAAATGGCCCATTATTATAGGTTAAATTCGAGACGACATCATCGCACATGGTCAACAATAAAATAGTTTTTGATCTCAAAGAAGCTACAGATTTCCTTTGTGTTATTGTACAAAGGAACTAGCCTGTATCGCTCATAGCTTCAGCAATGTTTATGGGAGGAGGAATCGGATCTTTTGCATGTCGACGAGTACTTTGGGGAAAATGACGCTTGTTATAGCAAATAACGCGATGTGGAAAAATATATACGTAATGTTGAAGTTATTGATGGTCAACTCCAAACTCAAATTCGGGGAGATTCAGAACATAGGAGAGATAATCTAGAATATTTCATTGAAATTATTTACTTAGGTCCTATATGAGCATAATTTTTCATTTAGGAGAAGTGATGACGTGTTTTCGGAGAACAATGGCATTTTTAAGGCTTTTATACAACCACGTGGAGGCGGCCGGGTAGCTCAGTTGGTAGAGCAATTGGCTATATACATGTCCCACCGGGTATTTTCCGAGGGTAAATGGTGGTCGAAATGTGTTGCCTACCACACCACTTTATTCTGGTACCGAGGTCATGAAAGCATGGAGTCTACCTCCATGGTCCTCCAAGTACCTTCATGGCGTGTTTAGAGTATACCTTTACCTTCATAACTACGTGGAAAGTACAACTTGATGGGAAAACTGCATACAATAGCTTCAGCCATAATAAATTCGTAATCATCTGGAAAAGTCGAAAATGAGCTTTCGAAACTTTTCGAAAACCAAATAAAAATGAAATTATCAGCGGAACTAAAGAGTCAAATACGTCATACTTGACTCGAAACTGATGTAACAGAAAACGTACTTGTTTTTTACGATAAATTTAATAAAGACATTCAAGTCACTTTCTTTGCCGTATATTTAATTTTAGAAGAACTCGAAACTGTGGACTTTATGTGACAGCCCTTATACGGCAAGGGTTATATATGTAATAATGACAACTATGTTGGGAAGAAGAATGGCATGCAATCCAAAGTTTCGTAGAACGTTCTTCAGTCTTTGTGTGTGTCATTCGCTTAATTTAGTTATTGGAAATGCCGTCTTATCTTCAGTAAAGAGCGTATCTCTGTTTGGGTTACACTGGAAAACAAATTATAACGTTTATTTTTTGTTACGGAAATGAAATTGCAAAAATTCGATGTATTTTTAATGCTGGACACGAAAATGGCTACAAATTTGTCAGATATTGCCTTATTTTCTCGTGATTTTAAATATTAATCATTGTAATGATAATTTTTCTTAAATCTGGCTGTATTTCCCTGCACCTACTTCTACTAAAGGATCGTGTGTAAGCTTGCCATTTGTACTCGACGTCGGAGTCATACTTCATCACTGAACAACTGTCAGCCTGGACTTATTCCATTTGCTTTGGTATTGTACTCGTATTTCAAACGTTGGGTCTACACCTGTGGAATAATGGTTAGCGCGTCTGGTCGCGAAATCAGGTGGCACGGGTTCGATTCCGGTTGGGGCAAGTTAACTGGTTGAGGTTTTTCCGGAGTTTTCTCTCAACCCAATATGAGCAAATGCTGAGTAACTATCGATGCTGGACCCCGGGCTCATTTCACTGGCATTATCACCATCTCATTCAGACGCTAAATAACCTAAGATGTTGATAAGGCGTCGTAAAATAACGTACTAAAGTAAAAATCATACGTTGAAATTGTTTGTGAATCACTACTTGAACTATATTTTACGGGAGGAAGTCCAATGATATTAGAAGCAGTGAATGTTTAACATGTTCCATCCTATTGCTTAACGTAACAGTCCACAATTGCCTTGTAGTTTGGGGTGCGCTTGTTATGTAGGAAATTTAAGTAACCTATCAAAAAGATTCCCAAGCAATTGAGGCGTTCCCTGGAATAACTTAATGTATGTTTTTTTGTCGTTCTTCCGTTTCCAGCATATACGAGGGTATGCTGCTATTTTTTTTTTTGCCGCTGTGAATACACGAGGGTGGATCGGAAAGTAACGCACAATAATAATAAAAAAAAAAAAAAACTTTTAATAGGTAAACAAAAATAAAAAAAAATACACAAATGAACTCTCATCTTTTAGCTACTTTTCTACATAGGCACCAAGTTTCTCAACACATTTCTCTCATCTTGGTACTGATTTCAGTATACCCTGTTCATAGAAGTCCGTTCGGTTTGAAGTATAGCCATATGCGGACAGTTAATTGCACTTCTGCATCGGTCGCAAAGCGATGGCGGGCCAGGAATTTCTTCATAGGACCAAACAGATGAAGGTCCGACGGTGCAAGTTCTGGACTGTATGGTGGATGCTGGAGCACCTCCCAACCAAATGTGTTGATTTTTTCACGAACAGAAGTCACAACATGGGGCGAGCATTGTCATGAAGAAGTTTGACATCGTCAGGATTAATGTTACGGCGTTTGTCACGAAGAGCTCGACATAACTTTACCAACGTTTGAATGTAGGGTGCAACATTCACAATGGTCCCGTGTTTAGCAAAGGCCACCAACAGAACACCATGCATATCCCAGAACACTGTCACAAGCATTTTCTTAGCAGATTGCGTCACTTTGAATTTTTTCTTTACTGGGGAAGCAGCAGTTTCCACTTTATAGACCATAGAGATCTGCTTTGTTTCGGGTGTGTAGTATGGTACGCCCAGGACTCATCACCAGTGACAATTTCTTTCAGAAAGTCATGACCTTCTGCATTGTAATGCCTGCATGTCATCATTCGCTGGCCCTTGTGGTCGTCTGTCAGGTTCTTAGGCACCCAGCGGGCACTAACTTTATGAAATTTCTGTGTGTCATGCACGATATCGTACACCACACTGTATGAAATGTTGAACTGCTGAAATAAGGTTCGCAGTTGGATCCACCGGTCGTTCAAAATTGCCGCCTCAGGCCTGTGCCATTCCGCTGGGTTGTAGCTGTCGGCCGCCCGGAACGTGGCGAATGACAAGGTTCTCACAGGCCGCACTATGTGCAAAAACACAAATCTAGCTGCATTTTAACGGATTGTTATGAAACGTTGTATAGACCTTATAGGTAGCACATAATATTATGTAGGAGGGGAGTTACTAATTTTGTCTAAATGCTCAACTTCTAAATGGGCAGTTTCTCTCATAGAAACATAATCAGACTTTGTAGACAAAATTATATTCTATCTGTGACTTCCGTACAATGTTTAAAAAATTTATTAGATAGGAGAGAAGTTATTAATTTTGTCTAAATGCACCCGTTATAATGGGGTCGTTTCTCTTGTGCAAACGTAATCAAAGTTTCTACACAAGTAATAGGCCTATGTACCGCCTGTAAGGCCTATACAAAATTTCATAACAATCCGTTAGAATGTAGAGAAGTTATTTATTTTGTCCTGCTACTAGATTTGCGTTCTGATCCACGGTGCATTTGTTAAGGTTAGATAAAAATTTATCCAATGTATTTTTAACCTGATGTTCGATGCCATGGGAATAATTTTGCAGGCCTAAAATACTCACACAGTGATTAGAAACTTCTTTTCTGCTGTTAAGCCAAACATGGGGCAGTTGCCGCCTCGTTACCGTAGCCTATGCCCCACTACTGAAAAAAATTAATTACTGATAAATGCGCAAGAACGCGCAAACTTTAAAATTAGGATTCAACACTCTAAATGATGCTGTATTAAATGGTAAAAGAATCATTGTAACCGGACGTGACCGGCTATACTAAAACTTACATATTTTAAGAACTTAAAAAAATATATATATATTTTCTTTCCATTGTAATATTTAAGCTGTATTGTACGAAGAAAAATACTTTACAAACTTGAAATGGAAGTTATATTAGCAAGAACGTACCTCTCTGAACAGATTCCATGTCTCACAACACGATAAAGCACTAACAATTGGCTCTTTTTCATCTGCATAGTAAGCCTCTCTGACTACGACGGAACAGAAGCGAGAAATGTTAGAAACAACTCATTTTTCATACCCTTCTAGATAGATGGATTTATTGAGCAATATTGTACATACAGATGTATCAGAATTTTCTCTTAAATCCAATGCACGGGTCTTCTGACCATATGTGCTGTGTAAAACAAATTCTACTGTGTAGGTTTCACCCCCCCCCCCACCCCAAAAATAACTTGCTGCTGTTAAAACATTAAAAGCTATTCCTCATAATATTCTCCAAATGTAAAGGGACATGAATTCATATTCACCAATGCCTAACTAGCTAGCATCAGGGACTGTCGAAATAAAATTGAATTCAAACGAAAACTTACTAGGCACTTGGTCAGTAATTGATTACTTGTAAATAGTTTCTTTAATCTATCACAAAATATTTCAATATTCAGTAATTTCATCACTATACAATTTTGTTATTCTAGATTTAATTTGTAATTCAGTAAATATAAAATATTCTTTGTTTCTCTATGATAAATTATCTAGCTTTAATTATTCAAGTAATCTTTTCGTACTTTGATTTTATTGTAATTGTAAATTTAATGCTAATTGTAATATTGTTTGTAATTGTAATTGTAAAGTTAATACTAATTGTAATTTTATTGTTGATATTGTAGTTGGAATCTCCTGGTAGAGGGGCAGAGAAGGCCTGACGGCCTTATCTCTACCAGGTTAAATAAATAAATACTACTACTAAATACTACTAACTAAACAAGTCGAAATTTAATTTTTGTTTACCTAAATTGAGAATAATAATAATAATAATAATAATAATAATAATAATAATAATAATAATAATAATAATGCTCATTTTGACAGAAGAATAATACCAGAACAAATCAATATGTTAACAAAGATGAGAAAGTCACTAGGAAAGCAGAAAGAGCTGCTAGGAGAATGAGTTCAACTTGCGATTCTCCAGTTTGCACAAACATAGTTGACATTGTACCGATATTAGCAAAAAAAAGGAGAAGGAAAAAGGAAGCAAATATTTAATTATTTC
The DNA here is from genome assembly GCF_040183065.1 of Periplaneta americana. NCBI lineage: Eukaryota > Metazoa > Arthropoda > Insecta > Blattodea > Blattidae > Periplaneta > Periplaneta americana. The sequence continues at coordinate 92,246,983 of NC_091124.1, read as the reverse complement.
TGGACAAAATTAAATTGGTGAGAAATAAAATTGTTTGTAGTCTAGCTTCTCGAGTTACAAAATTAACTCCTATGAAAGCCACAAAAAAGAGATGGAGATCAAGAAGCTACAAGTACAGTTTACGAATTGGGGAACAACAGGAAACTGTCTACTCCCCCCCCCCCCAAAAAAGTATTTTCGAAATAACCTTGGGTTTCGAGATTGGATGGCACATAAATGGATAAGAGAAACTTCATGTGATGTACGTCATGATTTTGATGTTGATTCTGGAAATAATGAGGATATTGAATTTCCAGAATGCTTCTGAACATTCCGAAAGTTACCTGTCACTACTACAGGAGGGAAACAAAGAACCTGTACCTCAAACCTATTTGTAAATCAAGAAGTCAGTTATACCACACGTATTTTTTTTTTAAATTGCAAAGAAAAACTGCCCCAATTTTAGTTATTTTACATTTTATTGAAGTGTTTCACGAGCTTAACCTCTCAATATTTCAACGGAGGAAGGATATGTGTGACGTGTGTTGCCAAGATGACGTTGGAAATATTTTTGAAGAAGAATGGAGAAAGTAACAATAGCAAAACGAAAGAGCTACTGTACATGAGGAAAAAGAAAGGATGAAGAAGGTGCTGAGAAAATATGTCATTTGATAACGATGGATCTCCTGTCAGTAAAGGTATGCTCCTTTGTGCAAGCAGGTGCTATTTATTATAAACCAAAGCCATAATTTTACTTTGTATTATCTTGATATTTATCAGTCATAAACTATTGGTGGAACGAATCCGATGGCGACAAGGTAGCTTCTGCCTTTGCGAGCTACGCTTCAAAACAAATTGAATATTATGATCCGGAAGAAAAAGTGCTGATGCCGCTGTGAATGAGATAAGGGCATTTAAGTATTGTTGTTGTTTAGTCAACTGTCCGAAGACAGGTCTGAACCTCACAAGTTATACCAACAATGCACCACTTATGAGGCAACTAGGCCAGGAGATAATGGGGTAGGATGGTCAGTTCCTTTCCCCGTCCATTGCACACATCGCCGATTAGCTACATATTACGCTAATCAGACTTCAGATGCACAATTGTTTTTCCTCTGACACATATCGTCAAGTGAGATGTACTGCCTGATAATAGATGCACACTTAGCGGCAAAAAGAATGGGCCGACTCTTGGTCGATAGAAATGCTAAGTTTATCGCGCGGTTCATACGTGTAAACGTAACACACTGCAAGGCATTGCTGTGGTGTCTCTTCAGTCCGTCTGTATATAATGCAATAAACCTTACGCGCAGTGTGTGGTCCAGTGGTAAGAAGTCTGACATCCGTGCCAGAGGTTGTGAGTTTGCCTCCCGGTACGGTAAAATTATTATTTTTTATTTTCATTTTTACTTCATTTATTAGTTTAAATGTGAAATGGCATTTGTTAACAAACTTCGTTATGCCTGCTTTGTAAAAATATTATTGCCCATCACCTGTGGGCTATTAATAGGCGAGACCTGGCTTGTATAAGCAAAGATACTTGTTTCACATCCTAAAAAACCGGACGCATATCAAACACAAATAAATAATTAAATTAACAAAAACAAACAATTTTTTAATATATTAATAAAAAAAAGGCCTGTGGTGGGGACTAGTATCTCGTCCACAAACCACCTGCGTCAACAACTGCCCTCATTCTGCGCGGCATGGAGTCCACAAGATTATGGAACAGGTCTAAATTCTTGGCCATCTCCTTCTACGCATCTAGAACTCTGTTCCACAATTCCTCAGGTGTCCGAATGGGTGGTTATTCTGCCCAATTAGAGCGTAGGATCCTTTTGACTGCAGCCCACAAATTTTGAATCGGATTTATATCTGGTGAATTTGGAGGCCAGTCGACTGGGTCGACATCACGCCTCCTCGTAAACAATCTTTGAATCTGGTTGGCGGTGTGTATCGGATGATTATCCTGCTGGAAGAAAAGTGTTCTTTCTGGATATCGTTTTCGGGCGGAAGGGATCAATACATTTGCCAAAGTGTGTTCGTACGTTTACGCATGAAGAATTCAATGGGTTTGTTAACTAAATCGGAATGTTTTATGTTGAACTCGTAAAAGTCGCGAAGGCTTCATAGCTACATTTCCCAGACACATTGATGTCGTTGCAATTGGTCAGTGTAAAAGCATTGTACGAAACCAAATTTTAAATTGTTGTCCATGTACCGATACTTAAGAGTGAACGCAGACTTTTTCTTCTGTGTATTGGTAGTTTTTCCCTCCTTTTGCTTATTCTGAAGATCGCTCTGTGGACTTGGTGTGGATGCATCACTAGTTGTTGCGTTCCAAAATTAAGCAAAGTTCCTCGTCTTTTATTCATATTAATATTTAAATCTGTATGCCTATTTTAAAAAAATTACGACACTCGAGTTTTGAAAGAATTACTTACACAGTATTCACTATGACTATTCAATATCAGGACAAACTGCCTTAATCTTTAATTTAAGTGAAAAGATGTTGTTTATACTTCTCAACTAATTGGTCAGTGGCAAAGGCATCACATGTTATTTCGTTCAGTTTTGAGCACAGAGGCTTCGCCGCCTATTGTTATAATCGGCTTGCAGACAAATTTTATGACCGGTCTAAACAGCGGATTCCCTTTCCCGAATGTTGAAAGATTTTTAAGTCCGAAAAAATTCCCGATCATTAAAAAATAAATGGCTTGGTCACAGACATTTGCTGCGTAGTTGTTATTTAGTTTGATTTTAGAATTCGAAGTTCAGAGACGATCTGGACCTGCGCTTTTCTACACAATCACGAAAATTATTCTCATAAAAATATTTCCACTATAAAATACTCATTCGTCAAAAATGCTTAGAAGAGTGAAATGATAAATTCCAGAAGAATATCTCATGGCCCAGTTTAATTGATGCCGCGGCCCAGCGATTGAGAAACACTGTCTTAACGTACACTGGCGTTCAAAGATACCTGACCCCTACTAATCGATAGTGATCGATAATTTGTCCGTGTATGTGTGACTTCTTTAGTTATTACTTCTATAAATAGATGGCGAAGATGACAGTCAGTGTTGCCAATGGTACATAATTATACCCACATTACAGAATTCAAAATTTCATCCCCTTCTAATGATTGTAAAAATCATCATGTTTAGAGGGAAACCGCTGATACTGTCAATTATGAGAATAACTTACACTTGATCTACATAATTTTCCCCAACACTTTTTCCAATAAAAATGTCACCTAAAGAGACCTAATGGAACTATTTCGAAGTGTGTTAGTTTGTTATATCTTTGGTTTTGACTTATCTCGTGGTTAGGAAGTTCGCTTACACGATCAGAAAATTGTAGGTCAGATATCTTTGAACACAACTATACACTAACGTTCAAAGGTACCTGACCCCACTAATCGATAATATTCCATAATTTGTTTTTATTTTATTTTTTTTAATCTTCTTTGATTTTGATGCAGTATCGGACTTCTTGGGTCCCTGACTGCACTATTGTGTTCTCGTTCCTTGTGTTATTACTTCACAGAATCTCTTCTTCGAACAAATTCGAAGACGTTGATGTCCTTGAAACAAGTTTGGAAATTTGTGTGTGCTTTCTTACACCATAATTTGTTGGTTATTACTTCTATGAATGGATGGCGAAGGTAACAGTGTCACAAATAGTACTTAAATATACCCGCATTATAAAATTCAAAATTTCATCTCCTCTAATGATTGTGAAAAAAAAAAAAAAACATATTTAGCGGGAAACCGCTGATACTGACAATTATGAGAATAATTTATGCTTATTCTACATCAACATTTTCCCAAATACTTTTTTACCCGTCCCAATAATATAGGGTCATCTATTGAGAACTAGTGGAACTATTTCAAAGTTTGTCAACTTGTTATATCTTTGGTTCTGCCTCTTCCCGTGGTTGGAAAGTTAGCTTACACGATCAGGAAATTGGAGGTGAGATATCTTGAACGCCAGTGTACTTACACATTTGAAATAATTCAGTTTGGAAGACAACTGATTTCATTCATTTTATGTATTTGCAGCAATGGAAGATACGAGTGCATTCGCTCATTTTAATTTAATTGAGATGTAGCAGTGGATTTGTATTATGTAATTGACAAAAGTCAACAATGAGTTTTAATCAGCTTGAAATTTAAATCTAACTAGTGGCTTGTACAGCAAATGCTGCAAACTAAGTTCATTAGACGTTCAAATAAACATTTTTCAGATTTATTTTCAGTTAAGAATACCAGACATTCTGAAAGTTATTTGCTTCCATAATAATGAAAGATACTCTCTCTCGAGCCAATACTGAAGAGAACCACGCATATAAATATTTACACCACTCCGCCATTAAATATATGAAAAAGACCCAACCCCACTTGATTAATAACTATAAAAATATTTGATTTTTAATAATATTATTATCTTACGTAAGTTTTATAGCTTTCAGTAACATATACTATATATACTATACAGCCACTCAGTAAAATATAGAAATCAAAATCTAATTTAAGTTATTCTCTACATCTACTTATATAACCCCAAAAGGTTTCACTTTCATATCATCAATAAAGCATTAATATGTATAATTAATGAAAAATAGTCACATCACGGCATTAACTACAATAATATTTCATTTCTAATAGTAATAATGTCATCAAACCACCTCAAGTTTTGTAGTTTTGAAATTCCAATACACAGCCGTACTCAGAAAATTACACACCACAGAATCGAACCTGTAAATTATTTTTAATAAGTTAAGTTTTTAATAACCAATTTAATTTGAGCTCTAAATATGTAAGCATTCTTGCAGGTCATGGCCTTCGTGTAATATTGTTTACTGTTGTATGTGTTTTGTTTTATTCTAAAATGCAACACGGCCGACTTGATGCTTGCTTCGCTTCTCCTGAATGCAATTAGCTAGTTCTCAAAACTGACGACAGATGGATTTTGGAAAACAGGAAAATTATGTAGGAAAATTGACATTTCACTGAAAACTACTATTTTTCCGAAAAACTTTGGGTTCCAAGCTTCAAAATGAGGGGCCATTTATTAAAATCCGTTCAGCCGTTTTCCCGTAATTTCCATTACCAGTTCAAATTATATATATAGATGATGGAAAATAAAACATTACTGCTAATAACATTAAGAATTTCCTCAGTGGTCTCCTGTTGTGTCTTTCTTCTTGTACTTGTGATTTTTATATTTACTGTAATTAGTTAGCCTTCGTTCAAGATTTACTGAGTGTGTTTTTGTCTTAATACTTTACGATGGATGCGTGGCTTAAATCGGAAATATTAAAAAGAAACGTACACTCTAGTGAAACTAACAATCCCGAGAGTGATAGTGCATCAAGTGTCCCTGCTTCGAGCTCTGACATAGTTCGGCGATTGACGCAAAAAGAAAGAATAATATTAGCATAAAAATATGACGCGAACTATTTGGAGTTGGGATTTACGTGGTGTGATGATAAAGGCGAACTCAAACCACAGTCTGTATTATGTTACGAAGTTCTCTCAAATGTTTCCATGAAACCAAATAAATTACGAAGGCACTTAGAAACTAAACATTCAGATGTTACGAAGTTCCCTCAAATGTTTCCATGAAACCAAATAAATTACGAAGGCACTTAGAAACTAAACATTCAGATGTTACGAAGTTCCCTCAGATGTTTCCATGAAACCAAATAAATTACGAAGGCACTTAGAAACTAAACATTCAGATGTTACGAAGTTCCCTCAAATGTTTCCATGAAACCAAATAAATTACGAAGGCACTTAGAAACTAAACATTCAGATGTTACGAAGTTCCGTCAAATGTTTCCATGAAACCAAATAAATTACGAAGGCACTTAGAAACGAAACATTCAGATGTTACGAAGTTCCCTCAAATGTTTCCATCAAACCAAATAAATTACGAATGCACTTAGAAACAAAACATTCAGATGTTAAAAATAAGAGTGAATAATATTTCGCTCGCGCATTAATGCGATTTAAACGGGGAAAATCTGTTGTATCTAAAGTAGGGTCACTGAATTAAAAGGCTTTGGAATCATCATACTTGTATCGCCATATCAATGAAACTGCTAGTGACGTAGAAAATCAATTGGTTATGAGAATAAAAGAAAGTAGATTTTTTTTGTATTAGAAATTGATGAATCAACGGACATAGTTAATTTCCATCTCATCTCTTTCATTAGGTATGAATATCAAGAGTACCGTCAATGAAGATTTTATTTTCTGTGGAAACTTATCCATGGATACAACAACAAAATGTATTTTCGAAGTTCTTAATTCATATGTGATTAACAGACATCGGATTCTAGGGCAAATGCCTATTTTGTTTCTTTAGGAGAAAAGTAAAATAATTATTAATATTTGTGTTTCTTGGAAATTGAAAGGTATTCAAAGAGTTTTATAGTGCCCTAAAATGCCCTAAAACGGTTATTAGAGCCTAATTTGTTAATATTCGCCTAAAAATGCCTAACTCACTGTAAAGTTTCGCATTTTTCTCTTAATTTTTATAATTTATACATGCATTCACTGCGAAATTTAAGGAATTTAAAAAGTGGAAAGTTTGCTTCACACCGGCCATGAAACCATTGATAAAGGAAACAAAATGTTTTGAATCTCACGACACTCGCAATAGATTTCACCGAATTTAACATGTTTGGAGGCATAAATGCCGACAAAGAACCAACCTTAGTTTTGAAGCAGGCAACAATCACAACATGTGCTGCTACCGATTCAGAGATATACTATACCATAAAAATGACTGTTTTCGGTCTGAAACCGATTAGCTGTACTGCCCTTCAGAGTGTCATAATAAAATCACAGTTTTTGGAGAAAGAGTGTTTTTGAAATATTTATGAAAAGTCGTAAAACTGCGAATTAGTAGGGTAAACCGTTACAAAATATTTAAAAGAATGGCCCTCCTAGTGTTAACACTACCAGGAAATGCAACAATAAGTGGAACTTTGTATTTTTGTCCAATTGAATCTCAATAACAACGGTTCATTTGAATGCTCGTTAACAGTTGCTCTTTCCCTCACCTTATTTGTGTTGAGAAGTTTTGAGCGGTAGGACGTTTTCCTGTGAAGTTTAACGCGATAATGCCGAAAAATATAAGTGCAAAATCTACATTGATCCGGCAATGGCTAACAGAATGTTCAGAATTCACTTGTGATGGAAAAATAATATTCTGCAAGATTTGTAGCAAACAGGTATGTAACAATAGTTGAAATATATAAATTCTATTAATTTTAATGAGTAGGCCTATAATATTTATACATTGACTGAGCTATCCTAAGGTATAATTCTTTTTAAGACCACTACACTTTAACCTTTTAAATTCCGATAGTTAAAGTATTTGCAGGTCATTAAAATTTTGATTGTTCGAACCCACTAACTTTGTGATAGAAATACGGCAATACAACAATTAGGATTTTATTTTAATTCAGTTTACTTTACATTTTTAGATTTCGCAAGAAAAGAAGTGCCACCTAAAGCAGCATGTGCAAGGAGCGGCTCATAAGGCTAAAGCTCAGCAGAAAAATCAACTGCAACAAACTTTACTAACACAGCCTACTTCATCCAATCTTAGCAGCAATTTCTATGCTGATTTAACCAGAGCGTTTGTTGCTGCTAACATTCCCTGGAATGCAATTGAAAATCCGGTTTTAAGACAGTTTTTACAAAAATACTGCAAACAAAATATCCCATCTGAGTCGACCCTAAGAAAAAATTACTTAGACAGAATATACAATGAAACTTTAGCTTCCATTCGGGAGGATATAGGTGATTCTTACATATGGGTCTCTGTGGATGAAACCTCAGATCCTATGAATAGGTATATAGCAAATATGGCAGTAGGAAAACTTAGTCCTGATGGACCTTCGATTCCACACCTCGTATGTGTTAAGGAACTTTCGAAAGTGAATAGCCAAGCCATAGCTTATTTTGTAGATAAAGGCCTACAGTCTTTATACTCAGGTAATATAGACGATTCTAAAGTTCTGTTGTTTTGTACTGATGCTGCCTCATACATGGTTGCTGCAGCTCCACTTCTTAAAACATTTTATCCTAACCTCACGCATGTAACCTGTCTAGCACATGGCCTTCACAGGGTTTCTGAAACAATCCGGAATGAATTTCCTCTTGTCAATTCGTTTATTTCTAACACAAAAAAAGTTTTTGTAAAGCCCCATCCAGGATTTCAATATTCAGAGAGAACTTTCCAGATATCCCACTCCCACCTCAGCCGGTTGTTACACGATGGGGAACCTGGATTCAGTCAGTGGTGTATTATTCTAAGTATTTTAAAGAAGTGGTCACAGTTATTGAAAAAATTACCTGAAACTGATAGTGCAGCGTGTGTGAAAGCAGTGAAAGATTGTCTGATTGACTCACGAGTGAAAAACGATATTGCCTACATAACATCAAACTTTTCTTTCATACCTGCAAGCATTGAACAATTAGAACGTGAAAAACAATCTCTTTGTAGCCAAATAGCAATAGTAAAGGAAGCTCAAGTGAACATACATTCTGCTTTGGGCGAAACTGGGAAAAAAGTTAAAAATAAGTGGGACAACGTATTAAATAAGAATGTAGGATTTTCATTGTTGGAAAAAGTATCAAGAGTGATATCGGGGGAAAGTGTAAATGTTCCAGTAAGTATTGATGTTTCTATTGTACCTAATTAAAAATTTGCGCCTCTCACATCAGTTTCGGTTGAAAGAAGTTTTTCTGCTTTCAAAATGATTCTCAGTGACAAAAGGCAAAGGTTAACTGTGGAGAATTTAGAAAAAATTCTGGTGGTGTACTGTGCAGATAATTATAATAAAGTCTGAGCATGGAACTGAATTTCAATAACTTAAAATGAGTAATCTTGATATCAATAATCATTATATCATTAGTTTCAATATATTAAATTTGTGCAGCTCTGTTTATAAATATAATATAGTATTCTTTTTAAATGTTTAAACATACTTTTTTGTGCGTATTTTAGTGTATAACTAAAAATTTCAGTGAAAGAAATAAGTATGATACCTTGATGTGCCTAAAATGCCTATTTTCATTAAAATAGAGCCTAATTTTACAAATTTTGAGCTTATTTAGGCGCCTAAAACGGCAATTTTAGTGCCTAAAAATCCGATGTCTAGTGATTAAGCACACCATTGATTGGAAAAAAATGTATTGGGCTAACTTCCGATGGGTGTTGAGCGATGTGTGGACGGCACAGTGGTGATTTACTCGTGTTCGTGATGTGATTTGGGTACACTGCTTTTTTCACAGGGAAGCATTGGCTAGTAAGACCATGTCGAGTGATATGAAAACAATTTTCGACACTGCAGTTAAAGTGATAAACATCATATAATCTCGCCCATTGAATGCGAGACTTTTTTTCTGTGCGTTGCGACGAAATTGGTACCTGATTCACACAGAAGTATGCTGGCTTTCAAGAAGTGAAGTCCTTGTGAGACTTTTCGAGCTGAGACAAGAAGTTTTACTATTTTTGAATGATTGTAAGAATGAGTACGTGGCTTTGTTCTTAGATAATAATTGGCTGACAACACTGGCTTATATGGCAGACTTATTTTCCAAACTAAATGAACTCAGTTTTTTGTCTCTTCAAGGCCCAACCATCACTGTGTTCAAAGCTTATGATAAAGTCAAATCATTCCAGAAAAAGATCAATCTGTGGTAGAGGACGTCAAAAGTAATAATTTTTTTCTGCCTTTCCAACTTTAGATTATTTTCTAAGTGAGAATGAATTTTCCTTACCTTCTGATTTTTGTGATTCTCTAGTATTCAGTCTTTTTGCTCTCAATAATGAGATTGAAAGTTATTTTCCAGAAAATTACAGTGAATTCAATAATTGAATTCGAGACTCATTCCTATATTTCGAACGTTCAGAATTGTCAGTGAAACTAGAGAACAGTTATGTGATATTAGCCGTAATTCTGACAAAATCTTTACACTCAGATATAACAACTTTTCGGATATCATTTAGGCGTGAATATCCTGGACTTTCGAATGGGGCATTAAAGTTGTTCATGCCGTTCGCAACATCATATCTTTGTGAAAAGGGATTTTCCTCTTTAGTTCAAGTAAAAAGCAAGTACAGAAATAGACTTGATGCACGCTCTGATTTACGACTCAAGTTAACTGCACTTGAATCCAACATACACCAGCTTATGCAGACACGACAGGTCCTTCCATCAATAGTTCGGTGAGTACAAAATATTTTAACAAAATTTCAACATGCGCTGAATTAGAATAATATAGTATTTATTTTATTGACATACAATCATACAGTATTTACTTTTTCTTCAGTAATTAGAGTGTACTAATTTAACTTACGGGTTGCGTGAAGTTTAATATCTTTCAAGGAGGGTCCCGGACTTAAAAAGTTTGAGAATCACTGATATAGGGTCTTAGATTATGAAATTTACTGTTAATTATTGTTAAATTCTAGAAAAATATCATATTACAGCCTGATTTATACAGAAAAAATTTTTGATAGTGTTTAAATCCTATCAATAATAAATCAGCTTACAAGGAGAATAAAGAAAGATCAGGAAGAGAAAAAGGAATTCGTTGGGTCACTGGCTGAGACGAAACTGTCTACTGAAAGATGCTCTGGAAGGTTGTGTGAACGGGAAAAGAGTTCGGGATGGTAGAGTCATTAAGATATATGTATCATATGCGGAGAGGAAGAGCAAGGCAGGAAATAGGGAAGATTGGAGAGTGATCGGTTCGCAGTGGAAGATGTACCTAATATATACTACAGTATTATCGTTTTTATTTCAATATAATCCGGTAGGAGATAAAAAACGGTGTTAAACAAGTTGGACAAGGTCTTTGAGAAATGAATGAGGAATTTTAAAAGTAATTTTATAGAAATTATAAGAAAAATTGTATTTTTCCACTTTGCTTTATATTCCTGGACAATTATAACTTAATCAACTTAATCCAGGACACAGGACACACCAATAAAATTCAGAACAATCCTGAGAAATCCCGGGCGTCTGGCAACGGTCTGCGCCAAAGGGTCTACAAGTATGGCGCATTCGTCCTAAAGAGGGACACTGGTGTCAAAGACGCGAAGTCAAGTATCCGTCATTAAAAAAGAAAAATCAGAAAATGTGTGTTTTGAAAATTTTCATATAAAACACTGCGATTTTCTATATTAGTGTAAAGTCTGAAAATGCATTTATGTAATTTCCTAAATTTTCATATAAAACACTGCGGTTTTCTATATTAATGTAAAGTCTGAAAATGCATTTATGTAATTTCCTAAATTATATGTTTTTATTTTTTTCTTGTTTGTTAATTAGTTTCTTTTATTTGTTATTCTTCAGTAAATGGTCTTATGTTAAATAAAATGTCTGAAATCTTAAGGAAAAGGTGAAAAAATTATAGTTCCATTTCAATTAATGAGACGCATCAGTTCTTTATTCACGTTCTAATAACAAATATGCTAAAAGACTGAAATATCTCGGAATCGGATAATTAAAAAAAAAAAAAATACTTTCAAGTCGAGTAAAATGAAGTATTCATACGGAGTATTGTGCTTTTCAGTGGTTCAGATAAAATGCATTAATAATAAATATTTTTTGTCTCTCCTGGAAAGTTTGGAAAAATCATAATTATGTGGTATTAGATCTAGGCCGTGGACAAGTTGCGGATATTTAATAATTTGCTTCACCCGTTCTTTAGACCAGTGTTTTTCCAACTTGTTTGATGTTGAAGCCCCACTTTTCGTCACGTTAGTAGAACGTAGTAATGTGAAATTTAGCATCAATTTAAAGAAAAAAAAACAATTTACCTATATTTTTATTGAACGCAAAATAGGTGTATGTTTAAATTTTAATAGACATTGCTTTAGACTATCGCCGTACGTTTTGCTTGCATTGCCATGCTGTTGGTTCCCCAATTATTACAAAAGGAAGATGAACAATTTGTGTATTTGTTTAAATTAGGAAGAAAACGTTCGTGAAATGTTTAGAAATGTAAATTGTAGTTTGTTAAATTGCTATAATTTACAAGGAAATGACATTTCGAAGATTGGCCCTTTTCTTCGAAACGTTTGATTTTCTCTCCATTGCAGAACTGGAAAAAGTCAATTTTACAATAATTCTAAACTCATGTACAAAATTCTAGTGATAATTGAATTAACCAGGACCATCATTATATTTTGCCGTTTAATTTAGTATAGCCTATCAAATGTTGTCCTTGAAAATCGTCTTATAACAGTAGTAAATAATTTTCCACTTCTAATTTTTGGTTAGCAAATGTTTATTATGATTTAATTTATATTTTTGGTGAAACTAGCACTGAAGTAGTTCCTGTGATTTCGGAAGCGAAAATTGTTGAATTTACAAGATTTTTTTTTTGGATATGCACTTGATGGTATATGCAAGGCATAATAAAAGCCCAAACTAACAAAATCTATCTGTTACAGATTCGTATATACAAGGTATATAAGCGCTTCAGCGCTAGTTTAGCCCCTATTTTTGTATGCGTTAAGGGGTTAGATACAGCTTACAGCAGTAAAATTTAGGAAATATTTAACATTTTTTTCTTCCATTACTGTCTTGTACAATAATGAAAATTAGTATGTGTAAAACACTGTCCTTCTGCTATATGAAAAAATATTTTTACGATTTAAAAACATTATTTATAGTCTCTATGTATTTCAAATTCAAAATGGTGGCAGTTCACTGTGCAGTGATAAAGCGTTTCCGTCATAACTCAAAAACTATCCAAGATTCTGTGATGAATTTTTTTGTATGTATTTATGCTTGTCATATCTACAATATAAAAAACAACCTCTCTATCTTTGATAAATTGTCTGATAAAAAATAAAATCATTTAAAAAAATGGTCAAATATCAGTATTTTCTTCTAACACAATACAAAAAAAATATTATTTATTAAGGAATGTAGTTGAAAGAGCATGATATTGTAAACATGAGTTTCAGCAATAAAATTAAAGAGAGAACATAAAAGAGTTAAAAAGTTTTTGAGTTATGAGGGAAACACGTCATCACTGCACAGTGAACTGCCACCATTTTTTAATTTTGAAAAAAAAATATATATATATATAGACTATATAAATAATTTTTTTTAATCGTAAAAATAAATTTTCATATAGCAGAAGGACAGTGTTTTACACATACCAATTTTCATTATTCTACAAGATAGAGTAAATGAGGAAAACATTGTTGAATATTTCCAAAATTTCTACTGCTGCAAGCTGTACCTAACCCCTTATATCACAGCACGTGAATAAAGAATTGAAATTCCAACACCAATTCGCGACAGAACTTGTGTTTACGAGATGACATTTCGCGGTATTCATTTGAGTCACGTTTTCGCGCTAGCCTAGGGCGGGATCATTGTGACCAACATATACTGGTCATGGGAACTGCTAAAGATGACGTAAACTGTCATGTATTCCGTTTAATATCATTAACATTCTGTTATATATGTGTAAATTGTTGAAGAAGTAATTTGTTTCCTTTTATTAAACCATCAGGATCGTTTTATACCAACAATTTACACTTTATAGAGCATAATAAGTGAAACATCGTGGTCCTACACACCGATACTTTCTTTTCAACAGTATTTATTTCGTCATATTTTAAGATGTTCCGTGTCTCACTACTGCTGTTTCTACAATAGCGTGACTTAATTCTGGGAATGCTTTCATGACTTGTCATTTTGTATTTAAATAACATAATAGTAGACTTTGTTGTCTGGAGTCTAGTGTAAAGTTGAGTACGTTGGTTACCCTGATGCCCGAACATCCCTGACTAGTGAGGTAATGAACTCACCCGGTCCCGGCGTTGGTTCTTTGTCTCGGCAGTTGGAGCTTGTGTCGCGCGCGTGTGTGTTCGAAGTTGAGGGCGGTGGAACAATTTTGAAAATAAAAATGGAGTGAAACCAAGAAGAAGAGCAAGTAGTTCGGATGCTTTGTAAATAGTTTTTTTTCGTGTGTATGTGCTGGTGTTTTGTGTTGTTTTTCCTTAATTAATTGCTGTGAAATAGTGTATATAATATAGATCACCTAAGGGGATCTTTTATATTTTTTTCGCGCAAAAATTTTGCAACACAATAATTGGATGACACCGGCATCAGGGTTGTTGATTTACTGTGACATGAAAGATATGGGACCAGATATGGTACGTATATTAAAAATGTAATTCAGCTACCGGTAGTGATGTTTATGTTCTCTTATTACATGGCAGACAGAGGATGCTCGAAAGTTGGAAAATCGATTTTGTGTAGGGACAAGCAACAAGTTGGTGTTCGCGGCATATAAGAAACTTGGACCGCCATGTTAGGTTCAATGGTTTATGAATTATCTTATCATTGTTTACGTATTCCACTATGATGTGATTTCAGATGCATGTTATTGCCTTTATTCAACATTGTGATGATTGCTGTATATTAAGGACATTTCGAATTTGGTGGTTAACTGGTGCAGGCATTGATGTAGTTTGCGCAGCATATTGAAAATATTCTACCCTTTTAAACATTTTCATTTAATAATTTGTTATAATAATAGGGATGTTACTTCCTTGTCATACCTGATGTTTTTGTTTTCTTTTGCATACGTACATTTTTGTAGCCACTATTACGGATATGGCAGTAGACATGTGGGTAATGTGATGTCGCGTTTCTGTAATCAAAATATCCCATTAACCTTAGAACATTACCTTTTATATTTTTTATTGTTCTAGTTGCAACTTCTGTATAATTAGTATGTGTTCAGTCTTGGAGCCAAAGTTTTATACAAATGCGTAGGTATTCGTTTGAAATTTGTCGACTTTTGAAATATCTCCTAAGTTAAATTTGCAAGGACATTAATCTATGTAGTCTGTTGTATTTGGTCGGCGTTATATTTTGGAAAGGCTTGGTTTGTTTCGGAATATAGTACATACATACAGTATTTGTCGTATCTTTACTTTAGGAATACTGAAATTTTGTTGTGAAGCTAATTTTGAAAACTTAAAGATAATTTGTGGTCCACAATTCCTCATATATAGGCCTACCTTACTGACGTAGGCTACTTAGAACAAATGTTTAAATTTCACTTGTCTTTATATATTCATAATTCAGACAACGCTTTATGTTCACCGTATAAACCAACCATTTAGTTCATGCAGTGTTGCCGGTTTTTCCCTTCGCAGTGTGTTGTATGGCGACTGTGGACTAGGCAACGTGGTATTGATTCCCCACGTCCTGAAAGAGTGGGGATTGGAGAGGGAGAGGGCCTCCCCACTGAGTCACTTGCAACCCTACCACATTTCGTTGTCCTCTCGCCTCTCCCTCAAACTTCATCCCTTCGCTTCTTCTCCCTCTCATACCATTCCCTTTTTTTTTTATCGTCTCCCCCACATTTAGTTTAGCCGTCTTCCTCTTTTCATCTGACAGTTGTCTGGGAGGGTCCGTACACATGGTCACAGTATTATGGCTGCAGCTGTTATTGTAATCATTTGTCGACTTGGAAACTGGCGTCCTTTGGTAATGCGTTATGGTACAGTGTGCGAAACCCGTTGGAGGCAAATGAACACTAGTGTTCCAAGTAAAGGAGTTTTTTTTTTGGCATTGTAATTGATTTATAGAAGTAGACCTATATCGTTTGCAACTTGTATTATAGATTGAAATTTATTTGGTCTTCAAATGGAATGTAAAGTAGGCTGTATATCGTTCGTAGTGTTGGAGAATATGATGTCGCAGCAATAAGTAAATCATGTATCACTTTTCCATAATTTTTGCACATTGGAATGAAATTTTATCAAAATACAGTAGATTATGAAACTTCACATTATTTGAGAGTTTAACATGGATGTTTACCTAAGAAGAATAAATAAAAGTGGGCTAAATAAATCAGTTAAAAGTTGAATCGTTGTACGTTATATTTTTTTTTCAGTACTGCAAAAAAGATAGGTACTTCTAGAACACAATGTAACTTTAAGTTCATATCAGTATTACAATAATTGGTTTTCGATTATGATGCACTGTTTTATACCAAAGTTTTGCCACAATTGCTTCGTGATTTTTTCGTTTCTTTATAGGCTAGGTTCTGTATTTTTGAATTACCTTGCTTTTGAAAATTATGTGTAAGAAACAACTAAGATCTTTAAGGAAATCTAATTCATAGATTTTAAACGTGTATTCTATTGATCACTTCTGATTATTTCAAGGGGAAAATGAGTTTCGGATAATTAACTTTGTCCAGTACTGAATTTAGAAATGTTTCGTCGGTTAGAGGTGATATTCTCGAGTGGCAAGGAAGTTGATTATGACTACTAATCTGTTCAAAAATGTATTACATAGTAAACCAAGGAGAACATAGTTCTATGAACATTTTGTAAAATGTTCACGTAGAAGATATTATTTTTAAATCTGAAGTGTATTAAGGATTATGTTCTATAATTTATAGCCTATAGGATATTTTTAAATTTTGCTACGTATGAAAACATCGTCTACCGCCTTGGCTCTAGGCCTATATAGTTTATGAACTTCCCATCCAAGCGGTCCGTGATTCGATTTCCGGCGGCGTGGGCAGTGAGAGATTTATCTTTCGTACACGGGGCTGGGTGTTTCTTTGTCATGTGCTGCTATACTGTGTTGTCTCAACGGTGGCCCCATGCGGTCTGACCATATAATCAGGAGGCCAACGATGTATCAAGTGTTAATCAAAAGATACATTATTATTTTTGTTTTACACCAGATCGAATTGTAACTATACGAAAGGAGATAAAACATGAAAGAGAGAATGGAGGGGGTCATTCCATAGTGACACACGTAACATTTTTGAAGTAACTAACTGTGATCATCACAGGATATTTAATTAAATATTTAGTAGTTCATGAAAAAGACATTACTGTCGTTTAATATAAGCTTTCCTAAATATAAACACGAATTCTCAATGAAAAGGAATAATTAATAATGTGAAAACTTTGAAATATTATATGGTGGGACATACGAACATTTTCTTGCCACTTGATTTATTACCAAAATGGAAAATGTTCATATTATTGTGCCAAATGACATAAATGCATTCAGTTGTTTTCTAAACAATTAAGACACTTGTGTAGTACATGTAACTGCTAAATTACAAACTTTAAACAAAAATAACAGTGCCATTAAGAAATAAAATATTGCAAATGTGTTGTGACACACGAACATTGCTGTCATGTTGGTTACTAATTGTTTTAAATGCACTATAATACATCACTTCTTGTGAAAGACTTATATACTATGCCTACAGTTCTTATTATACAGAACAACACTAGGCCTAGATTACACTAAACTACACTTTCAAATTTAAAATATCCAGGGTTGTTTACAACCACATGTGGTGATATTTCCTATGTAATGTCATGTGACGAATATACCAATATATCAGCGACTTGTACTACTTCCCTTCGTTGATCATCACAGATAGGCTACTTTTAAATTCTTCGCCACCACAAGGTTTTGTAACTTCCCCTGTATATTTGATGTTTTTTTTTTACTTAGTCATTTAACGACATTATCGACTAGATTACTTAGTGCCAATGGGATTGGTGATAGCAAAATGGTCTTTGGCGAGATGAGGCAGAAGATTCGCCATAGATTACCTGACATTCGCCTTACGGTTGGAAAAAAACCTCGGGGAAAATCCAAGCAAGTGATCAGCCCAACTTGAATTCTTGAAATTACTATCAGAAATATTCAAAATGTATAAATGTTTATGATATCAATAGAACAACTAATTTAGATTTTAAAAGGCTCTGTCTTTTAGAATTGCAATATGATACCTAGTGTAAGTTAACTTAGCATAAAAATGTACTGTATAAGCCTGTTTTTTTATATGAAATAAATTAATAGGTGAATGTGGAGTATCCAACGCCCACTGAACGAATATTTCACTTTTATCACTGCCAATGTTGCGCTATAATCGTATATGCAAGGTAGGCTATACCAAAAACCTAAACTAACCAAACCTAACCCGTCAAAGAAGCAACAAGTGTGTAAAATTGGCCTATGTCTCTATAGTGGGCGGGACATAAGTAACATTGACCAATTAACATAAACCAATTTTTGTAAGCTTTTAATTCAAGGAATTAAAAAAATTATATACATGTTTTTTATACGAACTTTTGGCATAAATTAAATGTTTTATACGGTACTAATTTTATGCCAACACACTATATTTTTACAACAATTGTTGTTTAGTCAACTGGCCGAAGACAGGTGTGAACCTCACAAGTGATACCAAGAAGGCATCACTTATGAGGCAACTAGGCCAGGAGATAATGGGGTAGCGTGGCCAGTTCCTTTCCTTCTTACAACACTTATGGAACACATATTTGCAAGAATGTTTAATTTACAGTATAATATGTACATTGAAAAAAAAAAAACGCACAGGAGCGTGTGCACACACACACAATTATCTAAATCGACAATAAGTATTTGAAGTCCCACTACTAATTATGTTTAGGCGTAAACACTTCCATTAACAACAAAAATTGTAACTGGATTTTAGGATAAACTTTAGTGACACACGAATTTAACATTTTTATTCGTGTGTCACGTGTTTTTCTGGTAGAATTTATACATAAATCAAAATGTTGTCCATATAAGAAGTTGATTGTTATGTGATGTGTCTCACTTTTACGAAACATTAACAATTTAAATGATTTTGAAGAAATATAAACAATTGTTCATTTGAGCGTGACACGAACTCTCAACCTTTCTTTGTAATAATTGTACTCAAGCACGAAATAATCATTGTAGTACAGTTTCTATGCATTATAATTATTAACAAAGGTCAGCACTTCATTATTAATTGAATTTAACATACAGCATACAGAAGTAATGATTTATTTGCCTTAAATGTGCATTCAAATATGTGATTTCTAATAGATAATTTCGCGCTCTTAAACCACAGACTTCTTTGTGCTTTTTCTCCCATATACGTGTTGTTGCATAATCAGTGTTGTCAGATTAAAAAAATTCGTATCATAACGAAAAAAAAAAATGACATAATAACAAGCAGAGATTCGTGAGATTTTTCTTTTTCGTGAACATGTCGCATTTTCATGGAATGACCCAATAATAATAATAATAATAATAATAATAATAATAATAATAATAATCATCGTCGTCGTCGTCTTCCTAACAAGTATTAGGCCGAGTGGCCTGTTCCGGTTTCAAACTAGAATTTTCAGTCCATCTCTTCTTCGGACGACCCAGAGATCTTTTGCCATGGGGATGGTAATGAAACAGTGCTTTTGGAATTCTGCGTCGATCCATTCGTTCGAGATGAACGAAGTTGATATTTGCTGATGAACTGAATAATAATAATAGTAATAGGCCTAGTCTTTATTAAACATGTATATAACTTTGTCATTTGTTCTGGACGCCTGGCTCGGTATCTCGCAGAGTGAGGTGATTGCGGAGTGTGGTGGAATGGTGAGGAGAGGGAAATGGGAGAACCCCGAGAAAAACCCATCGAGACCGCATTGTCTACCACAAAATCCTTCGTAACTTAGACGGGATCGAACCCGGGTTGCCATGATGGAAGGCAGAGAGGCTAATCATTCCGTCACGGGCGAGGATAAGGACATAGAAGTATTAATGTATCTATGATAAAAATAAAATCAGTTAAAATTGAACGCTTGGTTGAATTGAAAAAAAATGTATAGGCCTATATATTATAATATATTAGTAATCTACGTTACAAGAGCGGTATGTTGACGTTTTCATGTTCGAGGAAAAGATTGAAAACGCGAAACTTAGTTGAGCTTTTTTAATTTCCGAGAACATGAAAAGAAACATACCGCTCGTGTATCGTACATTATTTTGTGCGAAGATCGTTTATTACATACCTGAAAGAGGAATTTCTAATTAGTTGCATGAAATCTCCATGTTGATTTCTGTTTAATGACGGCAACTTCGGAAAACCAAAATATCTTTCTTCAACATTGTTGCTATAAAATGTTTTCTATGTTTACTATACTCCAGCAAGCCGTGATATACGTCTGTCTTTTTTTTTCTCCCAGTCTATAAATGCGAACTTAAAACAAACGGTAAGGTTATGTAATGATTTATTTTTCATTTTAATATTTTAACAATATTATTTATATAACATATTGCAGTAATAACATCGACATCTGGAATATTGTTGATTTTTTCACGGCTTCCTTAATGTTACTTGTTTCAGGAATGCAATAAGTTTCGTGGAGTAGTAGACTTTACTTAATTTTTGCAAATATTTAAAAACAATAATTAACATTGCAATTTAGATGAAATTGCAGTGGTAAGTTTCCAATTTATAATTATTACTATGTTAAACGTCTCTAAAAATAATATGTTAAAAGCCTAAAGCAGTAAAATGAATGTCGCGCTTAAGCGGTAAGAAGAGGGAAATTGTTATGTGTGTTACGTTGGGAATACTGAATGTGGTATTTCACACTTACCGCGTATTGGATCTGTGCGAAAAACAAGCAAATACGCACGATCTCGCACAAAAGTAATATATTACAGCAATTGTTCGAGAGTACCTAAAAGTAAAGACATGGATGATGAAGTGTTACAAATGTTTTTGTTACTTCTGACAGTTTGCTTTAAGAAAAACGTAGTTATTTATTACTTATTGTTATTATTGACTACAACTAGATACAGGATTTTCTTGCATTGTCAAATCTATTAAAATATGCATGCATTCATATAGGCCTATTATCGAATGCCATCAAACATGCACAATGGAGGATGAAGAAAAAAAAAAGTAAAAATATGGACTTAAATTTTATTTTCGAATGGTGCAGTGTTTCCAAATTTTCAGTAGTCAAGTTTATTCCTTTGTGTCTTAAAATGTTTTTTGTATGTAGAAAATGGTATTTCTACATCACAAGAAGTGACAGGTGCAAATTTAAATGATGAAAATTGAGACAGAGAGGCCAAATTCTGACTCTTCACCACAAATTATTATTATTATTATTATTATTATTATTATTAATATTATTAATTTTTTTACTGAACACAAGTTCACAATCGGGATTTCCTTTAATGGCCTTATCCAGTTTGTCTAGTTGACGTACTTACATCCACATAGGTATAAGCATATCCTGAAGACTTTTGAACTTCTTCAATAATTCCAAGGAAATCGCCGAGTGGTAAGACCAGAGTCTTCAACTTATTTAATGTGGTAGAAGTAAACAATGTTGCAAAGTTTGTCCCCCCCCCCCCTTTTAACATTCAAGAAAACTTTATTGTATAAAATATACATTACAGTTGAGCTGATAATATAATAAAACAAAACATATGGAACATGACATGTATTCGGGGAGCCATCCTGTGTTGGTCCCGACATTAAAATAATTTTACAACAGTTTTTCATTATTAAATCCTTTTTAATGTTCGAAATGATCGAGCGGGTGGGTGATTTCCTGGAATTTGCTAGATTAGAGGATTTTCATGGTCACCTGTGTAGTCTTCTGTAGCTATTGCGGGGTATTGTGTTCACCTCCGGAAATCCTAAATCAGAATGTAGAGTGATGTTTCGCACATACCATGGTGCGCCTGTTATCAATCTACGAGTGAGACAGCGATTTTGGATGGCTTGTATTCTCTTAATTTGACTGTGAAAAGCAGAACTCCAAACTGAACAGCTACTCGTATATTGCTAGATGGGTCTGATTAATGAAGTACCTTAAGATTCGTTTATATTGTATTGCTAGTGCTGCTTTGTGTGACATGTGCTTCAGTCTACAGATGCGATGTCTGCATTTTTTTTTAACTATTTCAGAAATGTGACACTGCCATGTTAGTTTGATATCAAGAGTGAGGCGAGATACCTAACAGACAGCCACTGGCGTGGCTCAGTCGGTTAAGGCGCTTGCCTGCCGGTCTGAAGTTGCGTTCGGGCGCGGGTTCGATCCCCGCTTGGGCTGATTACCTGGTTGGGTTTTTTCCGAGGTTTGCAAGGTAATCTATGTCGAATCCTCGGCCTCATCTCGCTATCACCAATCTCATCGACGCTAAATAACCTAGTACTAGTTGATACAGCGTCGTTAAATAACCAACTGAAATAAAAAAAAACCTAACAGACTGAGATTCTGAAACAGGGACTCTTCCCAATAGTTTGTCCACTGTGCCACAAGATTTCATCGCAGAACACAAATATTGTAATTCACAAAGCAACTGTACATGTACCGTATTACAGAGCTAGGCTACTATCTGTCCAAATTAAAGGCATGTAAGGGGAAGAAGCATGTTACTACTGTTGTCGCCAAACTATCGGTACCTACTATGTATGGGAGGAGGGCATGAGAGACATTCTAATAATTTTGGCTTCAGGTTGGTACTTGTATAAAACAAGAGTTAAAAGATATCCAATTCCAGTGTGACAATACAATGAGGGGTTAGCTGGTAAGGTCTAGGAGTTCTCCGGTAGAAGCCCTGCAAAGAATTAGTCTTTTCACTTATATTTTTCAGTAGTCATACTCAAATACTGTAAGCTCAGAACTGCTAACTCTTAAGAGGCAACATTCATAAATGCAGTATTATGTGATGTAACATAAAATATGCATAAAAAAAGGAACATAGTATGCAAGGTAAACCTCAAAATATGTTTTAACATTGCATGCATTATTGCTGAATTTCCCTATAAAGGCCAGAACATGCAAATATGCATGGAAAAAAGTATACTTATTTGTACTCACTAAGCCATGAAACGATTTTACAAAGTTTGAGAAGTGTATCAAGCTTATATAAAACATGAAATTTTCATGGAAATCCTATGTTTTTATTAATTCACTATTGGCTTTGAAAGAAAATTAGAGTTCGTTAAACGTAGAACAAGACGGATCAAGAAAGAACAGTTTATATAGATGGAATTGTAGAACTGTTGCTGTTTGTGATAGCCTTTGAACTCGAGTGTACATACAAACTTGTGTGGAGTAGACCGCATTCTTCTTTCCATCCATTATGCGAAGTCTTCGTGTAAAAATGGATCTGGATTAGTTTTATAGTTCCGATAAAGTAGATTATGAATAAATTTTAATATAGCCTAAGTTACACATCTTGAAGTCGCTGTAATGGGCTTATTTACCGTAGTAACGGGGTATGTTAATTCGCAACGTTTAAAGCCCGTGAAAGCCATTATCATGAGTTTAATTCCTACAAAAGATTATATCTTCGTTCACTACTTACACTTAACTTACAAACAAACGTTCTGTTGGGGACAGATAAAGTTAACTTTTTTTCTTCCACAAAGTTGTTAATGTCAAAAAAAGCGCTTATACAAATTTTGGCCACTCGGCCGTAATTACGAGGCCGTCCAGAAAGTGATTTTCCCTTGGCCGTTTATAGAAAAAAGCACAATTGCATGGAAATATTTATTGAAACAGATACAGCAATTGTTGGGCTATTTGCCAACATATCCCCGATTGGAATTGAGACATTTGTCATACTATGAGATCAATTTTTGTGTCGTAGAAGACAGCCGCCTCAGATCGGGACCAACATTTGACTGCGTCTGCACCTCTTTCTGTCGATCCCATGAAATGAGAAATGTCTCAATCCCGGTGGAAAATATGTTGCAAAATAGCTCAATAATTATTGTGTCTGTTCCAATAAATTTGTCCAATCATATTGTTTTTTTTTCTGTTAACGGTCCCTGGCGAACTTATTTTTTTACGGCCCTCGTAATTGCGGTCGAGTGGCCAAAATTTGTATAACCACTTCTTTTGACATTATTAACATGGTGGAAGAAAAAAAAATAACTTTTTTATCTGCCCCCATCGGAACGTTTGATTGTTAGTTGTAGTTTTATTAAGTGTAGGCCTGGCGTCGTTCAGATTTTATATCATGGGATATGTCCATCTAGTGTCAGATCGGTTAAGTTCAAATACAGACTCATTTTGAAACTTCGCAGTGGGTATGACATTTTTCGATAAAAATCCATAAAGTGGCATTAATTCATAGAATTTTCAGTGTTGTATTTGCCATTGTCAGATAATAATAATAATAATAATAATAATAATAATAATAATAATAACAGCCACCAGCATGGCTCAGTCGGGTAAGGCGCTTGCCTGCCGGTCTGAAATTGCGCTCGGGCATGAATTCGATCCCCATTTGGGCTGATTACCTGTTTGGGTTTTTTCCGAGGTTTTCCCAGCCGTAAGGTGCCAGGTAATCTATGGCGAATCCTCGGCCTCATCTCGTCAAATACCATCTCGCTATCACCAATCTCATCGACGCTAAATAACCTAGTAGTTGATACAGCGTCGTTAAATAACCAAGAACAAAAAAGTAAAAACCGAAAAGCTTTTTATATGTTTCCGTCGGCCTGGGTGGCGCAGTCGGTAGTGATGACTTTGTGCCCAAGGTTGCGGGTTCGGTCTCGGCCCAGGTCGATGGCATTTAAGTGTGCTTCAGTGCGACAGGTTCTTGTTAGTAGATTTACTGGCATATAAAAAAAAACCCTGTAGGACAAAATTCCGGCACACAGGCGACGCTGATATAACCTCGTTAGTTGCGAGCGTCGTTAAATAAAACATAATTTCATTTATACCTCTCCTTTTTTAATTATCCCTTTTACCATTCCAACTATTAATAAGTTTCATTCAAATTTTAGTTCTTGTATGACACGTACAGTAAACACATATGGTTTTGTGTACTTCCGAGTCTTTAGCTTATGCTGTGTTAACTATTAAAGGAACTGAAATTACAGATAATTTTCTTTTCCAATTAATGTAAGCCGTTTAACTTTAAGAAGTTACTCTCGACAGACTATCCATGCAAAACTCAATGCGGCGATAAAATTGCTGAATTTGTCGTCACACTCTCGGACAAAATATTGAATAATATTAAAAGTTCAAGACGTAATTTACTGTTATATATGAATGAGTCCTGAGACATTTGTTAAAGTTCAATATAATCTCTACACTTAAAAAGAAGGTCACTGAAATGAGAAAAATGCCGAAAAATTTGCAGATTACAGTTAGGACATAAATGCAGGTAGCCTATACTAGACTTCTGGTCTCAGCACATACATCTTCTATTATAATCATGTATGAAGTATAGTATAATATACTATACTCTCAGGTCTCAGGAGGATAAATGTTTTTATCTCATAGTTTGTGAAATATTTCCGTTTGTTTCTTACGTATCTGCCTTCCTGGATACTGTAATAGGCTACGAACTAACATATTGTGTGTAAATGCGAATGCGTATTGTATATTTGTGAATTAGTGTGATGACCGTACTTCGTGCATGTCTAGACACAAATCTAGCGAGATTTAAGGTTTTCTTTCTTTCTGGGTAGGTTTGCAGTAAAAGAAAGACCTGCAAAACAAAAATTCCTAATGTAGGAAAATATTTTCGTCAAATGTGAAAATCCATACACGTAAATTAGTAATGGTGACGAATTAAAAAACCGTTCAAAGCAGACGGCTTTCCATATTCTCATTTCTTAGTAGCAACACATCAGCGACTCGAATTTAGACTCTTGAGTTCAGAATTACTTCGCCCTCCCATTCGAGACTGTGCTAACCATTACAGACACAATACACATCATATTTTTGTAATTGTGGACCTTTGTGTCCATGTACGCTGTGAAGGAAAACTCGCACGTCATTAAGGCAAACAAAGAACTTTAGCATTTTCTTTCAAGAATGTTACTGAATTAATACGAATAGTTGCATTTCCAACGTGTTCATTTCTAGATTTAGGAAGAATTATATATACAGAAATCGGAGTACACTGATGAGAATTTGTCATATTGATGAAAGTAGTGCACATTACTATGAAGTATCGGTTTATTGGTATGTCATAAAATTGGAAACAACTTGGAGTTCAAATTGGCCAGCGTGTTTTGTCCTTTTGTTGAATGGAACTAATGGGTAATGAGTAATGACATAGTTTATGGATGAATAGGAAACTAATGCTGTTTAACAGAAAATATGAAGTAAGGTAAAATATCGTTGGCTTTGAATGACCATCAAAATAATAATAATACTAATAAAAAAAATTCGTGTGTAAATTATTAGCCTTTTGAATTGAATTGAATTTAACGGAGGGAGGCACTGTGGCCCAGCAGTGCGACCTGTAAAGGTCTCTTGCGCTAACCCTCTGGTGATGCATTCCCAAACTCGCACCGGCTGACCACTCTAAGGTTATCTATGTGCCAGGGTTTCGAGCAGGCAACCCCACTCGTCCCTAGGCCAGAGTCCTCCATGCGTCATCAGCCAGCGTTCGGGGAATGCTGTGGAATGATAACTAAATGGAGAAATGGTGACGGAATGATGTAAATGCCTAATTTTCGGAAAAACACCAACTGCGACTTTGGCCGCCACAAGTGTCACTATGGATTTTTTCAATAAAAACCCAGACCTGACCGGGAATCGAACCGCTTGTATGACAATCTGAAGTTCTGACCATTCAGCCACCGCAGAGAATAAATTAGCCTTGGATTAGGACGATCTTATATATGTAACAATGTAGCTGCCATTTGCTGATTAGTATGCAAAATATAAGAATAGCGAAGTTGTATCTAGATAACACAGCGAACTTAACTTTCAGGCAGTTTTTTCTCGAAACAAGCAGTTGATCGGTCAGAACCTTGTCATTCTTAATGCAACGATATATAAATAGGCTGTGCAAAATAAATACATTTCGAAGAATACTATGTGAAACTGAATAAAATTGAAACAGTTGCGTTGGGAAATCACAATTAAGATTTTGTAAGATAATGCCGATACTTCTGTTCAGTATTCTTCTTTAGACGCATTTTTTTTTTCAGAACAAAGTTTTGGCGTTCTCAATAATTTCCTCCATTCCTTCCTACGCTGGATTATTGTCCAATTTTAACCTTTAGCTTAAAGCTTCAGGTCTTTAATCACATCCTTTCCATCTAAGTATGGATATTTTCATGTAATTTTGTTAATAAGGGATTCCAGTTATAAGTTCCTTCTGTTACGTAAAAGTGAAAGAGGGATATTTGTTTCAATGACATGAAAATTGAAGTCAGCAGGGATAACTATGTTCTTGGTTTCAATGGCTGGATACAAAATTGTAGCTCGAAAAAATTTCAGGTGTTCAAATAGAATTTACGTTAATAGAATAGAATAAAAGAAACAAGACTGCTACGCACACTCATTTATAAGTCTTTGAACACCGAGATGCTTCACACGTGACGTCATTTGATGAATTGGTTGGAACAGCCAGTAGTCCTTCAAAATCCATGAACTAGATTAGATTGCTAGACGGAAGGAAGCCTGTGGATAGGGCACCCGATATTTGAATAACAGATTCACTTGTCTTTGTTTTTCACTTTGTCGTCTCGTAGCAAAATTTATCTCCCATAACCACAGATCGAAATGGTTGGAACTGATCAAAGAATCAGTTGAGGCACATGATGCATGACCATTAACATATGCATCAGCTAAGTCATGTTCGACCACCGTCCAAATTAAATAGTACAAGTTGGGTTACACGCACTTTAGCTAATAAGTTATTAAGCGGAGTTTTTAAGAAGCAGCAATTATTATTATTATTATTATTATTATTATTGTTATTATTATTGTTGTTGTTAAATATGCTTCGTTTTAATTTTCATGTTCCTTAAAGGCACAAAATAATACTGTAGCTATAGAAGACCGTATGTACCACAAATTTCGGACTTTAAACAGCAGATAGCTAATTTTTTTAACGAAAATTTGGAAAGAAAGTCTTATATGAAACTGTTTAGTTTAGCATTTCTCAAAATGTTGGTTAGTAGGCACTATGCTTTATAATAAACTATTACTGGTTCTTTCTTCTCCTTTCTTACCGACACTCCAATGCGGTACCCGTATAGGGGAGAGTTTATCTTTTGACCAGTACTAAACAGGCACACATTCGCGTAGTCAGCATGGCACAGGACCTTCGTTGATCCAACACAAGACAACACCTGACAAGGCCCAAATATGTTATAGTCCTGTGGATGGATATAAATATATTTTCGTTACTCACGCCGGGAATTATGGTATTTCCTAATCATCCAGATATTACTCGTTCGTAAATGCAATTTTTGAAGCAGACTCCAGCTATTTCTCTTTGCTAGACTAGACCTTGTTGGCAGCACTGAGTTTCACTGTTAATCTTACATTTGAATTCTCAGTTTACCTATTGTCTGTGTGCGTGACCCTAAGAACTTTTTTTCTTTTGCAATGTACAAAATGTGGAAAGCTAGGAATTCCCGCGACGCCTCGTTCACAGTTGCATCTGTTGCATCTGTATCACTGCCAGCCACAGGCTATTGAAGGAGCAATGTGGCACAAAACTATTAGTGACTTAAATTTATTGTGAATGAAACACGTGCTGATGCCTTGACTACATTGATAAGGGCATTTTGAAAAGGGATGGCGAGGTTTCAGTGGTTGTGATATCGACCTTGACCCGTGATCGTTTACCACCGAAGTGGATGTTCCGAAGGACACAGACTGTCGTGATTTTAGAAGATGATTTTGTTGTGACCGAAGTAAATAAAGAATTCTAAATACCGTATTAAGAGAAAGTTAGTAGAAAATATTTTCTATTTTGCATTGGATTGCTCAGGTAAATAAGATTGGTTGTAAAGGTATCCTCTTTACATGTCATGAAGGCGCTTGGAGGACATGGAGGTAGAGCTCCATGCATTCATGACATCTGCGCAAGAATGAGATGGTGTGATCTGTACCACTTGCTCACACCTTTTACCTCCGAGAAAGACCCAGTAGGCTACTCAGTTTCATGGGAAGGTCAGTGAAAGAGTAAAATCCCTATACCATACGGAATTGAATCCGGAAACAGTTACTTTACCACCAGAGCTATTCGGCGTCTAGATTGGTCGTAATGTAATAATATACCGAGTATTGTTTTTAACATTTGATTGCGTTTCATGGTAGTACCGTATTTACTCGTATAATTCACACACCTGAATTTTTACCATACCATTTTTAAAATTATAGCCTATATCCTTGAATATTTCACACATTTGCCGGTATTTCGCAACGTTCAGTACTGAACGGAATTTCATTTAACATCTTTTAACGGTCGATTTAACACTGCTACCTGCTACACTGGAAGATACCGTAAGACTTCTTTCACACTATAGCTCTCTTGAGCAGTGTTGCCAATACATAAATTGTATCCCCGTCAGTATAACACTTGGAAATCCGTCAGAATCCGTCAAAATTAAAAAAGGACCCAATAAAGCAAATTTTAACGCAGCTTACTTACTAATCCTGATAAAAATAATAATTCGTCAACATCTAACTTGATCACGAGGAAATTTGAAACAGGGGATTCTTAAACATAGTACGGAACAAGAACACTTGGAAATCCGTCAGAATCCGTCAAAATTAAAAAAAGGACCCAATAAAGCAAATTTTAACGCAGCTTACTTACTAATCCTGATAAAAATAATAATTCGTCAACATCTAACTTGATCACGAGGAAATTTGAAACAGGGGATTCTTAAACATAGTACGGAACAGGCAGAACTGTTCAAATAAAAAGTAAAATTTCCCGAAAATTAAACAGTTAAAAGTAATAGTAGCAAAAAAGTCACAAGACGATGTAAATCGTAATTTCCGCCAAAAAATCCGTCATCCGCCAAAGCCATTTTTTTCCCCGTCCGCTACGTTGAAATTCCGTCAGTTTTGACGGAATTTCCGTCCAGTTGGCAACACTGCTCTTGAGCTGGATCACGCGAGCCGTGAGCCGCTTCAGTTACCTACGCAGACGCAGGCTAGAAAACATTTGAACCGATAACATGACAGCAGTTATCATTGAAGTGTATTTTTGTATAGTCATGCTTGAACTAGAAAAAGCTGCACTTTTTAAAACCCTAGAATACTAATCAAGAATATGAAACTTCACGCCCTCTTGAGCAGAATCATAACAATTTGCGTATTTGTGCCACAATTTTGAGTAGAAATATCCAATAATTAGGCTACTTTGTTGTCATTGCTCAAGAACTTCTGTTCAAAGAAAAGGATGCTGTGAATGAGAGGAGTGGTTGTAAGAGACGCAAACGTGTTGAAATGATTAATCATAAGCGTGACAATAACATGATTTTGTTTAGTAATATCAT
Organism: Periplaneta americana; assembly: GCF_040183065.1. Classification (NCBI taxonomy): domain Eukaryota; kingdom Metazoa; phylum Arthropoda; class Insecta; order Blattodea; family Blattidae; genus Periplaneta; species Periplaneta americana. Next base: position 92,216,855 of record NC_091124.1, on the reverse strand, counting down.
TTCAATTAATTATTTCTGTTCATATGAAGTCAGTAAACTCTAAGACGAATGTTTAGTCATACTGTCCATTAAATAGACGTTTAGTAATCTAGGGTCTTAGAAATTAATCAGAAAAAGAAAAAGATTAGGAATGGATTTATGGATTCACTGTATAATTAGCTCGAGATTACAACGGAGTGTTCACAATATACTGTTTCTTAGGCTAAAGCAGCGTTTCTCAAACTATGGTCCGCGGACCAACTGTGGTCCTCGATGTCTGCCCTTGTGGTCCTTCAAAAAAGACAGAAGAAAAAATAAAATTCAAACGAATTGCGTATTTACCTGAGCAATCCAATGCAAAATAGAAAATTTCAGAGTTTGTAAATGACACACAGCAATCGCCTTTCATTTTTTCTTCCAGTACTGACATTTTATGAAATTTATTTATCCTATTCAACATTCCAGCAGACATCGACTCTAATGCTCCTGCCGCGAAGACCTTCACAGTGTAAAACACCTTCTATTTGACTGTCCTATTATTGAAGCAAAGAGATTTCAAATAAAGACACATCTGGACTGCAACACCGAATACAGGACTCCACTATGTGAAGTGATCAAAAAACCTTGTTGCTACAGACGATTTATAGACTTGTTAAACTTTATATTTAAAAGACTGTAGATAAATATTTCACCATTATCTGTCTAAAAAAATAAGTAGTATAGATACGCAGTATGCCGTATAACAAAACTAAAACCCTAGCATACCGCTTGGTAAATTAGGGTTCTTTTGAACGGATATTTAATAATACCCGTCTATGGACTTCCTACTCTACTCTCAGCAACAAAAGAGGGATTTAAAGCACTATGAACGTGGTGTTTATCGCCATCTTTTCCGTGCACATCTGGCGCCATGCCTGTAACCCAGCTAGGGACTATCCGAATTCATAATAGGATCAAAGTATCGAACCTTTTCATGTATTGATGACTTTCTTAATAGTTTTGCCGACACCCAGTCTGCACATTGAAATGATCACGTACTGTACGTCGTACACCAATAATAGAACATGCCAAGTTGCATCTTTACTCGTTGAAAATCGGGCATGTTTCTGCATTATTTTTTTTTTATTTCTGTTTTTCCAGATGATGATATAAAATTTTTTCTTCTACTAACATTAATTTAGTTAGTTAATATTGATATAAAATTAATTGACTTAAATTAATTTTAATTAATTATTTCTACATTAACATATAGGTAGGCCTGTACTGGTATTAAAATATGCCGCATAAATGATAAATGGATTTCGAAGGGAACAAGAGTAAGGTGGTCCGCGGAACTGTTCTGACTTAAAAAAGTGGTCCCCACTTCAGAAAAGTTTGAGGAACGCTGCTCTAATGTTTTGGAGCCCACTATTTATCTTGTGACCAAAGGAGTAAGAGCAATTGTTTTAGTAATTTATAGACTTTTTTTTTCATTTGGGATTTTGATGTGACCTATCCACAAACAAAACAAAAATTGTCTGTTACTTTTATCCATGCTGAACACAGAATTATAATCACTGCACCGACTAACAATTATTTTGCTTCAAAGAACAGCAGCACCGGACTAATTCATCAAATCAGACGTCCTAACGAGAGTTTCAGCCAGAACAGTATTTTAAAATGAGCAATAACATGTTTATTAGTTTATTTATTTTTTAAGGTAATACGTCTTATTTTCAATACAAAACAATTCTTCTACTCTAGTGCTCCCATCCCAGGCTAGGGACATCCGGTAATAAGGTTCTATCACCCTCGCACAGTAAATGACACACAATAGGTTTAGGGATTAGGGAGCTCACAAAGTACAAACATTATGAAGTGTAAGAATTACGTTAAACTGCATAAGTTTATCAAGGTTGTTTAACATTCATGCTACAAAATATAAATAGCAAATCCTTAGTATTTACTGTACCTACATTATATTAATTTAACCATAGTAGGGAATCTAATATAAATAAAACAGACCCGATGGCATAATTTAAAGAACATATTCGGTTTCTTCATATGAAAATTGACAAAAAAACAGCCATTAGTTTCTCTGAGGTGAAAATAGTGTTCTCTAAATCACCCAATATGACAATTGACATTAATAATCTTATTTCTTTCATTGAAGCGAGACCAGTACTTTGGGACAAATAAGTGTTGTGTATAAAGATAGAAATGAAACGAAAAATGCTTCGAGAGAAGCTTTCCTAAAACTGAAAACTTGTTTCGTCGTCTCCGTGAAGAACACACAAAATGCCCCAAACTCTTTCCTTTTCATATTTAATGGGTGAATCCACTGAATTGCGTTCTTCCTTTTTCAATGCGCCTTTACAATATCATCATTGCTATAACGCGTCTACATCCATGTTGGCAGCAAAACACTAGAATAACCGGCTCCGGATATGATCGGATGTGTGTGAAATGTCACCGTTCCGTATAAACGGTGCCGTTTGGACGGTCTCCTTGTATGTGTGAAACGGGCCAGGTCACCTCACATATTTCACAGCTCTCCATGGACGAGAGTCTGAGTGACACTGGTCGGTCAGAGTGCTGTACTGCTTTTTAAAATCTTGCGACGAAGACTAGATTTATTATTGTGTGATACAAACGTCACGAAATGGTGAAAAGAGTATTATTTTGAAATAAGAAATGTAGGACCACGATAAAGACAATAACGACAACGACAAGGATCACGATCACCATGGCATAGACGAAATGGACGACGACGGTAAAGACCATGGCATAGACAGCAAAGATCAGGAGAAAGAAGAGTACCACGGTAAGGACCGTGACAAAGACAAGGACAATAATGACTATGGCAAGGTCAACAAGAATCACGACAAGCACCGGTCGTGGTGCTTCACCATGATCAGAATTCAGAATCAAATATGGGTGGAACAAGGAGCGTTTTTTTTTAATGGCTGGTACATTATTTACATATGCCCCCCATATTAATAAATTTTGAACAACCAGTGCACTCGAGTTTTCAAGTACCCAGCTTTGAAGCCGTTAGCCCTGATTAAGAAGCAGTTTAATTAGTCCCCTATTTATTCTTGTTAACTTGATAATCATAACGTGTTTTGGGAAAACCCGTAGTCTAGGTAACACAGGGATTTTCTCCGGCAGCTCCGGTTCCCGATGACATCTCAACAAATCTCAATCATCTCGTCGCGGTTGTACCGTAAACCAGCCTCTTATGACGCATCCTGGGTAATGACTCTGTCGGTAAATTGGTCTACATAGCTAGCTTCATGTTACGTATGAATGACAATCAAGCACCCGCCAATATATAAAAAAAAAACAATCTTGATAATTTTTTTTACTTGTTTGCTGAATGTGTTGTGTTGAATTCAGTTTGTCGTTCACTGAGACTTCACCATGATATGGGCCACTGTGCTTGTCGAAGTCCTTATCGTGGTTCATGTCATCCTTATCATGATCCTCATCGTGGTTATTATTGTCTTTGTCATAGTTCTTTTGATGCTTGTCTTTGTCCTTATCGTCTTGGTAATGGACCTTTTTGTGATCCTAGTTGTCTTTGTTGTTTTTATAGAATTTTTTTGCTGTCTTTGCCATGAGCCTTATTGTGATCCTAATTTGTCTTTGCCGTGGTCCTTCTTGTCTTTGTAATGATACTCAATTTATCATTTCAAAATAATATTGTTTTCCCCATTTGGCAAGCGACTTTTATGTCACATGCTACCTCCATACTTCCATAAAAGATAAAAGTGCATTCATGTAAACCGCGATCTCTACCAGAAATAGGCAAATGATAACATTTTGCACTGGTGTATACAGTGGTGCAGGGTTGCGATAAGAGTGGCTGGTGGGTGAAAATACGTATAAAGGCTGGTTCACAATAAACCGGGAATGGAAACGACGAGAACGGAAATATTGTTAAAATAAATGTATTTAAATGTGAACATTCACAATTAACTATTGTGAATGCTCACATTTAAATACACTTATTTTAACATTATTTCATTTCTCGTTCTCGTTGTCGTTTCCGTTCCCGGTATATTGTGGACCAGCTTTAAGCGTCCTCTTGCACGGATTCATAATTGGTATCACGCCAAATGTCGAACCTGTCCACTTCAAGCCAGAATTTTCTCGTAATATTTAGACATTTTGAGTCGCACGGCGGATTCTACGCTTCAAATCGTCGAGGTCAGCCAACACCTTGGTGGCCAGCCTATGGTCTCAGATTCTCTGCCAATCCATTATGATGCCTTATAACTAGACTTCGAAGTAGGAACCGGCTGGGGAGATATAGAACTAATCGTGGAGTGTTGCGCGGAGGAGGGGAACAAGCTAGGGCTTGTATACTTCTTGTGATCTGGTTGGAGGTTTCGTACTTACTAGCACTGAAGCTGGGACAGCTGGTTCGTCATCACGCTCGCGATGACCGACCGACAATACACAAATGATTAGAATTACAGAACTGTACCTGATCTGCGACCGTGAGATTTCAGTATGGTGTAAAGCCTCCATGCGCAGCAATCAGAGCTTCTAAGCATGGAATCAAAGAGGGCCTGGATATGTTCCTGGGGAATCTCCCTCCACGCAGTTTGTGTGCTTTCCACAAAACATCAAGAGTGGATGCTGGAGGACCATGACGAACAAGTTGCCGACCAACCATATCCCAGACTTGTTCGATGGGCGACATGTCTGGCGAACGTGCAGGCCAGGGAAGCAGTGATACCCGTCGTTCTTCGAAGAAGGCTTGCACAATCCTCGCCACATGTGGCCGGACTTTGTCCTGCTGAAATATGACATGTGGAGTTGCCTGAAGGAGGGACAGTACCTCGGGCTCTAAAACCTCCCTAATATAGTAGTTGCTGTTCAGATTACCCTGAATATGTAGGAGGCGAGATGCTCATAGTTACAATATGTACCCCTTTATTCAAGTGAAAATACGTGGAAAACACATGTGAAGAAGATTGTTGCAACCTGAGGGACGAGTTCTGCACTTCGCGTGAAAGAAACCTGTCCAGTGGTCTACTGCGCTTGCCCGTACACTGCGATGTTTTGAAAATATAGCCGAATATCAAGAACTCCGCGACGCAGCTAAGATAGCGAACATTGCGTTCTCTGTGGCCTCGACACTATATTGGCGTTGGCACAAGAACGATTCGTGACACTTTCCGCAGTATTACAGTGAAGCAGGAGCCGCTCCACGTGCGATAATCGGAAATTTCGTGTCGTCTACATACTCTCACAGATATTTTTTTATGTATACAACTACAGCAAACTCTCGATTATTCGTGCGCGGATTGTTTGGTTTGAGTTTTTTTTTTTCGTGTAGAGCTTTTTTTTTACTTCGGTGAAAGTGTTCGATAGATAAAAACGACAAGAAGTTTCGAATACGTGTGAACTGAGCTCGGACAACTAGCAGAGTGCGTGACATAAACAACAATCGACACACAGCTACATAAACACAGTACAGTAGATTGTAGATAAGCGAACCGTGCTGGAAAAACTTACGAAAGCTAAATCTAACAAAGTATTCTATAGTAATATCAATGCAGTAATTGTATTTAGTACTGTAATTAGAAACAGTAGAATATAAATTATATCGTATTTTGAGTGTCTAATTTGTTAGCGTTAGAGCAATAAAGGACGTTTTGTCTTTCTAATTACAATAATTTAGTTAACTTTTATTGTGTTTTTTTGGTCGAGTGTTGGCTATAGTTATTTTAAAATTAAACTGACGTCGCGGTTTACATCATTTACAGTACAGTATATAGAAATTTCAGTCAATATTTCCGATTATTCGTCTTTTTCGTTTATTTGTGCCGTTTTGTCCGGTGATTAGCACGAATAATCAAGAGTTTGCTGTTCTGCTACTGTTAATAATATAACAAATTGTGATCCAGGATGTTATTCCATTTTTACCGGCTTCGTACACTAACATTTCTACTTGCGTTCTCAGGCTGCTGCTCGAGCACCATGGTGATTTTTAATGACATTTGGTGCCCTCATCATGCGAATAAAAATGTGTTTGCGAGCACGAACGCTCCTGAGGTGTTTCTTTCAATTCAAACTTTGTTGTAAAGCCGGAACAAATTGTGTTCCTATCCATTCATTACACTATTTTAGCGATCTAATAGGTCTTTCCGTATTTTATGTTGTAATTATAACCGCTTTCAATTCAGCGTGGACTTAATAAGAAAAATCAAGGTTATTATGGGTACTCGTGAGGAAATACAATTGATAGATCTCCAGTTCTCTTTAGCGCTGGATTATTTGTTCTAAAAGGAGAAATTCATAGCCTTGGTGGGGGAGGGTGCAAAAGATACATAAAGACTCCAAATAATGCGGAGTGTTTCTTTCAAGTGTCTGATTATATTAGGGACAATCAACCTATGCGAAAAAACTTTTACACTTATGAAATCCCTGAAGAACAAAGAACGATTTAGATTAACTGATTCAGACCCGCAGGACTGTTTCTGCTTGGACATCACTAAAATTCTGAGTGACTTTCAAATTGAAGGATATAATTACCCTGGTGAGTGTTTTAAAATTTTGTTTATTTATTTCGTTTATGTATTCATGTAGTCCTATTGAACCTACTCGATTTCATTATGCTCGCTCACTTAGTAACACGTGTGGACGGTGCTCACAATCTTCGAAAAGTTGAGAACCCCTGATGTATAGTTTATGAAATGCACATAAATATGTCTAAATAAGCCTCTATACCTTCACCGTATAGATTGATCTTTCTTATGGGTTTATATCTTGCCTTACCAGTAGTGAGAAGTGCCGTTGAGAGTTTATTAAAATTACCGACACACTTCTTACTAGTTATTTTTAGCAATAGTTCGCAGATTCTCAATCTTCTCCACTGCCTTGGAAATTTAAATATGTGGTCCATCGTTCTTTCTTCGATGTACGTATGCAAATCGTACACGAGTTTACAAATCTGACTTTGAAGAGTGACGTCTCTACTAAGTTGGTTCTCTGAACTACGGGTGGCTATTTTTGTTTTACACCTCCGTGCTACACACCAATTACTTCATTACTCTTGAATCTGTTGTGTAATCCTGTTTTCTTAAATTAAAACACTTCTACTATTTCACTATACACACAACTATAACTCCGAGATGAAGTTACACTAACAGTAATTAAAATATTCAAGAGACAAAGACAACTCATAGGATTCCTTTGTGTACCTTTAGTAAACTCAGAGATGACTGAACACGTGCTTCTCTTTGTAGAAATGAGACAACGCTGCGGAGTAGCCATGGCAACGTAAACTAAACCAAGAACAATAAAAATATTGTAAATAATTATTATGCTTTCTTTAACAACGCTCGCAGCTGCCGAGGTTATATCAGCGTCGCCGGTGTGCTGAAATTTTGTCCCGCGGTTCTTCTTTTATATGCCAGTAAATCTACTGACATGAACCTGTTGCATTTAAGCACACATGCCATCGAACTGGGGCGGGATCGAACCCGCAAGCTCGGGAAAATAAGGCTAGCACTCTATCGACTGCGCCACCCAGGCCGACTATTACAATAAAACCTGTGTAAGTTGATCACCTTTCGTTCTGGTCAAATCTAAGTCATCATGGTGGTGGTCAGGTTACAGTTTTTCCGCTAACCTTTTAACATTAATTAAGCAGTTCTATCTAATGAACAGAGCTTGAGACATAAAATAGTAATAAATACTCATTTTTATTTAAAAAAATTATTATTATTATTATTATTATTATTATTATTATTATGGAAATGCAGTAGGCACAGGCTACATGAATATTCAAAATTAGCTTTAAAAGTTTGTGTTTTGTGAAATTACAATACAGTGCGGTATTTAATTCGGAAAAAAAAAGAATAATATGTGTTTGCTTCTTGGTCATCTTAGATTTAAGCATCCTCATTTTGTCTGCATATAATTGAAACAGTCCTTTCAGACCATTTGAATTATGTGCATTGCAATATTTAATTAACTGGTTGTTGGAATCGGATAGCCTTTTTTTTTTTCTGTTACACAAATTTTACTGTCGTCACTGCGTTCTTCTCATTTCCATTTACATTTTTCTCGAGTACTTCTTCCAGGATTGAGGGCACATCTTCATGAACTATAAGTTTAAAGACTCTCACAATTAGCTTATAATATATATATATATATATATATATATATATATCTTTTTACAGAATGAAAGGGTAGATGACCACATACAATGGCTTACAGATAATGGTTATTTCTATTTATAAGCCCAAGGAGATGAGTGAAAGTTTTAAAAATGCTTAGTTGGATTTATAAGATGAGGAATTTCTGTAGACTATTATATAATTTTCAACAACTACTGTTCGTAGTAAATCAACTTACACAGGTGAAAAATGCATAAAATATATTGGGCCGTATTCATAGACATTTTTAGCGCGGGTTTTCGGTGGATTATTAGCGTTTTTTCGTATTCATAAACCAGTGTTAGCGATAGGATACGATTTGAATTCTGTACTAGTAACCAGTGGATAGCCGTGGCTAGCTTAGTACGCTCGTAGCGCGTGCTGCGAAATGTTTATGAATACCACCCTATATTACCAAACTGTTGTCAAGATAGCCTACAAGTTACACAACTGGTTAATTTAGAGTAAATTATATAGGCCTACAGAGTGATTCAGGACCTATGCACCAAAACTCTGAGGGATGTTAGGTGTCCCATGGAGGACTTTTATTTGTTGTAATTTTTTTTCAGGCAGCCCATTTTCTTTGACATGTCGTTTAGGTGGTGTGCATTCCTATTTAAAACGAAGGTATCGCTACATACATTGGTTTGAGTGGCAATGTTTGCAGTGTTAACCTAGCCGCGTCCCTTTTCACTCGCCCTTGTACAGTTTTAGAAAAAAAAATGACCGGCTGTCATACGCAAAGTCCCCTTCCGAAGACTTCGGTTGATTCCGTGAGAGCTGAGGTTTACACGTGAAGGAATTTCTCAAGGACCTCATTCACGCTCAGTTAAACTGTGCAGTTTATCATGTGTGACGTCATACATAACAAATTAACTGCGTAAACTGTGCACTTCGTCTCAAACCTGCGCTAGTGGTGCCACTTTTGCGACGAAAAACTGTACAATTCACATAGTTAACCTCTACGTTTCCTCAGTCTACGTTCCGCCCCGACCATGACTGGAACTGTTACCAAGATAGAGGCTATAGCCTACTCATTTTATTCAGTGTCGTTTTAACGCTTTGGCAAACCCAGTGGCCGTCTGGGGCCTTGGGTTATAAGGGGTTATCAAAATAATGACGGTGGTGGTGGTGGTGGTGGTGGTGGTGGTGGTGGAAGAACTAAGGAAGAGACTAGTGAAGTGCTCTTCTGTTTCGAATCCACACTTATTTTCTTCAGGATTCTCATCAGTTTATTTCAGTATTCGCAGGAGAATCTTCGCCGAGTGCGATATCAGGCTGATAGTCCTGAACTCGTTACATTTCTTGGTATTATATTTCGTCGGTATTGGCAACAACACTGTCTCCGTAAAATCTTCAGGCCATTCTCCTTTCTCATATATTTCGTTGCATAATCCTTCTTGTCTTCACCCAAGCATTTCAGTAATTCATTGGGGATTCCATCAACTCCTGTTGCTTTCTCACTCTTCATTTTGCTACTCCACACTTGTATGGAACCTGAAAACACCAATTTATTTATATAAATGTTAGTGTTGGGATGTGCATCTCCCTTTGCTGATAGCAGAATACCTACTCTGTTATGACGACACTCTTTATAGCAACAATTTTTGCAGTTCCCTTAGTAAATCTCTAATCAAGCCCTGCTGTATATTATGTTAATAATAATTTGTAATATGCATTCATTTTGTAAATTTACTTTGCAGCCCACATTTTCCATTACTTCATATGTAGAGGTCAAGTTAGTCTGGGATAACAAAATATGTGCTGTTTACTAATCGACGAAATCTGACCACTTTGTTTTAATCAGTCTTCTGTCAAATAAAGGACTAACATTCCGTCTTGGTCAAGTATCTGGGGGTTTTCCTGGATCTTATGTTGAGCTGGAAGGAGGTTATTGGCATCCATAGAGTTAATATAATATAGAGAGCGCGTATAGTTGCGCAGATGGTTACTGAGAGGTATCAACGTCGAAACGCGGACGAGTCACGTGACTTTGGGACGAACGCATCCGATTTCTGTTGACTGACATAGGTGCTTAAAGATTTTTCGTACGAAATACTGCGATTTTTTTTTTTCGATCTACCACAATAAGTACACGTTGTTCCTATTATACCTAGGTATAATGAAGTTCACTGATTGTTTAAACTCCCGCTATTCACCCGAGAATATATTTTTACTATTGGCTTGTGCAGCAAATGCTGCAGACTAAGTTCATTAGAAGTTTAAATGAAGATTTTTCTGATTTATTTTCCAGGCAGAATACAAGATATTTTCCATAATAATGAAACATACTCCACAAAAGATGTAACATTGAAAGTAACGTAATAAGTCAATGAAGTGTAACCTTGTCGAAAATTTTTTTTTAAAAAACTTCCCTATGAATGAAATTTATGCCAAATGTTTTTATTGAACATATCAGTGTTCATTTCTTTGAGTTTCAATGGGAAAACGCAGGTAACAATATCAAAGCGTCAGCGGTTTTTTTTTTCATGCGAGAGCAAAGTAGTAAATGTTTTTTTTTCTTGTATTGCTGTTGTATCCTGATGAGTGTTAGAGAAGGCCGTATGGCCTTAACTCTGCCAGGTTAAATAAACTATTATTATTATTATTATTATTATTATTATTATTATTATTATTATTATTATTATTATTATTATTATTATTAAAGTAGTAGCCATGTCATGTCATTGCGGATTGTTGGCTAGAATGACATTTTGGAGTGTATTAGATACCAACAAATGCTGGACATCATTTTGGCCACGTTAAAACGTTAGCATAATATGTTCAATGAATGGCGTATTTATTGACCATAAGCTCGTAATGAGTTTTATTGTTACTCGCTAAAGATCAGAGATGTAAATTATTTATGTATTATTTTATTCTGAAAAGTTATTAGTACTCAAAACTGACGACAAATGGATTTTGGGAAATAGGAAAATTATCATTTCATTGAAAAGTACAATTTTTCCGCAAATCTTTGGATGTCAAGCTTCAAATTGAGGGGTCACTCAAAAATCTGTTCAGCTGTTTTCCCGTAATTTTCATTACCGGTTCAAATTATATAGGGTAAGGTTGCCTAATTCCGTGACTTATTTAATAAAGTCTGTATTTGTCAAAATTGTACTAAAGTTTTTCAAATAATACCTAAATGACGTTATTTGGACCTTAGCTACAGTTTTTACAACATTCAGTGTCCTCAGTTTCACAAGTTCGATATATGATATAATTAGTATATGATTCTTCATTGTTATACAGTGACTCCTAAATCCGTGACAGAGATCCAAATTCCGTGATACTAAAATAATCCTCATTAACTGATCAGAAAAAAACGTGTATTTGGAAAAATACTTTAAAGTCATGATATATTGTATTATATGGATTAAACAAGAAATTAAAACATAGAAAAGAGGGCCTAATTGACAAATTTCGTAAAAGGTACTTGTGCAACTACAGGAAAACATATTACATATTAATATATTATAAACAAAATAAACTGAAAGTTAAATTCAATACAAAATTAAATTTGAATAAATTGAATTATAACACAATTATTTCTCATTATTTATATTCCTAACAACAGCAGTAATTAAGTTAAATATATGCCTTATTATTTTATTATAATTATAATTGATGTTTTCTATAACTTATTTATATTATTATTTCCACGAACTATTTTCTTTCATAGACATTAATTTTCACAATTTAGCGTTAGCATCACTGGTCGAGTGAGCCAGGAAGGAGAAATATGAAAATAAATTCGAAAATGGGAAAGCTCCTGTAGCATTGTCTCACAATGTTTAAATAATCATACACATTGATTCAGCTGGCTATAATCTACAGTAATATATCATTTTTATAACGCTATATTAATTCTTACTTCAAAGATAAAATGTTTCTTCAGGAGCGGTCACAAGAGAAAGAAAAACTTACTGGTGAACAGCTTTCACTGAACAGAAGCTTCTGCAATCGACTGCTTCTATTCAAATGGCGGGTAGTCAATTGAATGGAAAAGAAGACTTCTGGCATCTGTTAGGTATTTCAAAAACTTAAAAGTCAGAGACCACAACTCCATGGCAGTCAATTGAAATTTTATCACGGAATTAGGCACCTTTACCCTACACTATTGTTTGTGAAAAGTGCAACACCCAGAAAGAATGGCCCGAACGACTCCAAACTCGGGAGATGTGTAGTGCAGTGTACCATCAATAATTGATTAGGCTACGTTTCCAGAGAGATGGTATAAACATAGTCCCAACAGTGACGTATCTTGTGTCACCAGCAAGGTCAGTGTTACGCCTTGTATATTTGCCTATATTTGTTTTGTGTACAAACTCTGATTACGTTGGTACAAGGGGAACTACCCCTTACAGAGGTTGTATTGAGAGAAAAATTAATAACTTTTTTTCCTATTTAACAGATTTTCATAAAACTTTGTGCAATAGTTTCGGGTAGTATATTTGTTTTGTGCACAGCTTTTACTATTGCAGATTCCGTTTATGGATGAACATTCTTTATTGCAACAGGATTTCATGGACTACATGGAATTATTGGAACAACCTTCCTAATGACATGTTTATTACGACATTTAACTTTACATTTTCATCAAATCACCACTTTGGGTTTGAAGCAAGAGAAGAATTAGTAACTTTTCTCCTATCTAACAGATTTTCATGAAACGTTGTACAGTAGCTATAGGTTGTGTATTTGTTTTGTGTACAAACTCCGATTACGTTTGTGTAAGGGAAACTACATCTTATAGGGGCTGTAGTTAGAGAAAAAATAATAATTATTAATAACTTTTCTCCTATGTAACAGATTTTCATGAAACTTTGTACAGATAGTATATTTGTTTCGTATAGAAATTCTGGTTACGTTTGAGGGGAAACTACTCCTTATAAGGGGTGTATTTAGAGAATATTAGTAACTTTCTCCTAACATATTTTCATTAAATTTTGTACAGTAGTTATAGGTACAGTAGTATATTTGTTTTGTATACAAACTCTCATTACTAAGGCTAGGATTTGTATGTAATTACATGTTCTTTTCCTTTGCATATACATAACTAAAAATGATAAATGTTCACGAATTAGAACATTACCCACCATATATGAAAATGTATCATTACGTATTTTTACATATTTGATAATAATTACATATTTTTTTTTACATATTTCTACTTTCTTTTATGTAAAACTACATATTCTGTCTCTTAATTAAAAAATCGTGAAATATAATTTAAAACAATCTTTATGACAATATTTGTTCACATTAGAAACCCTGGTACCTGACACTGAAACGGATTTTCCAAACTATTCAAAAGTTGCTGAGAAAGGGTTAGGGTCCAGTCACTCAATACTGTAAATAAAGATAGATACACTGCTGGTTTTTGCAAAAAATTGTAAAGTTATTGGTGAAGAAAAGAGTATGGGCATTCACCTCACACCCTACTTTCTTTCTTCACAGTTTGCGTTACTGTAGTAAGATCATCCACCCTAGATTATTTCAGTTGTCCCAGTGAGTGCCTGAGAGACTCCTTTTCTACCTGTTGTTCGGAAAGAGCGTTGCTATATTTCCTCCTACCTCAAAAGAAAAAGTGCACCTCACAATATTAATTATTCTTGAATTCGTACATTGTTTCGGCAACTACAGCGTGTCATTGCATTTCACATGTGATGGCGACTCCTTTAGCGTCAAAATTATTATCGAAGTTAAAATATACGATTCGTTCTTTACTGATCGAGATGTGGTTCTGTGCCAGGCTTGTAATAAGAAGATAGGATGTTCAATGAAATCCCAACTTGAGGAATATGTCCGCAGTGCCCTGCAGACTATAAGTATAAAGCACTGCAAATATCTGAAAAGCAAGTGCTTCTGTCTGAAATGCAACAGTCTTCAAATGAAAGGAATGAATTCTTCCATGATATGTGTAGTGCTATGGTTGCCGCAAATATTCCATGGTACAAACTCCAGGTACCTAAATATCGCACATTTTTAGAGATGTATTGCGGGAGGCAGATACCTAACAATTTTATGCTTCGAAAAAGCTACCTGCATATGTGTTACGAGGAAGCGCTGACATATGTGAAACTTCTTATAGGCAGTAACTATTATATGGATCGCCGTCGATGAAACTACTGATGTAAAAGGGCGCTATGTTGCCAACCTTGTGATTGGTAAGCTGAATGGAGAAATATTCCTCACACCATTTCTTCGAAAGTGTTGGAACACCCAAATCATTCAACAATGGCTCATTTTGTGAATGATGAAGTTAAAGTGTTGTGGCCTGAAGGCATTCAGGAAGATAAAGTTCTTGTTCTTTATTCTGATGCTGCCGCGTACATGCTAAAGGCGGGAACTCTTTACGTGTGTTCTATCAAAATATGATCCATTTCACCTTCTCGCCCATGGACTGCAACGTGTCGCCAAGGAAGTGCGAAGTAACTATTCACAAGCGAACAGCATTATTTCAAACACCAAGAGTGTTCGTTAAAGCCTCCCCCCCAACTTGTGTTGTGCTATAGAGAACAATTGCCAAATATGAAATTGCCCCCTGAACTTGTCCTGACTAGGTGGGTTATGGATCGAGGCTGCCTGCCTTTATAGTGAACATTTTAAAGAAGTGAAGTCTGTGATAGATTCGTTTCCAGGGAAATCGGCAGTTTCAGTGAGAGAGGCCCAAAGTGTCTTCAGTGAATCTAAAGTACAGTGCCAATTAGCATATATTCAAAACAATTTTGAATTCATTGCTGAGAGCATTATAAAATTAAAAACTCGTGGGTTGCCTTTAAAGAAATCACTGGACATTGATGAAGATGTTAAATCAAAGTTAAGTGCTGTTGAAGCGGTTTTTGGAATAGGAGTAATGAAACATTTGTGTCTGTTATGGGAAGAAACCCTGACTTCTCGACATTGACTGCAGTGTGCAAGATCCTCAGCGGGGAAGAAGAGAATCCTCCAGACGACATCTCTCTTGAAAAATTTCATCTGCTTAAATTTGAACCAGCAACGTCCTGTGACGTGCAAAGATAATTTTCTGCGTACAAAACACCCTCTGGAGATGTATCTGATAGTTTATTGCACTTCGAAGTAAAGTAAGTAGATTGAGTTCTGCAAAGTAATGTTTACTGGACAGATAGCTTAAACAGTGACAATGAAAATAATTGTGTAACTTCTGTTAAATATTTGCATTTTTCATACAGATTAGTGGAATTTATTAAATTTTGCATAGCCTATATCGACATGTTTAATTTATCACTTACTGTAGCACATTTTATTTTGCAAAAATATAATTAATAAAATGAGAGATCTTCAAGGTAACTTAATGTTTAATATAAAATTTATATAAAAATTAAATTTTAATGTACTTTAATATTACATATTTTAAGAAATTGTTATGTAATTTACATATTTAACTACATATTTTACCTAATATTATTACATAAATATGTACATATTTTGCATGTTGATATTACATAAAAATCCTAACCTTACTCATTACACTTGTGTAAAAGAAACTGTCCCATTGTAGGGGGTGAATTTTAGTAAAATTAGTAGCTTTTCTCATAAGAAACAGATTTTCATCAGAATTGTACATTAGTTAAGGGTAACATATTTGTTTTATATGCAAGCTCTAATTATATTTATGTAAAGGAATCTACTTCATTATAGGGGTGAATTTAGACAAATTTAATAAGTTTTCTTCTATCTAACAAGTTTTGATCAAACTTTGTGCAGTAGTTACAGGTAACGTATTTCTTTTGTAGCAAGAGGCAAAGCTTTCTCAGAAGTTAGTGGAATAGGCTTTATAGCAGCTAATATGTAGGCTCTTTTTATTTTGTGATGCGTCTTGGTATAATAATAGTAATTTCGTTGACAAAATTAGCAGCATCTCTCTTCCCTGATCTGTCAAGCTTTTCTGTGTAAGAAAGGGAAGTTACTCCTTGTTTTGAGACTGCAGGATGTTTTTAGTTGGTTACTTAACGATGCTGTATCAATTACTAGGCCATTTAGCGTCGATGGGGTTGGTGATAGCGAGATGTTATTTGGCGAGATGAGACCGAGGATTCGCCATAGATTACCTGATATTCGCCTTACGATTGAGGAAAATGTCAGAAAAATCCCAACCAGGTAATCCGTTCAAGCGGGAATCGAACCCACGCCTGCACACAGCTTCGGATCGGCAGGTGAGCATCTCAACCGACTGACGCCGGTGGCCTGCAGTATGTTCCTAGCTTTCCTTCTCTCAGACCTTTCAGAAGATTCAGAAAAATGTTTCCTTGGTCAGCACTGTCTGTCACTTTGTCCAACAGATACATGATCGAATGATAACCCTGACATTCTGAAATAGTGAAAAAAATTATCTTCATGGCTCGAAGCTCGCGAAAATGGCAGTGAAATTGCCCATACTGCACTCATTGAATAAGAATCCTATGTATTCAACACATCTTTTTCTAGGACGGAGAAGAAATAATAAAAGTAGTTCTTCCTCGACGTGTATTATTATAATGCGAGTGAATAATGACACACTTTTGCAGTTCGACTGCCGTCGGAAGCGACGACACATAACGCCCGTATCGACTGCAGAGACGCTCATGTCGACTGCTTCTGCCGTCCAAGAACCGCTCATGTCGGCGGCAGACCGACTGCTTTTTTGCAGTCGACCTTGGAAGCTAAAAGTCGCTCCTGTGTTGGCCGTATTCATAGACATTCTTAGCGCGGGCTTCCGGTGGATGATTATTGAACTAACGTTTTTCATATTCATAAACCAGTGTTAGCGATATGATATGAATCCTATACAAGTAACCAGTCGATAGCCGGGGCTAGTTCAGCAAGCTCGTAGCTCGGGCTACCGAAATGTCTATGAATAGCACCCTTAAAGTTACGGCGAATATAGACTCTAACAGACCACTTGAGATACTGATAAATAGTATGCCTTTTGCACTGCACTTTGTGTAGAGATAACAGCAAATGTCTTCTCTTCGCCTCGTTGGGGATCATGGGCATAGTATTGTACCAACATATTCTATTTCATTTTTGGGTGGGAAATGATTGCAATCTATTTTTGTATCTAAATCTAGGATTTTTCGTTAATGGACTCGATATACATTTGGCCTAGCGTAGATGGATCGAAGACGGAGGAGGAAAAGGAACTCGCGTTTATGGTCAGGCTTCGAAACGTGTGCTCATTCTCTGAGTAGGTACGCTACCTTTTTCCAGGCTCATATTCGTGTATTCGTTATATGTGCAAACGAAATAGAAAATACCGACTTCAAACAGAAACTTAATGTGCCGTTTATCAGACGAAGAAGCTACTTGCCTCGTCCCCTGAAGTGCCGTGCCTTTACTGTCTGAGGTTGCATGTTAAAATTGGGGATTCCTGTTGTCTTGTATTAAAAGGACACTTCTGTAACTTACTAAAGTTATCATTGTCACATTGCGGAGGAGCAGGTTAATGGCTCCTTATGAGTGCATCCCGAAGTTATTCAAGAAAAACGATTAAAGTACTTAATTTCAATTGGTAATGATGTTATGAAGGTCCCTATGCTACGTTGGCCGTAATCGTGAAGTTTAAATAGAAGCATAATCAGTGGGCACATTAAATGCTATCATTTAGAATAATTTATAACACTTTTATAGGTTTGTTTATTCAGCTATTGTTCGTAGATAGAAAGACCTACGTTTTGATAACCGCAGTCTAAATATTGTTCTTCCTCGCAAGATTGGTTGTGACCTACTTATGAATTTCAAAATCGAATATTCGATTAATATAATATAATTATGAAAATTTTAAAATTGTCTGTGGAATTACTATATGAGCGACAAATTTAGTATCTCCAGAATTCTAATTGCTTTAACCATTTAACTACGGAAATGTAATCGTCTTTTGATCAAGATATATGATCAGTTCTATATCCAGATGAGTCGCAGGACCAATATGTTACATAGGCTATTTAATTATATCTGATTATAGGAATGGATGTGCAGTCGCAACACGTCATGGTGCTGACTTTGGTTTTTTTAATTGGGTTGTTTTACGACGCTTTATCAACATCTAGGTTATTTAGCGTCTGAATGAAATGAAGGTGATAATGCCGGTAAAATGAGTCCAGGGTCCAGCACCGAAAGTTACCCAGCATTTGCTCATATTGGGTTGAGGGAAATCCCCGGAAAAACCTCAACCAGGTAACTTGCCCCGACCGGGATTCGAACCCGGCCACCTGGTTTCGCGGCCAGATGCGCTGACCGTTACTCCACAGGTGTGGACTCTGACTTTCGTATTCTTAGTGTTGAGATAGAATATGAATTAACCTGGTATTTAAATTGTGTACGCAGAAAAGTAAAAAAAAATCAGAGCTAATGCTCTCATATGATACTAATGCAAGGGCTTTATGAAAGTGTGACATAGAAATCATCGCCTCGCAATGAATTTTTTTTGGAGACTACAGGATGTACAAAATTGCGTAAAAGTAAATTGCCTGTAACATTTACAGTGGACGGACAAAGAATTACAAATTTCTTATTCTAATCTTATTTTACAAATTTTCAAGAACATTATACATACCTAGTGCATCTATTTATGTGGAAATAAATGTAAAAATTGAACGCACTTTCTCGTTGAGCTCACAGATGACGTTAATTGTCAACAATATGATGTCGAAACATGTGTCCAGGTTTCTTCCGAGTGACAATCTGATATATTGGATTTTATTTGAAGACGGGTTAATTAATAACCCGGAACACTCGCAATCGTACAAGTTTCCAGACTATCTAGACACCCGGCTACTTTTCGAGTAAAGTTCCCAAAGAGTCAATCCCGGGTATCGAACCCAGGACATCTAGATTTTGAAGTCAGCATGCTGATCACCAGACGACAGAAGCAGTAAAAAAATGAATCATTCCTTTTGACATGATTATGATGGTAATTTAATTATTGTCACTAGACGTCTTTGAGGTTCGATATACGAGAATACTAACAAGGAGAGGACATGCTCTGTATATCACCGAATGGAATAAGATTGTGTGAGATGAAAGTACAAGACGTACTGTTTAAAGTCATACCTGATATGGGTGGCCAATGACCCCTCGTTTTGGAAATATTGGCTATTGTTTGTGACATACTTCCGTTAGGTGCTCAGTAGGGAAGCATTAAACTGTGTAACAGCGTAGCCCATATGGTTGGATGGTGAGTTGTTATCCAGGCAACCTGAGTTCGAATCTTAACAGGTCCTATATTTTTTTCTTTTAATAATTAATATTGTGATCACAGTTATCTATTTACATACTTACATCATATTTCTCAATGTATTGAATGCTTCATCATGTTTTAAACAAATTACTAATTAACTAACATTGTATTGTAAAGGATAAACAATGAAATACTGCTCACGTAGGAAGGTAAGATGTGTCACTGGTGTCTGTTCTATTTCTGTAGCGGATATTCCATTTCATTTTGTACCCGATTCATTATGATGTCATAAGAACACACAAAACATACATACATGCACAGCAAATGAAAGAAGGTTGTCCACAGTCACACACATTTTTCCGCACTTCTGCTGCGAAACAGATATCCTTCACATTCACAAACACTTCTTGTTCGTTTATCAATTTTGATACATACCACGCATATTTCAACGTGGCTTTGAATATAGGAACCGACAACTGAAAGTGAATTAAAATAATAATATAATAATAATAATAATAATAATAATATTATCAAGCTTTAAAAAAAAAAAGAAGGCATTAGGATTGCCTGGATGACAACTCAGCATCCAACCACATGAGCTACTCCGTTACACAGTTTAATGCTTCCTTATTAGGCACCTAACGGAAGTATGTCACAAACAATAGCCAATATTTCCAAAACGAGGGGTCATTGGCCACTCATACCAGGTATGACTTTAAACAGTGTGTCTTGTACTTTCATGTCACAAAATCTGATTTAATTCGGTGATATACAGGTCGTGTCCTCTCCTTTCAATGAAGTCAGTAAATACAACTTATTTTTTTAATTTCTAATTCGTTGTCCATCTAGTGTATAAACGGAACCAAAAACATTTCACATTGACAAGTACAGATTCAATAATAAGTATTTTATGTACGCATCTCGACATCACCATGTTACTAACCAAGAGGAAAAGACACAACATGCTTTCAGAAAACAATATGTCACCAGACTTAATCTGAAAACGGCGCAGGAATTACGGCCTTCTATTCGCTAATAATAAATGGAAGGAGTCGTGTAATACTACGTTTACACGGCGACAGTTTAGAGAGGAGAGATAGAGATTATAGCTGAGTATCACCGTGTAAACGGTTGTGAGAGCAGGTATCTCGTTGACTCTAATATCTAAATAGAGCAGCCTTGAAAACTTGCTCTCGCCGTGTAAACACCCTGAACAGAGAAGTCGCATATACTGTCAGCTCTCATTATAGCTACTCTAAATTAGTCAGCTAGTTGAACTTTTTCATTAACTCTCGCGACTGTTGCATACGAGATTATACAAGCCTGCGAATAACTCTTGAAATACAGGTCTAAAGTAATAATCATGCTACTTTTGCACGGCGACAGTTCAGAGCGAAGTTCTGAAGAATCATGAGAGCTCTCTAACGGAGTGTTTACACGGTGACAAAATATAGCTTCTCTAAACCAATTAGCGAGCTCACATGAGATTTATATAATTCTAAACTCTAAGTTACTCTCCGGACCGTTTACATGGTGCAGATAGTTTAGAGTGAGAGAAAGTGTTGAGAGAGAGCATTTAGAGAAGAATAGGCTGGTCAGTGCGTTTTTATGACATCACCCATCTAACTTCTGAGCATTGTGTCAGCAGTTGTGTAACCTTCCCGCGCATAGCACTTGCGTTACTAATATTGTTTATTTATTTATTTATTTATTTATTATTTTGCTAATAATCGTAACGTAAAATATAATATATACAGAAAAACTTTAGCTCGCCCCTGAAAGAGCAGTTGGGTGAGTAATTGTTTATTTATTCGTATAGAATACTATACAGTAGAACCTCTATTATCCGTGGTAATGAAGGGGGTGGGCTGAACGCTTAATCGAAAAAATCGGATAATCCGTACCACAGAAAACTTTCATAAATTAAGTGTTACATAATGTAGTTTTCGTAATTTTCTCCGTGGTCATGGGTTTTAACACATTAGGTAGTGGACCAGAAGTTTTAAGTATAATAGCTCTGTTGGAAAGAGAGGGTGAAGAAAGAAGAATGATGAAGCTGATCAGGAAGAGGAAAATGAATTGGCTGGGTCACTGGCTAAGAAGAAACTGCCTACTGAAGGATTCACTGGAAGGAATGGTGAACGAGAGATTTCGGGGCAGAACAAGATATCAAATAATAGACGGCATTAAGATAATTGGATCATATGCGGAGACTAAGAGGAAGGCAGAAAATAGGAAAGACTGGAGAATGCTGGGTTTGCACTGACATAAAATTATGAATGAATGAATGACGGGTTTCCAAGGGTCAAGGAAACTTCCTATCATGAATTTATGTGGAAAGATAGGGAAAGTATATGTCTCATGTTATAGATTGAAGTAATTTATACACTTTATCCTTGTTTTTTTTTTATTAAATCTCGCACAATTGTAACTCCAATTTCGTATTCCGATGTGAGATGAACCACAGTTCCTCTTTTCCAAAACCACTCAATTATATGGACCTCTCTTCTATACTTGGCACAATATGTATTCTTTTGGCACTTCTGGAAGACGTTTTGCAGAGAAATTAAACAGGTCACTCGAACAGTAGATCATAATGTGTAAGGACAAAGGCTTATAATATCACTCTCTATATAAAAAATACATACTAATGTATTGTGCAGCACTCAATATTTTTTTACAACAAAAAAAGGAGAGAATGACAGACGGATAATCCAACAATCGGTTAATAGGGTGACGGATAATCGGGGTTCTGCTGTAATTGCACGAAGGACGGAGTCGATAGTCTTGATCAAAAATGTGCAAATTATTGCTCAAGTCGGCACACATGTAATTTACATTCTATGAATCAGAGATGCATGAAAATAGTACCAATGGTAAGATAAAGATAAACTCAAAAAGTTTTGTTGTGTTAACACTGTTTCCCTAGTCGATAACACGCCTCATAGTGCATATAAACAAATTTGTTCATTGTTGAGGCGAAATGGCTGCTATAGACGACAGAAGAGCTTAATTTTCATGTGAACCAGTCGGTTATTAATGTGCAAAAGCATTACCGAACAAAGTTTGGTGCAGATCCACTCAGTGGGCCTAAAATCCGTTAACGGTACACAGATTTAAAGGCACGATTCTTCGCAAGCGGTTGCGACTCCATCCATACCTACTACAGTTGCTGCAAGCCCTAATACCAGAGGACAAAGTGCTACGAAGAAATTTTTGCACAAGTATGTAAAGTTTAATTGAAAACGATGATGAATTTATTTGTTCCGTGGTGTTTCCTGACGACGTCACTTTTTAACTTTCTGGTAAGGTGAACAGACATAACCTCAGAATCTGAAGATCGGAAAATCCGCGTACCTACGTGGAACTTGACTATAGGCTTGATGTGTGCCGTGTTACTAAGGGGGGGGGGACACATTGGACATCTTTAAGTCAAGAAACTAAACGTTTGGAGTTTCTCTTTCCATTGGTACTATTTTCATGCACCTCAGATTCATAGCACGTAAATTACATGTGTTCGAAACCGGAAAGGTCTTTTGTAGGAACCCTGTATAAAGACAATTTTCAGGCTTCCTGATGAAAGAAAGGCAACGGATGCAGCTGAAGAAGTCGTTCTTGAGAAGAAGAAAAAAGAAGAAGAAGAAGTGCTTTGTGCCCCCCAAAATTAAAGAGGGAAAAAAATATTCTTACTACAAGGACCAAAGTCCAATTTACCTCCAATGTTAAAAAAAATAAGTGTGCAGAATTTGCGTTAAAAATGACTGATTGCGTTTAAGCTCCTCAAAAGAGACCGAGTGTTGAAAGAAAAAAAAAACAATAGGCCTAATTTTTCACATAACATTGTTCATCTTCTTTCATTATAATATTGTGTTTATAATGGTTCTACTAATACAGTGTAGTAGTTGTGCCTATTTCGTTTTGTTAAATTATAACTATATTCTTGTTAACAGTTACCGGTACAGACCCCACTGTACCAGTTACGTGATTTGTTTGTAATGTAGTAGGTGAGCGTTGTTATTATTATTAATATGATGCATTATCAATAGTATTAAAGGAATATAGAAAATATTCCACATCAAGTGAATGGTGATAATTGCACAGTAATAGTAATAATAATAATAATAATAATAATAATAATAATAATAATAATAATACTAATAATAATAATAATACTAATAATAATAATAATAACAATAAAACAATAGTGATAATAATAACATAATAGTGATAATAATAATGATAATAATAATAATAAAATAGTGATAATAATATTATTATTATTATTATTATTATTATTATTATTACTGCAGTTCGCACTTACTAGAGGTTATGGAGCTTTCGCTATACCTCCTCCAGCAAATAAATAAGCAAGGAAAAAACCCACAAAATAATTAACTAAAACAATGGACCTTGCTAAAATTACGGCCAAATTACAATAAATTAACAAAACTAAAAGCCAAATTCAGACGCCTCAACAGTCTCAGCTAATTTTGACAATGCCTGATTTCTCAAGGTCCTTATTCTTGTAAAACACATTCCACAAACAACTCATTCATTCATTTATTTTATTCCATAGATCTTACATGAGCAATGAAGCTTTAAGATGTGGAACATGTCAACATTTTACAATATTACAATTACAATTTTTACAAAATTTTATAGTTTTACAATTTAGTAATTTTCTACAATTTTTACAATTTTGTACAATTTTTTTTACATTTTGGCGAGATGTAGTGAGATGAAATGAGGTCCGAGGATTCGCCAAAATATTACCCGGCATTTGCCTTTTCGGTGGGGGAAACCTCGGAAAAACCCAACCAGGTAATCAAATCAAAGGGGGTAATCAAATCAAAGGTGTTGATGCCAAGGACTCGCCATAGACCATCCGGCTTCAGTCCCACGGCTGTGGAAAGCCTCGGAAGAAACCAAAGTCCAAAGGGGGATCCAACCCAAGCCCGAACGCAGCTCCGGATCAGCAGCCCAGCGAGTCTGCCGACTGAGCTACATCGATGGCTCTACTAAAAGTATACAATACATAGCCAATCAGATTATTAAATTTACAAACGCAAACGATCATAAGTTGAGCTATATTATAATACAAAACAATTTAATTAAATTTAAGGCATAAACAATTCAACCAGTTGTGATATACAGAAATTGATAATACATATCATGCAAACTACTTCAAATTACAAACACAAACAATTTATCAGTAGAACTATATAGATTACTATTCAATTTAAAGCATATACAATTCATCGGCCAAAACTATACAAATATATACAATACAAAGTAGCATACTTTCATTAAGCTATACAAATTTGTGCAATTAATATCAAGTAGATTAATTCAATTTATAATCATAAACAATTCATCAGTTGAGCTATACATATTACCATTCAATTTACAGTAGGTCTATATACAATTCATCAGTAGAGCTACACAGACTAGTAATCATTTTAAGAACATATACAATTCATCAGCCAAACTATACAAACATATACAATCAAATTAGTTCAATTTACAAACTTATTTTCGTTAAGCTATACAATTCATATGAAGTAGATTAATTCAATTTATAAGCTTAAACAATTCATCAGTTGACCTATATAGTATACTATTCAATTTACAGTACATACAATTCATCAGTTATGATAAACAAAAAATACAATACATAGTAAACAGATTAAGTCATATGCTTCAATCAATCTTCGTGTCTTCGACACTCCGTTGTTTTTGGCCGTCATTTATACTGCTTCTGTCGCGAGAGTTTATGAATAAGTTCAACTGAGTTGAATAATTTAGAGTAGCTATAATGAGAGTTGAGAGCATATGCGAGTTCTTTGTCCAGGGTGTTTACACGGCGAGAGCAGTTTACAAGGCCGCTCTATTTAGTCTCTCTAATATCTAATTAGAGTCAACGAGATACGTACTCTCAAAACCGTTTACACGGTGATATAGCTCGAACGGAACCTGGTGAAGCTTGACCTTGATGGAGAAACCAGTTCTACGGACGGTTAAGAGTGGAGGGTGTAACGCTTGTTCAGTCTCCCTTGCATCTCGTCACATAACATCGGTCGGTAGTCTATCCCACACCGCAATACTGTTCTCTCCCTCCAAGTTTCACCAGGTTCCCCACGAGCTATACTCAGCTATAATCTCTAGCCCTCTCTTCTCTAAACTCTCGCCATGTAAATGTAGAGACGCAATTCCGCCGTTCAGAGCGCTGTTCGGTTCTAGATATTTGTAGCATAACACTTATTGATATTGACATTTGGGGCATTTAAAGGACTCATCGTTGCGTAATAAATGCTTCGTACAATATTTTATGGTCAATAGACGTAAGTTCGGAACTTCTACGTATCAATTATATTAAAATAAATGGTTGTCATTTTTGATATGAAAAGATATTACATATTATAAACTCAGGCACTACCTTCCTGTTGTTCAATTCATACACCATACCTTTTCGAACATAATGAAATAAACTTAATACATTTTACATGAGCAATGTAGTCTACCGTTTTCATATGTTCATTTATTATTATTATTATTATTATTATTATTATTATTATTATTATTATTATTATTATTCATAATTTATTCTGTTAAGAACAATAAATGTGTTTAGGGTATAAACCTGTTGCTAGGAAGCGTAATGTGACCAACAGCCTTTCCTTTATACTAATGACAATCCTCATAGTTGTGTCTTTTTTGCCAATTATAGGTCTGATGTGTAAGCTCCATGCGTGTTCCGGCGAGATATCCAGGGTTTTTCCCCCGTAGATCTATTTCTCCTCTGCCTTCTTCAATTCAGAAGAATTGCACACTACGGCGGCCGAAAAATGTTGTGTTTCTGCCATAGTTGTAAACGCACTGACCAGCCTGTTCTTTTCTATATGCTCGTAACCCTTTCCCTCACTCTAAACTGTCTGCACCATGTAAACGGTCCGGAGAGTAACATTAGAGTTTAGAGTTATATAAATCTAAAGGAGCTCGCTAATGGGTTTAGAGAAGCTATATTCTGTCACCGTGTAAACACTCCGATAGAGAGCTCTCCTGATAATTTAGATCTTCTCTCGCTCTAAACTGTCGCCGTGTAAACCTAGCATTAGACAGTGCAGAGAGAAGATGAAACTTGATGTCACTGACAAGGCTAGAAACGTGAAGCGGTAGAGTTTCTAATTTAAAGGCTACAAACGTGAAGCGGTAGAGTTTCTAATTTAAAGGCGACAGACGTGAAGCGGTAGAATTTGTAATTTAAAATCTATGGAAAATAGTCCTGTATGTGTATGATTTAATAATTTTACATTCTTGTTATTCTTTGGCTGCGAATAGCTCTGAGTTCAAGAATTTTCTTTCTCAGGTTTAAATTTATTTATGATACAGTTGATTAGTAATTGGTAATCACAAATATATGGCACTTAATAAATTCAGAACTTTTCTGTTTAAAATCGACACAATGTGTAAAATGTTCTATTTTATTCATAAAATGTTGTACAGATTCCAAAATGTTCCTTAATCATATTAGACGTCTGCTGTTCTATGTCCAGTTCAAATCTTAACTGTGATGTGACGATTTATAATGAGCCATTAACATTTCGTTTTACTCATAAGCAATGTGTCTTTCTATGCTGTGATCCACTGTTGCCAGACTCCACCCAGAGGGAACAGGATGGGAATGACACTGTAATGGAAGGTGGATCAGAGGTAATAAAGCCAGTTAAAGCTTACTTATAGAAAAGTTTCGCTTTTCCGTCATGCAATACACACACTACGCACCTTGTGACCCAGTGGCAGTGTTGCCAAGCATGGAACAAGAAATCCCCCTATATCGTATTAAAAATCCCACTAAAATTCAGAGAAACCTTCTAAATTTTTTTATTTTTACTTGAGAAAACGCAGACAAAATAGACAAATTGAATACAAAAAAATATTCACACATCATGCACATTGGCTTGCAATAGAATAGAGTACTCACAATACAATCCTGTATGTCCTTGCACTGGAAGACGATTTCTTGAGGATTTGATTTTTAAATGTTTGCGTTTGCATTAGGTGCACATTGTGTTATTTATAAATATGACATTCAAGGAAAAAGCAAGATAAGTTCAACAATATTCAAAGCTTTGGGAGACGAATCCATTGTTGAAAGGTAAGTTAATATTTTGTATCGACTTACGCTACAGAGTTGATATTTATACGTGGTAGTACAGAAAATAAATATTTAATTTCTTATGAGCAAGGATTTTTAATTATTAAAATAATATTTATTCCAAAGGTACATATCCTTGAAATTACTTTATAAATAAATTGATAGGCCTAAAGATAGTAATATAAAAATATACTGTACATTATTTTACAGTGGCTCACAGTGAAAATAGTACACTGACACGCATAGGTAAAACAGTTGCTTATAACAAAATATTACCAACAATACAAGTTTAATTAGTCATTTATTTGTTGAGGTAGCTTCCTTTTATCTGAAAAATATAACAAAATAATAAAATAATAGTAAACACAAATACGATGTAGATAATAAATAAACATGTACAATATTGAAGCTCACAGTGAAAATGATACAGTTCTACTACGACAATGCAAACTAACCAGATTATATGCATTTAGTACCTTGTTGGTAATCCCCGATTTGCTATTACATCTTTTAGACGGTTCGGCATTGATTCCACTAGCTATTGTGTGTATTGGGGACTTATTTTTTCCCATTCTTCTGCTAAATCCTTCTTCAGATCTACTTTGTTCGAAATGGGACGTTTTCGAATTTCTCTGTCCAGTTTGGCCCAGAGATTTTCAATCACATTTAGATCTGGTGACTGAGGTGGAGTTTTTAGCACTCTCGGGCAGTTATATAAGCACCATTTTCTCACCTTATAAGATGAGTGCTTTGGGTTATTGTCATGGTAAAATATGAAATTTGTTTTGAATATTTAATTTTGTAGCACTAGCTTTCAAGTTGTCTTTAAGAATTTGTACGTAATCCCGTTTCTTCATTATTCCTTTTATGAAATGAAGCCTTCCAGCACTTGATGCTGCCATACATTCCCATACCATCACACTATCACCACCCCCTTTAGCAGTTGGGCGAAGATTTCTCTCCAGTAGCTCCTCCGGGTTTCCTCCACACATACTGAGGTCCACCTGATCCAAACACATTGTATTTACTCTCATCGGCAAAAATTACTCTATTCTAGAAGTCAGTATCCTTCTCTAAATGACTTTATGCGAACTCCAGTCTAATTGCTTTGTTTTTCGAACGAATATAGGGCATCTTTCTGGCCACTCTCCCGTGTAAGTTGTGTTTCCTAAGTACTCGTCTCAGTGTTTCAGCACAAATTTTCTTATTAAGTTCTATTTCTGCAACCAGATTTCTTGGACTTAATCTGCAATCGTTGGACATTCGTCTAATGATCCATCTTTCATTCCTCACTGTAAGTATTTTTTGAAACTCTTCTTTACTTTACTATGGAATCTGTTTTCTTCTACATACCTTTCAATAATGTGCTGAACTGTTGAAGTGTTGAGTGACGTCTGTTGATGATTTCTGCTATTTGTCTGATGAATTTTCCCTTCTTGTACTGATCATTTACTATCCTTCGTTCTTCTATTGTCGTATGACGACCCACTGCAGAATAACGAAATAACGACTGGTTGTTGTCAGCTCTGAAGGAAAACTATGTACTTGTTAGTACCACAGGTAGCAGTGTTACGTGAGCCATAACATGCACGAACTATAGGGTGTATCATTTTGACTGTGAAGGGGGTAGAAACAATAACATGGTTCCTTATACTACACCCATAGTATTTCTTACGTAATTTTGTATGCATGTATAACAGACACAAGGAATGATCGTTAATGCCTACAGAACACAAATTTGCGTATTGCGTAATATATTCGTAATATAATGTTGGTATATTCTTAACATGCTTATGTGTACCATTTTCACTGTGAGCCACTGTAAATTAGTGATTGAACTTTGAATTTTTCATAATTCGTCCTCACATTACGAACTGGTTGACTCCTGATGTTTCGGGACAACAATGTGTTGCATTTTGCAATACTGCCACAGTACACTGAAAGTCCATTTGCACTTTGCTGAGTGCCGACGTTTACTCGGATAAACAAAGAATTAGTTTCAAAATAAAAAATGTTATTCATAGCTCACGTGACTGGCAATTGTTGCGTATAATATTTAATATAAAATGAAATCTAATTAAAAAAACATAATGTAGAATATAAAAGAAATTAATATCAGTTTTATCAAAAGCATAAATTTTGATTGGGGAAATTATTTAACTGCATTTACTGCAGAAACTATTATTGTGTAGGCCATGACTTACGCAAGACAAGGAGAACACATGTGCAACGCGACGACGGGCGGGAGAGAGTGTCATAACACAGTCTAGTATATACAGTCGCGAAGCTTGGGGAGATTTTTTGCATTTCTCGCGATAGTTGCTAGCCGCTTGGAGCGCTGTGTGTACTAGGAACAAAAGACTCTGTCACTGCCATCGTGATATAATAAAGGCCGTAAGGCAGACCATGTGACTCGCTTAACCCGATCACGAAGGGAGGCATTTCAACCATATAAATTAATTGGAATGCATAAAAAGTAACATGTATTTCTCTAGAATGTAGTGTAATTGCATTAATAAAATTTAAAACAATGATTAGGAGACACTTCAGACATAATTCCTTGCGAGTTAAGATGTAATTTTATTTTTGGTGTGAAAATTACGTTGTTCGTATGTGTAATAGACCTACCTGCCTTTATTTCGATTAAATATTGCGAAATTCTTGTACATTAATTTATGCACTATTCAATAATTTTCAGTTGCACCGCACGAATATTTAGATATGTTGAAATTACAGGTTATGTTTACTGTCCCAGTCGCCCCTTTCTGTCTAATTTTAGTGGTCTCCAGTGCCCTGCCATTCATATGGAAATATTATAGGTTATGTTTACTATATCTTATATTCCTAAATTCGCAATTATACATTACAATTAAGCATAATGTCATGTATGATACTCCTCACATTCAATTTGTCTGTATTTTAATACTACAATTGAGTACCGGTATTGAATTATTGTATTTATGTACTACCTAAGAGACGAAGTAACAATCGTACGTACACTAATTTCATAACAGTGGTATGATAAATTTTCTGTCTTTATCAAGGAAGGTAGATGTGCTATATTAAAATCACAATATAAATTCTTTTTTATTAAACCTCAAAATAGCTTCCATTCTAAACTTAAAATGTTGATGCGAAAAGATGTTAACATGTAAAATTCTCTTCACATATAACACAGTTTTGTAATTATTTCTGCAACATATTATGCAACAAGAAGTAAAGGGAACTTATGGACACATTACACTAAATAAAACTTAGCTATGATACGCAGTAAGGTTATAATATAATAATTCACTGAGGTCCATACACTGAAATAGAAAACCCGAACACATATTACGGCCTGGTCTAGATCGAAAAGGCATTGACTGTGCCGTATTACGCATTGTTGTGAAAAGTTGTGTAAACTGTGAAATGTTCGTTATCGGTTGTAATAACTGTAAATGGCTAAAATACAATAATGTGAGTAATGATATGGGACAAGGAGACGTTTGTTGCACTATAAATTGTAAGAAAAAAGAGGTCAGAGTTTATTTTATTTTATTTTATTTTATTTTAAATCCACCACCAACAGAAGCAGGCTTCCAATTACAGGTGGCTTACACAGATGTATACACAAAATACATAATAAGAGAGAGAGAGAGAGAAACAACAAAACAAACAACACAAACGAAAGAAAGAAAATACATAATGGTAATAGTTGCTAGAATTTAATATTACAGTTAATATAGTGCCAAATGTCAATATAATAATGCAAAATTATTTAAAAGCTTGAGTAAAAACATTATAATACACTTCTTCATAATTTAAATATCTAAGGAAATGCAATGCTTTTTAATATTGTATGACATTTTTCAATTGTTAAACTCAAATCCAATTGAGAATCACAGTTTAAAGACAGAGAGTTGTAAGTATTACACATAACCAGGGAACGGATTTATATGGACTAAAAATATATGAAATATGTAAATATATATGTAGTTATTTTTACCAAAATATGGAATTAAATATGGATTTTTACCAAAATATGGAATTAAATATGGACTTAAAATTATAAAAAAATGACTATGTACGTTAAATATTGGTACATTTTAATCAAACTAAACAAAAAATATAATGGACGTACCTTATCTTCCAATGTAGTTTCAACAAAACACAATTTTTATTGTCTGTTACCATAACAATAGGTTACAAACATTTCTTTCAAGTGCTGAAAAGTGAATCTTCTTCTATTGTCTCTGAGGATAGATTTATACTGACTAAAAGAGCGTTCGACGTCACAAGAAGTAACTGGTACATAATTCAATTTCACAATGTCTGCTGGGGATAAGTCCAAGTTAATCTTCACTGTTGATTCACCACTCATCACAGCAACAACCTTTTGTAGTTCTTCATATCCAGGGTTTTTTGAAAGTACAGTGTCCACCTTAGCTCTTACTGCATCTGCAACTTTACCTCTACCACGATTCAGTTGTTCCACAGTACTATTTATAATTTCAAAACTTTCAGATAGTGAAAGGTGCCTATTTTGGAGACTTTTGAGCGTTTTTATGATGCATGAAAATGTATGCTGAATGTGAGCTAAGTCATTCTTCACACTTATGTCACAGGTAACTGTTTTCGCAGTATCAATTGAGACTGCATCTTCAGAGTCCAATGCAAGGAGAACATTGTTAATAGAGTCTATATGTTCGGCATAATATTCAACTGCTTCTAGCCATGTACCCCATCTAGTTAAAATTGGCTTTGGTGGCAATGGAATTTCAGGGTACATTTCTTTCAACACGTTAACTCTACTGGGAGCTTTGAGAAATACTTTTTTCACTGATGAAATCAACAAATCTACTTTAGGGAAATTGTCTCTGACCACTTCTGCCACACGATGAAATGCATGCGCCACACAAGTAAAATGAGTCAATTTAGGATATACAACAGATAATGCTTGTCCAGCTTTGACCATATAAGGGGCAGCATCGCTAATAAAGAATAACACATTATCGTACATAATACCCTTTGGCCACAGGATACCCATAGCTTCGTTGAACAGTTTAACTATAGTTTTGTTATTGCACTTTTCTAGAACATCACAATGTAAAAGAATTCGTTCAGAATATTGTTCACTTAACAAACCGATAACTACATTACCAACAAGTCTACCTTCTTTGTCGGGAGTCTCATCAATGGAAACCCAAATTGAACTATCTTTAATTTCATCTCTTATCTTCTGTATTGTCTCATCGTAGATGGATGGAGCATACGTCTTCCTAAGTGTTGACTCATCCGGGATTGTATGTTGAGTATATTTTTCAAGGAATTCCTGAAGACCTTATTCTTTAGTTTGTAGAGAGGAATATCAGCAGAGATGAGAGAACGGCACAGGTCGATGTTAAACTCAGATCTTACATTCGATGTTGTTGGTTGTGTTAAAAACAATTGTCTCTGCTTGGAATTTAGTTGTTTGTTGGCCTGATGTTTACTAGTTGTAATGTGTTGTTGCACCAGGAACTTTTGTGTAGATGATACTGCACACTGACACAAATTACAAAATAATATTTTATTGTCAGTTGATAAACCATCTTCTTTAAATTCTGAAATGTAACTTGTTAGTTTTGATTTTAAATTGACTGAATGACGTACTTTTGGCATATTTACCGTCTTTATAGTATGATTTACAAAACTGAACCTATGTGTACTCTGACTGGCATTTAACTGTTGAGCTGCACAACTGAAGTCTGTTAAAAATTTTAAATTAAATTAATACAGTTTTGTAACTTACTTTCCCATTGTTGATAGGACTGCTAATTTTCAAATAACTCTGATGTTAAAGGGATTACTGAACATGTGTTTAAATCTCTATTGTTGAAATGTATTTTTAAAAGTTAATGGAATTTTGTTTTGTTTTATTGTTAAACCTAATATAATATGGACTGTTTTATATGAAATATGGAAAATATATGGAAATTAACGAAAATATGTACTAAACTCTAAAATATGGAAAAATATGGAAAATAAAAGTAGGATTTTTCAACCCTACACATTGTGAAACATAAAGATAATGCAAAATATAAATTATATTAGCTTTATAAGTAAATATGTATTTACATATAAATCCTTTCCCTGCACATAACAAACAATGGAGAGTTCTCGAAGAAAACAGTTCTAGGAATAGGAATAATAAAAGGTTGCCTATGACTTAATTCTGTTCTTTTTACATTGAATTGAAGGAATTTAAGACAATCACAGTTATTCAATACACCATTAACAGTGTTATAGAGTAAAATTTGGCTATTTATTAATCATCGAGATTTTAAAGTTTTATAATTAAATTCAAAAAGTAACTGATTATATGAAATTTGCTTGTCATAAGACGATACGTGACGTTTTTTAAAATATAAATAACGTAAAAATCTTTTCTGTATCCTTTCTATTTGCATCTGATGGGACTGGAACTGAGGTGACCATATTACACACGCATACTCTAGCTTACTTCTAACCATAGTTTTATAGAGTATCAATAGTATTTATATTTTTTAATTCTTTTGTATTTCTGATTATAAATCCTAATTTTCTATATGCATCAATTACCACGTGATTTAAGTGCATTTTAAAACATAAGTTGTGTGTAAAATAAATACCTAAATCCTTAAATGATTCTACTCTAGGTAACTTCACACCATTAATTTCATACGAATTTTGAGGAACTGTCTTATTTTTAGAATATGTCATAAAGCAACATTTATTAAGATTTAACAGAAGAAAATTATCGATACTCCATCTATATAGTCTGTCCAAATCATGCTGTAGATCAAAAACGTCTTGTTGTTTGTCAATGACTTTATAAAATTTAACATCATCAGCATATAGTTAACATTTAGTGTGCAAAATCTGTTTAGGTAAGTCATTGATATAAAGTAAAAAGATCAAGGGACCAAGATTGGATCCTTGGGGTACACCTGAAGTTACTGTGAATGGTTTTGATTTTACTTGATTGAATGAAACATACTGCTGCCTGTTTGTAAGATATGACGTTATTAACTGTAAATATGAATAAGATAATCCAAAACTTGAAAGTTTATTAATTAAAATTTTGTGGTGAATTTTATCAAACGCTTTGGAAAAATCAAGGTATATCACGTCTAAATTTCTGCGATTATGTAATGTATTAAATGCCTTTTGTGTTATCCTCATTCCGAAAGATCCAGGAAGGTGAGTTTATAAAATGTAATATATAGTCTACTTTATGAAAATAATATAAACCGTATTTCGCATTTCAATAGTGGAAGGAAGGTGTTAATTTTTCAAAAGAACACGATATGAAAAGTAAAATACATTTTATCGTCTGCTAGGGAAAGAGTCTGTGATGAGGCGATAGTAGCGATCCTGGTGGCTAGCAACTATCTATGGATGCATATTTCAACTCTCTGTGTTTGCATATTTAGTAAGTATTGAACTTCGCAACTGTATATACTAAATTGTGGTCATAATGTGTGTGTCTAATGCCTACCCACTTCACTTTGCTTGATTTGGGTTCCGCATGCTGCGGATAGGTTGCAGGACTGTAACCCATTTTCAAATTGCACACCATTTCAGGGGGGGCATGTTATGCATGATGTGTATCTGTGAAGAATTATGTCGTGTAGTACGGTGTAGCGTCATAATATAATACGAATAATAAAGAGAGAAAGTAAGAAAATATGCTTGCAAGATGCGATACTGGCCGAAGATATTGATCATAGTATTAACTGTTCAGTTGCACAACACAGTTGTTTCACTGTAATTAAACATTATTATTCCCGCAAACGTCCCCCTGGATATCCCCCCTCCCCAAGTTGGCAACACTGTCCGATGACGGGAATCACTCTGAGCTTTGTTTATAAACGGTTATGTGTAATTCAAACGAAACCGAATCAGCAACAATAATCATTGCTAGAAATTATCATATGTTACAAGATCTCTCTTTCTTGTTCATGTTGAGTCCATACCTGTGGAGTAACGGTTAGCGCGTCTAGCCGCGAAACCAGATGGCCCGGGTTCGATTCCCGGCCGGGGCAAGTTACCTGGTTGAGGTTTTTTCCGGGATTTTCCCTCGACCCAATCTGAGCAAATGCTGGGTAACTTTCGGTGCTGGACCCCGGACTCATTTCACCGGCATTATCACCTTCTTTTCATTCAGACTATAAATATCATAAGATGTTGATAAAGCGTCGTAAAATAACCTACTAAATATAATAAAAATGTTCATGTTGATTTATTCTCTAATAACATTAATAGTATTATGTTGCCTAGCAGTTCTCAGAACTTGACATTATTACGGAAGTACAGCTGAAGATATTGTACAAACAACAAAAATGGATCACGCATACACAACAAAGCGCGTAGAAACTCTTTTAAAAAGATAACTTACGTCTATTTGACTTAGTTTTAAAATATTTAAAAGTTCGAATAATGCAAATAAAAACTCCTTATACTAGATTTCCTGGAAATATGTGTTTACGTAATTTTATGTGGGAATATTTTTTTATGTGAAATGAAATTCTGTTTTTACGCTTGAAACTTAACATTCGGAATGATTTACGCTTTTATAATAGATTTCCAGAAAACATTATATCTACATTATTTTTTGTGAAAATATATTTTTTTAATATGAAATACAGTTCCGTTTTTATGCTTGCAACTTCACATTCGGAATGTTTAACTTTGTTAATTGTGCTTTATCACGTGCAAAAAGAATATTTAATTACACAGGAATCCGCTCCCTACTGTAGAAGTGTGCATATCAGCCATAACCTCAATCAGAGGTAAACAATTTTATATAGGCCTATACTAAAATACGCTGGTTATGAGAGTGTGTCAAAGGTTATGGAACGCAGTGTATGTAGAAATATAAGTACTGTCAGTGTAATTGTATAATATATTTTATAATCATACCTTCAACTACTATGTATTTTAATACTGATAGCGACTTTCTATTAAGTTTTTCTCTCCTTTAAAACAATGTTGACTGCCATGGAGGACACCGGTGTCCTCTCCAGAACAGTTTCCTCCCTGCCATAGATGACACCGGTGTGGTGTCCATTGCTACATGCTTTGTCTCACTACCACATGTCCGCTGGTTCAGTATTTTATTTATGCATGTGTGTCGGCTATGGCCCACAGTAACGTCATGCAGGCAACATTTCTTATGGAATGTTTCATTTTGGTGCAAGAATGACATACGTAATGGTTACGAGTAGTGTTGTGGGATTTGATTAATTGATCAATTTCTGTTGTTAGCTTAATCGATAAAAAATATTAATCGAATAATCGAGTCGATTAAAATTAATCGGTTGTAGTTGATATTAATTATTTTGTTAATACAAACTTATACTAAAAATTCCGACAATATTCCTCTCTCGAAAATTGCTTACTTAAAAGCACAATAGTACTGTTATTTTCTAACTGCAAAGTAGGTAGCGTAGGTTATCTTATCTTATTTAGCGTCTGAAAGAGATGAAGGTGATAATGCCGGTGAAATGAATCCAGGGTCCAGCACCGAAAGTTATCCAGCATTTGCTCATTTTGGGTTGAGGGAATGCCTCCAGATAAACCTCAACCAGGTAACTTGCCCCGAACGGGAATCGAACCCAGGCCACCTGGTTTCGCAGTTAGACGCGGTAACCGTTACTCTACAGGTATTGACAGGATAGCGAAGGAAAAATCTTTGCTCAAATATTTAAGAAAGACATGGAGTTACGAGAACAATGACCTAGTCTACCTCTATTGAAAGTTGAAACACAATGCGGAACCCTTATTATGTTTTATGGTTTTCTAAGGAAACTTCCACCTTGTTGTCAGCTCATCTTCCTAGCATATGAAATACATACATTTCTGGGATTCGTTCCCATCATCCCTTATAAAATAGCCATGCCTACACTGTGTGCAAGTGAGAGCGTAACTATCTTCTTTTCTTTCTAAAATCTGGTAATTCGATTACAATATGGGCCAATCTTCTGTTTCGACCGCTGTACTTTTGCATTTGCAGTTTCTGTACTGCGTCTGTTTATGAAGGTTGTGTGTTTAGTTTGGTAAAGAAAAAAAATCAATTTTCTGTGGTCTGTGAAAAGTGTAAACTCCATTATGTCATTATATTATATGAGAATTTGAGAGGTAAACTCGGTGAAACTCTTAGATTTAAATTGAACGATCGTGGAGAAGTGCTTGACAGAAAAACAGTTTTTTTCGTGTTTAGTGATGAAGGAAACATTGTTACTAAACGTAGAGCGGCACTTAATTCGGAGCATGTGAATGCACTCACATATTTGAAATCATGGATGAAGCAGTATTAACTAGGTGAGTCTGCATACTTTTTGTTATTTATGTTTGTCTCAAAAATTTTCGGAGAAATTGACACAATAAATTATAAGCCTCATAATAAATATGTCTGTAAATAATTAAAATAGTTCTATAATATAACGTTACAATATATAGAGATATACAACATTTAATACTTATGCTTATTACCGAACACAAATTAAATTTAACAATAATTGTGTATTACAGTATATTAATACATTTTTTCAGATTCAAATAGTTAATCGATTAAATATTTTGATCGACCAACAGCACTAGTTACGAGGTAAAGTAGACCAGAGAGGTCACGTATGTCCGCTACTCAAAAATGTGTCATTTCCAGCTTAATTCCTTTTTATTAAAAAAATAACATATCATTTAAAACCATAATCATCATATCATAATAGTGATTTTGACCCGAGGAAGATATTTTTCAAATTTCGGCCTGGCAGTCAGCCTGTTAAAACAACTCTTTTCAGTCAGGTAAACTGTGTGAAATCGTCTGATTTGTGAAAAATATTAGTAATTTTTTTGAAATCTCTGTTGCACCCTATAAAAGAGTCACTGTAGCTGTGATTACTATTTCTAGACTGCCAAGTCTCTAGCATCGCACGTGTTTCATTAGTCGCAGTCGGGACATATTTTATCGAATTGTGAATTTTGATTTTCTTATTTTATGGATTGTGGAAAAAAAAGTATTGTCATTCTGCAAGAGGCGTTTTTTTTGACTAGGAAAGATTTCTCTAGGAACATTAAGTCGCATCTCTTGTAGAAGTGGAAGCACCATAGTGTGAAAGAAAGGAATAAACTGTCAGATATTTTGAGAATTTTTACATTTCCAGCAGCTCTGATCTATAGGAAGGAAAAAGGAAATTAATACAATTAATGATGAAAGTATATATAATAAGAGTGTCGAGAAGTCTTACCTATGTTTGTAACGAATGGTTTATGACTCTTTTTGGGTTTAGTCATCTCTTAACCCACTTTTGAGCTCTTCGAGCCTAAGGGCCCATTCACAATGAAAATTAAACATAACCGTAACATTTAACACAGAAGTTTGCGCCCAGGCTACCAAATGGGATCAAACACAATGATTCACATAAGCATTAACATAAACATTACGGTAAGACGTTAACATGAAAGTTTGCAAACACCAAACTTTCATGCTTATGCTTACGTGATTTGCAAACAGAACACAATCGTGGAGCGCTGAAGTATACGACAGAATATGAGGAAATGGCGTCGTTGTTATGTTTCCATGGTTACCAAGTATGTTTGCGGTTATGTTTATGTTCCCACCGTGAATGATGGTATGACTTCTTGATTTTACCGTAACGTTTATATTCTTAAGTTAACGCTTACGTCATGTTTAATTTTCATTGTGAATGAGCTTTAACATTAGAAGAACAGATGGTGAAACTCAAAAGTATAGTCAGCGAGACACCCTCCTCCACTGAAGAAAACACGGAGCATTACTTTAGCAACAAATATCGACTCTTTGGGTGAATTTCTGACCCACAGCCGTTACTTGTGTATACCTACCTTAATTTTGCGCATCTTAGGCGTTGCTTATAGCAGGCCGATTGGGTTCTTTTTACAAGTGGAAGAAGATGAGTATAATACGACTGTGTGATTTTGTCATAATTAGGGCCAGAGTTATTTATGAAATAAAACTGATTTCGGTTTATACGCTATTTGGTTGATATTTCGAGAAATAAATAAGCATTGTAACGCAAATATTTCATTATGAAATTTAATTTAAAATGCCTCTTTGCTTGATTTTAAAAATCAATGTCGGATACTTGGCTGTTCCTCATGATCCATATGAAACCGGTTGTGTAGAGCAATTTACCGACAGAGTCGTTGCCCAGGGTGCGCTCTAGGAGGCCGGTCTACGCTACACCCGAGAGGAGTGAGATGACGAAACTTTGATGGGATGTCAGAGGGTAACCGGAGCTACTAGAGAAAACCCCTGTTACCTGGACCAAGGGCTTGTCCTGCCCAAATTATAAATCTGAAGCTGGATCCACAGAATTATAAGTCCAGCTCTGGCAGCAATATTTTCTTAATATTACACACCCACAAACACAATGCAACGTTCTCAACCTTGAAATCCCCAAAACACACGCGTAGCATAGTTTCAGCATTGTCTGCACAAAGAGTAGTGATACAATAAGTATTTTAGTGTGAACAAGTTGTGAAATGGGAATGTGAAACATACAGTAGAGGGCTACTAAGCGGCAGAAAAATTAACTAATAGCAGCGCTAGATATGCAAGCATTTCTGAAAGGGAGTTTGAACAAGGCATGTAGCAAAAAAGAGAGAGAGAGAGAGAGAGAGAGAGAGAGAGAGAGAGATCACTTTTTTGGGTATATATTGTAATTTTTGCAATATATAAGGAGTCTTATTTCGCTTAATTGTATTAATTATGACATTTGGAATGTTATCGCGTCCATTACTGTTGACCAAAAATCAGGCCTCTAGTTATGTGTGATTTTATATGTCGTTGGAGATAGAGTTTGCTGGCTGACTGGGAGCTGTCGGTAAAACGGCCGTTGTGTTATAGTCGTGCTGAATCAGCATTAGGTCAGTTTCATCTTCGTCAGCTTCATACGAGTATATGAAGTCTCGTATATCAGTTCATACTTCGGTGGGGAAAGATTGATAAGAAACTTGTATAATAAGCAGAAAGGAATACCTACAATGTGCAGGTTCACGCATAAGGTGTGAGTTGAAGGTAAATTTACCGTATTGTGCTTTCTCGGTATGGGAAGTATAAAGGGATAATATGAATAGTATTGTGATTTAAAAATAGTTTTCGCCATTCCGCCAGTTTGTGTATTGCGATTTCTCCTAATCCATAGAACTGATTTTCATGTTGTGTCTGAGTCAATTCAATCGGAATGTAACAATAAAACCATTTGTATACAAAAATTGTTTTTGGAAATAATTTACTGGAAATGAGTTGCGATATTTTTTAAAAATATTTTTACTCTTTTTTTTTTTTAATCAAGTGAGAAAATGTATTTTTTAGGCAGCACATATAAAAAATCGTTGTGAGATATACTATTATATTTATTTTATGAAGCTATTGGGAGGGGGAACAACATAAAAATTGCATAATATTTTGGTATGGTACTAAGCTTGTAATGTTGGGGACTGATTACACAAGTTAACTAAAGCATACATAGGCCGGGGACGTGAGCTACTACGAGGACATTGACTTGGTTCTGCGAATGATTACGCCATCCGTGGCGAAAATGTGATTCGCGAGCACAGTGTGGCTCGCAATGATAGCTATGCATTTCTCTTACTTCCTACCTGCCCCAACCCCCACCCTTTCACTCACTGGAGTCAAACTCCGTTCCATTTGTATTTGTCTCTGACCTGCGATTGGCGTATCGTCGCAATGTCTCTCTAGAAACCATGTACCTCTACAAAAACGAAAGTTTCAAGTAGGATGGGAAGACGCATTTTTTTGCTGCCAATATGCTTAGAATATTAAATGTATGATTTGTTCACAAGTATTACGAGGAAAACGGTTGCATAACATAAAACGGCATTATACTACATGTTACTCATGAAACATTAAAAGGCTTATTATTATTATTATTATTATTATTATTATTATTATTATTATTATTATTATCTCTGTACATCGATCCTTTTCAGCAGATGTACGAATAATGCGGTTAGATCTTCAATTTAAACTCACAGATTTACAATGCGATGTTAAATGAAAGCTAGATGTAAGGACTTGACAGATGTCGAACTTTTCAAATATTTGCCAAAAAATAAATATCCGAAGTTTCGTTCTTTCGCTTGCTCTGTTGAAGCCATGATCGCTACAACTTACGTTTTATGAAAAATTATTTCCAACAATGAAAATAGTAAAAACCAAATTTAGATTACGACTGACAGACAATACCTTCGTGATCAACTACGACTGGCAGTAAATGACATAATTCCTGATTTTGAAACTCTGTCGCAGAGACATTCTGAAGAGGTTGTGATAATGTGTCCTATGTTTTCTTATTCATTTCTTTCTTCGTTACACGTACTAAACATTAGTTTCTAATCTTATACTGTTTAAAATTGTATTTAACTGCTTGACGTAAGGAAAATGAAAATTCGTTAATACGTCAGACAGTTGCATCACTTCCTCTTCGGGTGTCCGCCTCCCTCCATAGGTGCTATGGACGTTGCAGGTTACACAGTGGCTCGGCGCACGATCACATTTTCGCCACGGCTGGATTACGCGAATAACAAGGTGCATATAAACAAATGTGGACAGCTGTAAAAGTAAATATACACTACAAAGATTTTTTTTTACGTACCTTTCGTTATGTACAGAAGAATTATCATAGAATTAATCGTAGGTTTGAGTTTCCTCCTTTCTTTTCTTGAGCTTCAATTTCTCTTGTCACCTCGTATGTTTGTATTACATAATTTACATGTAATGTTCCCGTCATTCACTTCAAAATACTCACCAAATTCCATTGCAAAATTATGCGCCTGAGAACCTTTAACCTTCGGCATTATTATTCAGCAGGTATACTGTTTACGCATGCTACGGTCGTGAAGGCGATTGGAATATTCTGCAGGTACCTACAATTGTTTACGCATGCTAGAGTACTGACTAGTGAGCGGATAGTCAACTTGAAACCACCGTAACGCACCCTATCTGTCCCCAACATTATAACCCTAATTATAACATAAAATGAATTACTATAGCAAAGGACACCGTTTTTAGGCTAAAAGAAAAATAACGACATTTCATCAACATCTGCCTCATTCACTTTGTATCTTCTTCACTCCAGTATCCATTGCCTGTTTTCCTTGTATTTCAGAAACAAATCTTCTGTTTTCTTCTTATTTATTATCAACTTAACTCGCATATTCGTGAACGTTTTTCTGATATTTGGATTTCTTTAATAGCATTTGATTTTTATTTAGAAACCGTATTTCTGCCTTCACTTTATTTTGGCACAATGGATTAGAGTTGTTTACGGAACAGAAAAGAAACAAGTTAATATGGGAGAAAAACTTTGCTATAATTATCATAAAGCACTTATGTTCTTGATTTTTTATTAAGGTAAGTTCCTTTTTAAAGGACCTTCTCTCTGTAGTATCCTATTACACATTTGCCGTCCACACCTGTGGAGTAACGGTCAGCGCGGCTGGCTGCGAAACCAGGTGGCCCGGGTTCGAATCCCGGTTGGAGAAAGTTACCTGGTTGAGGTTTTTTCCGGGGTTTTCCCTCAACCCAACACGAGCAAATGCTGGGTAACTTTCGGTGCTGGACCCCGGACTCATTTCACCAGCATTATCACCTTCATATCATTCAGACGCTAAATAACCTAGATGTTGATACAGCGTCGTAAAATAACCCAATGAAATAAAATAAAAAAAATTTGCCCACTTTCACCAAATGCAACATGTGTTTCAAACTTAAGAGTTTCGTATTAAGAATTATTTTCAGACCAAGATTACTAGGCTGTATCAACTAGATATGGATAAAACATATTACAGTTGAACAGTGCTCTTATCAACATTTATACCAAGACGTATCTTTTATTCGCATTGTGCCATTGAGTACCGACGTTTAATTCTAGTAGTGCAAGCACATTTTTCAGCGCTACTCAGTTTAACTTTATCCTCTGTTAAATTTGTACCTTATGTCGGATGTTTTTGACTAACGTGATATAAATCTGTTTTGACAGTGACCCCGATCGTCAAATTTCTCTTCTATTTATGATCAACAAATGACACGACAGCTGAGACACGACGGTTAATGAACATAATCCGATAACTTACATTTAATATCCTAAAACGATCCAGTTATATGTTGAAAATACGTACAGGAAATAACTTCATTTGCATAGATGGTTTTTCACCTCTTCTATGTAGATCCCCAAAATTTGTATTAGTGTTGTCTCCCCCCCCCCCCCCCCCCAAGGAAGATATTTTACTTTCAGTCTTGTTCTGCTTCGTAATATTATGAATAACACCGGAGACTGTATCAAATTTTTCATTTTGACACTCGACTGTATCTACCATTTTTGATTGAATGCCCTCAACTTTATCAAAAAACTGCACTATACAAGGCAATTATACTGATGTCCATAAAGTCTGATTCTGAAAGGTTCTCTTTCAGTTCTGTCTGTATAAGAGTAGACATTACCTTATTTACAATAGCTTCTGTTTTGGCTTTCGCATTGGAAAATGTTTTAGCTACCTTTGAATCACTGAAAACAACTTGCTTGTACATGTGGTGGAGTTGTAGGAATGATGGTATCTGAGTGGAAAGCAAACGTTGTCTCTGCAGCAGCTACGTTCCTTTTTTCGCACTTACTTGTTAATAAGTAGTTAGTTGCTTAATGGAGGACGCTGACTTTAAGACATCCCTGTTTAGCCGTAACGTGATATTTGATATCACTTTTCCCTCCATGTGCAATTAAAAAGTATCAATAACAACTGGGAACAAATATAGTTCCTTTTTAGAACACCGGACTTGTGATATTTTTAAAAGAAAGGAAATATGTTCTTTTTCCAGCATTAAAATAATTCCAGTTAAACCTACTGCAGAATTTACATTCCACTTCTTACTTGTTGCGATCTCTCTCCATT
This sequence comes from Periplaneta americana, assembly GCF_040183065.1. Classification (NCBI taxonomy): domain Eukaryota; kingdom Metazoa; phylum Arthropoda; class Insecta; order Blattodea; family Blattidae; genus Periplaneta; species Periplaneta americana. The sequence goes on along the minus strand of NC_091124.1, from coordinate 92,172,424 downwards.
GCAGGGAATTCTGCTGAATACTTGTCTTTAAATTTAGTTTTACGTTTTGGTGGCATAGTCACAATATTAAATAATATTAATGACAAGAACCACTTTTAAAATGACGAAACAATGAGATTCTTACAGTTCTATCCTGCTGCCTGAAACATGCTGGACGTTTAGCTAAGCTATTTTAATATAACGAAGTATATTCGATAGCTTGCCAACACTAATCGACGGATAGCCACACGTAAGATTTCCTGGTTACCTCAACTCTAACTGTAGGGGGCTGTATGCGTAAATGACTTAACTGATTAATTATTTACATTCAGAAGAGTTTTCGTCAGCCTCCGTTCACACTCACGCTCACTCACTCGCTGTATGGTAGTTTACAAGAATATAGTGGTCGATGATCCACAGCTTATGATAGATTACAATAATATGGCGGTCGAGGATAGGCAAGAGGACATTAGACATCGCTGGTCATAAAGGCAGCAAAGGAATCAGCAAATGAGAGGAGAACATCCAAAAGCCTTTTATATCTGCATATGCGTTGGAAGTTTGTATCAGATACTGTTCCAAGATTGAACGCGCCTAAATGTTAACATGTGTTAGGCTGGGATTACGATGAACGCTCGTTTGCGTTACGTTACGTTAAGTTACGTTGCGTTCATCCGTACGTTGAACTTCTATCGAACGTTCAAAGGCTGTGTATTATGATCGACGTTCGTGACAACTATCACACTCTGCCGGCCATAATGAGTACTGAAATGTACACGCCGGTCAGTCAGCTGTTAATGATAAAAGTGAATTTTATGGCAACTTTGTTTGAGACTACATAAAATACCGGTATTACAAAAAAAATACGACAATAATATAGAATGGCAATAATAATAATAATAATAATAATAATAATAATAATAATAATAATAATAATAATAACAGCAGCAATAATAACACTGCGTAACAAATTTTAACTTTTTTTTTTGCGCGGGGCATATGATACATGTTTTCTGTATAATTTGAACCTCCTGAATACGAATATCACAATAAAAATAGTTTTTACTTACTTTTTTTTTGAGAAATTTTCGAATTTATGTCTATTCAAAATACTGCTTTACATAATGACAAGGTTAAATATTTCCTCCACAAGATTACAGCTTTCTTTTTCTGTATTTTCTTTTATACTGGGCATCAGGTACATCACGAGCTAAAGTCCAACAACAGTCTGCTAGCATACTGGTACTCCACTGTCCTCGGTATCTTTTTTTTCATAGTTGAATTTTCTTGATGAAAACGCTCGCCATGCTCATCACTGAAATAGCCACAATTCTCGGGGAAAAAGTCGAGATGGATTTTCAGGGACATGTTACAACCCATAGTTTCATACGCCAACAGTAAATTTTGCACTAGTTCTTCATAGTTCTCCTTGAATGTAATCCAGGCGGCTCTCTTCCTTCCAACAAACTCCCTCTTTTATTTCTGAGTTAGTAATAGCAGGAAATTCTTCCTGGATATGTTTAAATGCTTCAGTTTCTTGATTTATCCCTTTGATAAAATTTTTCGTTAATCCTAATGTGTAAAGAAGGTAAAATTATTTTACTTTGAAGTACAGGGGTTGATCTGCTTTCAAAAATACTGAAAGTTACAGTTTATGAAACGGTTATATGACCGGTTCTGTATGGTTGTGAAATTTGGACCCTCATTTTGAAGGAGGAACAAAGAATAAGGGTGTTTGAGGATAAGGTGCTTATGAAAATATTTGAGGCTAAGAGGGATGAAGTTACAAGAGAATGGAGAAAGTTACAAAACACAGAACTACACGCGTTGTATTCTTCACCTGATATAATTAGAACATTAAATCCAGACGTTTGAGATGGGCAGGACATGTAGCACGTATGAGTGAAGCCAGAAATGCGTATAAAGTGTTGGGAGACCGGAGCGGAAAAGACCTTTGGGGAGGCCGAGACATAGATGGTAGGATAATAGAAAAATGGATTTGAAGAAGTTGGGATATGATGGTAGGAACAGGATTAGTCTTGCTCAGGATAGGGACCAATGGCGGGTTTATGTGAGGGTGGCAATGAATCTCCGCGTTGTCTGAAAGCCATTTGTAAGGGAATGTTTTCCTTACCAATAGAATCACATTAACAGCTTTGCTCCAGTGATCAGGAATTTGTAATCTGACCACAACGGCGACTAAAATCTTCAGCCGTTTGTTTAAAAAATCTGTGAAGAACACAGATTCTCGTATGAAATATAACGAGGAAGTATGTATGCAATTCGGAACAAATCAGTATCGAGATATTCAAAGAAATGCATGTTTACAATATCCTCATTACCAAAAATTTGTTTTTAGCAAACCGTCTGGTCGCACTTGGACTTTCAGTAATGGATAAAACGGAGAAAAAGTGGATTTGGAAATAACGGGAGATCCGATCCAAATATAATTCAGCCCCGAATTATCCTGCAGTTTTTGTCCTATTATATTAAAACATGTTTTTAATATTTATAATCTCTTCTTTGCTGCTTTGTAACTGAATATTGAGGATAAGCTATGCGAATCTACCTTTGTGGCCCCTGTTCATTGAAAATACATTACCATCGTTCCATGCCTAGTTTATTAGCTATCGTGTAATGCTTGATGTAGTCAGTAATAACTTGTAGTGGGGGTATTAAAACACTTGGCAACCATTAGAGACGACTCATGTGTTTAAGGACCTGACCTGGTACGACATGGACCGCGGAAGGGAGGTCACTGCCCTGACTACAGCCTGCACCTCAGCGCCCTGTCAGCCACCCTTACTCTGCATTGCCCTTGCTCGGAGCCTAGCTGGTCGATATCGGGGGATGCTGCTGTAGGGGTTGGTTGTGGAGGGTGGAACATAATCAACCCTGGCTTGGCGGAGGGCCATCATTTTAGTCCTGGGACCAGGTTATGCTTAGAAAACGAGAAATTGTTTTCACAGATGCGAAAGACGATTTTGTTTTTTCGTGATTCGTGTGCTTAAACTTTCTTGTCAGTAATAGGCGTTTCAGTATTGTTTTATTTAATTGTAAGTTTGAATGAAATGCTTCTGATTGCTGCAGGCCTCTATTTGTGTTATGTTACCACTCGAGAATTGTGGAACAGAGTTAAGAAATTTGACACTCTTGAACTTCTAACAGCAGTGATTGTGGTAATGACGATTTAATAATAATAATAATAATAATAATAATTATATTAATGAAATGGAAATAATCATGTGTAATATGTTAAGCACTAAAATATCTTAAGTCTCATTCATTTGGAGTGTTAGGGGAGAGTCGGGTAGTATCGGACATCGGGTAATATCGGACAGTGCGTTTCTTTCATCTACCACCATATGGTAGTACCTGAATGACATGGTTACGTTTCTCTATGCGATATCACAGAAACGTAACCATGTCGATCAGGTACTATCATCGTGTGATAGATGAAAGAAACTCACTGTCCGATATTACTCGATGTCCGATACTACCCGACTCTCCCCTATAACTTAACTATATAAAAGTAGAAAAAGCGGCATTAAATGTAATCCTTCAAAACATGTTCACGTATACTCATTCAGAACTGTGTAAAATTAGGATTTTGATTACTGGATGATTTTATCGAAGACGAATAATTTTAACCAGTGTGGAGACAGGAGTGTTGGGGTAAATGAAAGCTGGAGAATAGTCGACACAGAGGATAAAGTTAAACCAAGTAGCGCTGAAAAATGTGCTTGGACTAACAGAAATAAACGTCGGTACTCAATGACACAATGCGAATAAAATATACGGCCTTGGTATAGGTGTTGATAACAGCACTGTTGAACTGGAATTACATCTAGTCGATATAGCCTAGTAATCTTGGTCTGAAAATAATTCTTAATACGAAACTCTTAAGTTTGAAACACAGGTTGCGTTTAGTTGAAGTAGGCAAATGTGTAATAGGATACTAGAGAGATGAGGTCCTTTAAAAAAGGAACTTACCTTAATAAAAGAAATCAAGAACATAAGTGCTTTATGGTAATTTTGGCAAAATTTTTCTCCCATATTAACTTGTTTCTTTTTTGTTAGTGATTTCTCCAAAACTTTCATTGCTTCGCTGGTTCCGAACGGTGAATTGACAGGAGTACTAATACAGTCAGTCTTATCTGGTAAGGTAGAATATGTGATTATTAATGGAACTGAAATGTTATCGAAACTTTTTAACGTATTCAATAATTCAAAATATGTATTAGTAACATTCTTTTATTTGCCTGTCATGTTGCATTGCACAAGTATGTCATGAACCTCTTCACAGTGGAAAGACAGAGTGACAGTTGAGACTGGGAGTGTTACTAAAATTGACAAAAACTTAAGTGATGCTTGGCTGCATGCATTTGGTGCATACATTAATTGTTCTATTATACCACAAAGGCGTCTGGAATTATCTTTGATGCATTTCTTTATCCATAAATGAGTCGACCTGGTTGGCGAGTTGGTATAGCGCTGGCCTTCTATGCCCAAGGTTGCGGGTTCGATCACGGGTCAGGTCGATGGCATTTAAGTGTGCTTAAATGCGACAGGCTCATGTCAATAGATTTACTGGCATGTAAAACAACTCCTGCGGGACAAAATTCCGGCACATCCGGCGACGCTGATATAACCTTTGCAGTTGCGAGCGTCGTTAAATAAAACATAACATAAAAAAAATCCATAAATGAAATTCAGCAACTTCGTCCGTCAGGAGTACATTCGTGGAAAGCACAAATTACCAACATTGATGTTCGAAAAGCCCACCAGAACGTATAGTTGCGAAGTAAATTTCACACATTTTTGTGTACTTTTACAACTTTCGTTTCTGCATTGTGACATATGTACTTATGCGGTGCGAAATAAGCAATAGAGCCGAATATTTCGTAACGTGTGATTAGAAAATATTTCAGGCAAAAAATTTCCTTCGGTAAAGGACCTGTTCGCAGGGAATGTGGGTTGTGGGTGGGGCTCCGAAGTCATGGTGACTGTAGCCCTAATGGAAGAAATACCGCGCAAGGAGCTGTCCACAGAAATTTATTACTCAAAATTGGCTGAACCTAGAAATAACCGGGCGCACCCCTAAAGTAATTTAGTTAGGGCTATCCAAAGATACCAGAAACATAGGAAAGATTACGTTTTGAGAATGGATGCAGAGAGTTGATAGACTCACAAGAAGATGTAGAGACCAGTTTTAAAATTTTGTCTCGGAACAGGCTGCTGGGCTTAAACCGTTGTCTACAGCCATCCTCTCCTCTCAGGCAGGGATCTGACGAGACTAGCTGCATACGTTCGTCCTGAGTCACCTCTTCCCAGGCGTCTAGCATGATATCCCTTATGGTGTCTTTAGACGGTGGGGTTGGGCATGTCACTTTTCAGCCATGGTGCGTTTCGTCGATGAGGTCGAGGTCGGCTTGACAAAGAGGTCAGTGCAGCACCTCCATCTCGTCAGCCAGCCGAAGTTGGACTATCACTTCCTGCCTTATGGATTAGCGACTGATCCTACTGGATAAGAACAATTTCATTGGAATACAGTTGTTACACTGAAGAAGCCATGATATCTCTCAGAATATAGAGTTACTGGGTACCGTTGCGCCGACCATCTATTCTGTGAAGAAATCATATTCAGCGCTAAGTCATCCACTCCCCACACAGTTACAGAAACGTGACCGGAGTCTCTCACGTATTTTGCATTGTATCGAGTCCCCGCGGGCTGAAAATTCGTACCGGCCCATTGTTTGCTGAAGAAAACACGAAAACTCCTTCACAACCGCGCTTCTATATCTGAGACTACCGTCCTTTAATCGGTTCCTCGTAGTTTTCGAACATGCGAGAAAATTAAGAGATGCATTTCAGTTGGCTGGAATTGAGGATGGATTTTTCCCACGATAGTTCACTAGCACTGCGAGTGAAATTACAGGTAAAGAGTTGCATGCCGAAGATGTTCCGGAATTTTCTGCACTGATGTGATTCTTGCATCCGGAAAGGTGGACGTAATTTTCAACATATGTTTTGATAAAAGGTGAGAACAGCATAATGTTTTCTTATCTCTTGCCAGCTCACTATTCGTACGGAAGTATAGTTCTAACTCACTCCCATTGGACGCCGATTTGTTTTTCTCCCCTCTGAGACAGCGGTCTGATTTCCCCACGTGCGCTATGACCGGTCATAAATGACGATTAAGTTATACCTGCCTTTGCGAGCGCTACCCAAACTGATTTTTTTTTGTATCTTTTAATAAAAATGTTATCAATATCAAATGTAGTTTAATTAAAATATTCACACAAAAGTTATGAACTCACATTTAGAAAAGCTTCCAAAGAGCCTTATAACGTTCATTATCTTTGACCTGACGCTGTCGTTTTCTTATATCAGCTTTCCGATGTTTTAGCAACCACTCTTTTACATAAGATTTTGGATTTCACAAGTGAAGTGGTGGCCCTATAGGTTTATATACATCAAACTAGACATATTTTCAAAAGTCCTAATATCTTCACAAATTGTGTGAAATGGTATGCGAAATCTTCGACATACAGTAGATGCTCATTTTGTTCTCATCTTTAAGCCACGGTGTATCAATGTTTGTCAGTCAAGTTGAAGGTTCCAGCAAATGCATTTGTTCCAGTAGAGCTTTAAACTCATACACATTGGTAGCATTCACTTTTCTGAAGTACAATTGAAGGGTGCTGCTGTAAATAATAAGATTTTAAATTGTCACATGTATTCTGAAGAAACTAATTTACATTTTCACCAGAGAGGAGAAACTAAGTTACATTTTTACATGAGAGGATCGATCCCTTTTAAATAGAACATCACAAAAGTTCCCCTTCTGTGTGGTATTTTCATCTTCTGTCAAACATTTTCCATGATATTTTTTCATTCGCTCTATAGCACGACTGCTCTTATGTATTATTCTGTAAACATCAGTAACAATAGTAGAATTTTTCTGAAGATAAACGGCCCCAGATTCATTAAAAACGTCGGTTAATATTCCTAGATTAAGTATATACTCCTGAGGTGAAATTTAAGTGCAGAGGCTTTTAAACGAATGCATGTTGAATATTCATTTTAGCTATGATTGTGTCATTTCATGCTATCTGAAAATGGTCGTACAAAGCCTTATCGTTCTTTGCAGTTGGCTCAACTGCTCTATGGGGGGAAAAAACCGTGTCACAGAGTTTTCCCAATTTTTGTATTTATAGTCTTATTTGATTTGCACAACCTGTAGCTGATATTGACTTTTCAGGGACCTATGATACAGTGAATACAATTTGTCTGGCTTTACGAGGACTGGAACCGGGAGAATTCGTACACTTAGACAAACTTTGGCCCATTGTGCGTCCTAATTATGCAATGATTGTCCAAGTCCGACAAGTGGCCTGGGTAGCAATCGTGAATCCGACGCTAACATGTGAGCCGTCATGCCTCAGCCCCTGATAGGTCCCGTTTCGCGGACGAGTAGCTTGTAAGCCCCAATAATCTGTAACTCCAAGCCCTTCCTGATTAGCCGACATTGACAAGTGGGCCATTCTGCGTCAAGTCCTGATAGAGCCACGTCCTGTCCGCATATGAGTAACGTGATATTTGCGTTGGCTAACCTGTTCACAGATTCGAAAACTAGATATTATCCTTTTTTATATTTAAATATTACCAGTTCTGTATGGTTGCAAAACTTGGACGCACACTTTGAGAGAGGAACAGAGATTAAGGGTGTTTGAAAATAAGATTCTTAGGAAAATATTTGGGACTAAGAGGGATGAAGTTACAGGAGAATGGAGAAAGTTACACAGTGCAGAACTGCACGCATTGTATTCTTCACCTGACATAATTAGGAACATTAAATCCAGACGTTTGAGATGGGCAGGGCATGTAGCACGCATAGGCGAATTCAGAAATGCATATAGTGTGTTAGTTGGGAGGCCGAAGGGAAAAGATCTTTGGGGAGGCCGAGACGTAGATTGCACAGGATAGGGACCAGTGGCGGGCTTATGTAAGGGCGACAATGAACCTCCGGGTTCCTTTAAAGCCATATGTAATTAATTAATGCAGTTTGCAATACGAAAATTACATTCACAACAAAATGCGCATGGGAACGGGTACAAATGACAATTGAAAACCCTCCCCCAGAGTTAAGGATCTAAGTACATAGGAAAACAATATATCATATACCATTATTCCGGGGGTATTCAGTTATTGAAATCTGTTTCGATGCGATCGATCATGACTGGAGTCCTGCGTTTGGTTACCATGAATACAAATTAGGTGTACATATCATTCTAGCTTCGCTTGGTACGGAGAGCCAGTTGCGAGTCAACAGCTCACATTGCAGTGCAACTGTCTTCACGCACGCTCCAGTACTTTTGTGTTTACATCCATTTATTTGTGTGTCTGTGTGTATAAGTCGGTAAAGGACAGGAATAGTTAGTACTCATGTACAAAATACCATTTGCATTTAATAACAGTAACAAAGTATATATATTTTAAAACGGCTTATATGCAGTAAAATATAATTTTTACTGAAGATAGAAAAAAAAAAAACTTTTCAGGAGCCACCACATTTGTCTACACGTGCAATGAGAAAACTTTTCGAGCTAAGATAAAGATACATTTACTGAAATATACATCGCACGCTTTGGAGCTATGTAGGAAAATATCTTGAGATGCACAACAAAGGTAACGATATTAATTTAAAAGACACATTCGAATATCTGCCTACAACCACTTTTGTGAACATAAAAAAACCAACGTTCTGGAAAAAATTTGAACTCAATTCAGACGCCACAAATTTGTTTAGTCACCATGGCTACCTGGCCCGGAATTTGACTATCCCTGATTCTTACAATAAGTAAATTACATGTTGATACTTTAGATCTAATCAAAGTTTGAAATTAGCAAATGAAAAAATATAAATATCAGGTAAACTTAAAATACCGTATTTCTCGCGTAATTTGTGCACTTTTTAATTAACTTTGGCCACTGAAAAATTGGGGTGCGTAAAATATGCGGATTTTTCAAATATGAGGTCCTGTTCTTAGTTTATCTCAATTAGTATATGTATAGGTAAGTATTTACGGTAGGGATAATTTTCTATACCGGTAACTTGTGTCTACCAAGGACAAGCATTGTTAAAATAGCGGGACTTCGGGGTTTCTTTCTGAAGCAGGTACTTCAGTTGCTGGCGAATGACCTACGATGGACTGTAGGGAAGGAAAATCCCTACTACACTGAAAAAAATATGTACGTAATTCTTACTACACTGAAAAAAATATGTACGTAAAATGTGTGCGCAAAATACACGGAGCAAAAATAAAGTTCAAAATAATCCCTTAAAAAGTAGAGTGCGCAAAATACGCGGGGGGCGCAAGTTTCGCGAGCAAATACGGTAAAAGAAATTATGAGTGCGTGTTTTACGAGTCTGTACATATTACAGTCAATGGCACCAAACATTTTGTGTTTCAAATGAATTTTTTTTCTTTCTGATAAAATACTGTTTTTGTTCTTTCCTAAGGAAGTGATCGCTACCAAGTTCCTCTATTAGAGTACTCATTTCCAACCATCTGGCTTTGTTTTGTTTTCATATGTTCACTGAACAGCAGATTTGAACTAAGTAGCTTTGAATACCGTCAAGCTATACTCCATACATAACTACACTCTTGCGCATGGGTGTCCAAACGCCTACAGAACCAGGAGATATTGCACTCAAGCATGCTTTTCTAAGGTCAATAACTTTCCATACAAAATAGGAAAAACGACCTTAAAGAATATGCGCTGCGGGTTGCTTACACCAGGGGTTACCTCGTACGAGTTACAATTGGACATCATTCTATGCTTTTGCGGGTTGCTTGGAGGCTTTAAGTAATCAAACGTAGGCCTCTAATCATGAACTATTGACTTGACAAATGATAGGTAAGATTTCTCAGTTCGTTCTGAGTAAGCTTCAGGTTTACATTAATGGTGGGGTGAGATTGAAGACCATTGATTTTGTTACTGTGACAGGTTTGTTACTGGTTCAGACTGTGACTACAGTTCCAAAATCACAGTTCCGAGATCTCGTCATCTGTGCCCAATATGCGACTCACAAAGACGACGACTGATATACTCGTACGTACATGCAGGATAAGCTTCAGGTTTACATTAGTGGTGGGGTGAGATTTGAAGACCATTGATTTTGTTACTGTGACAGGTTTGTCACTGGTTCAAACTGTGACTACAGTTCCAAAATCACAGTTCCGAGATATCGACATCTGTGCCCAATATGTGACTCACAAAGACGACGACTGATACACTCGTACGTACATGCAGGGTTGCCAGATAAAGGAAACGCAACCGTCGTACCAACTCATGAAAATTGTATTTCAGCATAAAATTGTCGTAAATTTCTTACCTTTTACGTACCTGTACATATACCTCAACCCAAGACCAATGCTATACATACACCTCAACCCAAGACTCGACGCTGAGTCCTGCACTGCATTTAAAATAACTTAGTTAAATATTGAATACATTGTTTGTTAATAGTTCCTTTCTCTAATAATATCTGTTGATTTTAGTAACAATGCTGGTATCTGAACATTACATAACCTTTTTATTACTGGTCGCAATATCTTCACATTTCTCAATCTCTGGTGCTTTATTCCTAAGTTGGGATAATGTGCTCTTTAACTTTTAAGAATCCACGTAAGTTTAGTTGATTGAATAAGTGGAAGTTGTTACAAACAAACTCGATATTACAGTTGTATTCTGAAATAAAAAATCTCCCAATTCATTATGAAAGTTACAGGTATACTACTCAGAAAATAAAAATCAACCTCATTAACACACTCACATAGGCTATTCAAACATTGCAAACAATAATCAAGGAGGCACTGCCGACTGGAACGGAAGTCCTTCATTATTGCCTTTCAAAGGAATTCGGGAGATTCAAACATAGGATTAGAACTGGAAATGAGCTGAAATTGATTTACGACTGCGTACCGTCTTTCACGATAGGTTTGCGACAAGTTCGTGGGATATTTGTAACCACTGAAACTCTGGGAGTATAAACCCAATATCGTACTTCCCAAATCATTCTGATCAGTTGTATTCATCATAATCTTCATTATCATCACCACAATCATTTGAGGTATCGCGTTGCTAGTATCATGTCTTCAACCGTTGCTGGTATCGTTTATCGTTGCTCAAACATAAACGTAGCTTTAGGAGAATTCACAATTTTATGAAACACTACCATCACCCTGATATTATAGGTTATGTTGCAATCGTACTTTATTCGAGCACATGGGATTAGACGTGTTGTGTTGAAAATCTGCTATGTTCTGTCGCCACGAATAAAACGGATGCAGTGAAGTATCTTGCTGTAAGAGAGGACTGTTGGCGTGCTGCTAGTTGTTGACATGTTATCCTTGAAGAGTCTGGATGGCTCATGCACTTGTATCTCTCCTCTAGAACAATGACCATCTCTCAGACTGCCTTCTCCTGCTCGTTTCCCACTGGAGATTTGTAGTGCTTTTCATATCCAGAACGTTTCTTCAAAAACCATTTCGACAGCTATACTTTATGAATTAAATTAAACTAAACAGTTTGAAATTTATGATTGTGTGTAGGAGGTTTTGGCTCCGATTCGAAAATCTTAATTTCATTATTGAAAATGCATTTAATAATCTTAATTAAACACGAATGTGTATAACTTTGAGCCATTTGTTTTATTTGTTTTGGAGGCCTGACTTAGAATGACGCAGAGTGAGGGTGAGTGTGGAATATTGGTCGAATGATGGTTATAATGGTAAGTGGAAATGGAAAAACTTCTAGCGTCCGCTTTGTCCAACATAAATTTCTTCATGACCCAGACGGGGATTGAACCCAAGTCGCCACGGTAGAAGACAGAGGCTAACCACTCGGTCATGGTCGATCTACAAAATATAGTCTTTGATGGCGGGTGGTGGTTCTGTTGGGGTACCAGTTACGTGCAAGAACAACGATAATTTTTTTTGTCGTCAGCACTCGCTGAAACGGGTATCGGGTAAGAAGTGCATCGGAATATGCACCATGGTGCAGAAGGGCGAGGGAGAAAGCAGCCGTAGCTGGTACGGACGCTATTTGCCGCACCGATAAACATGATGTAGCTCCTATGATAATCAATCGCGCTGTAATTTTTAGTGTTCATAGATAGATGTCTAAGGAAAGCGCAGAAAAAAAATTCGAAATCAAAATCTTTTTTGGAAAGTGAGATAAAAAATACTGTGACCTGCTCAAAATAGACATTGACACCCTTAGAAGTTGGCAAGCCGCAAACTTTTTTTAATGGGGGGGGGGGTCAAAGCGAGAGAAATGTTTAGTAAGAATGAAAATTAGTTTCAAAAAGTGGTTGCTATTCAGAAACTTCACAAGTTTCCGTGTAACGATGAGTTAAACAAAGGAGTATTTTCGCAGAGTAGCAGTATGTCTAAACCAGGCCTGCAGAACTCGCAAAGTAGGGGAACTATGACGTCAGCCTCACTCCACTGCTATTGGGGATGATCAACTTCCGCCTCGAGAATAAATGTTGATGCAGCCGAGCGTAACTAGAATGCCGTGACCGCACAGGTAGAAAAGGTGGGTGGGGTAAAAGAGGGGAGGAAAGCAGTCGCTCTCAAGAGCTACAGTTCTGCAGGCCTGATCTAAACTTTTGTCTGTTAGAACTGCAGATTCTCATAGAAATCATGCGGTGATTTAAAATTTGTCTTCGAAATGTTTCCATTGTTTAAAGTTTTCGAGTTAATCGTGAGTTTTGAAATGTAGTAAAAATAGGTCTGTTACATAAATAACATTTATACTGATTAAACACTAGTGTGACATACTTTGAAATTCAGAAAAATAAAAAGAATATAACAGTTTTTGTATTTATTATTATTATTATTATTATTATTATTATTATTATTATTATTATTATTATTATTATGTGGACTGAAGCTGTCTTGTTTCATTTTCCTGCGCTAGCACAGCCATTTCACTTCAAATCTATCAAGATTTCATCTCCAATTTTTTTTTTTTAAATTTTCGGGCACTTATAAATGTAAAATAAATTTGATCCCTATATATATATTTTTTTTTCTAGAAATCTAATTTCGACAGATATTAAATTACGAAATTTTCGGAAAACCGTCCGTACCAATTTCTCGGATCTATGTGCGGTTCTAATCATTCGTATTATTTAGTCATGGGTTCGGATGAAGGGTAAAAATCCCAGTGAAATAATATGGTATTCTACATATCAGGCTTGTGCACTTCTTTCACTGGATCCCTCAATAATTTCAGAAGATACCTGTATTTTTATGTTGACATAAACGAACATGCTGAGTATTTATTAATTAACTAAATGTGCTTATTTTAATACTTATTTGTACGTTGTGTGCATCATTAAACTATTATTACTGACGTAATTTCTGGCACAAACGAAACCCCGCCACTCGAATACTGCATACTTGTCAGCAACTACTGCTACACTAGCGTGCATTTCTTACCCCCCTTTAAGGAGAAATACCCAGTGGAAGAATGATCAAGATATGCAGCAATGGTACATGGAGAAAATTTGTCTTCAACTTCTGTCTTATCCTTCTGGCAGAAACATTTCACCAAGATGCCTATCCTAAGTAAGTAAGCTGGCAATGAAGGCAATTATGGTTCCTCCTCCATCTGCTTCAGTTTAGAGAAGCTTTTCTACTCTCATTTGGATTTTGAACTCTAAACGGTCATGTCTGAAAGAAGAAAATCTAGTCACACAACTTGCAGTTAATCAAAATTAACTTCGAGAGGGTGTTGTTCATTTGGAAAGTGACAGTGACAAGCATGACTAGAGTTTCATTTCATGACTAGATTGCTCACAGTGTATTCATTTATAAACTTAATAGGTACCTATCCTGCAAATTAACATTAGTGACAAAAAGTTCAGTTTGATGATATACATAAACAGTATTTGATTTAAGTTTATTGGTATAAAATACATTATTACGTGTTATTTATGTTAAAAGAAATTTAAAATAAAGCATAATTTGAAAAAAAAAAAGATAAAGCATAATTATCAAACAATAAAGCTTAATGTGGGTTGCTCTAGTGATCAGAATTATACTTTTGGGTATTTCACCGTGTCTTGGAACTTGACAAATTAAATGCCAAGTTCCAGGACACCGGTGGACTACCCAAAGGTGTAATTCTGATGTAACTATTTACAGCAATTCAGAAGAAGAATTGGATGTTTCTACAGTGTGCTGGTAGTCATCTCCAACTTGTCAGAACTGCATACAGGTTTAAACTGCAGAGCGAATTAGTACGAGCAGGATTACCTACTCTGCCAGAGGCAGACCAGCCGACTGCTGACTTCACGCCCATATGCCTCGGCAGACGTGAACGATCATCCAAGTAGTGCAGAACTATCGTGTGGTTAGTACGATGCTCTTCTCAGCTGGTTCGCGGAATCGGATTTGCTATTACTGTAGCTCCCTAAATTCATCATAATGCTGGCTGAGCACAGGTTCCATACAGCGGCGAAATTTCATGACAAAATTTCGTTCCCCATGAAGATCCGAACCAGCGCGCATTCCGTAACGCGAGCCCAGGTATGATGCCACGACGTTAGACCACGGCGTTACTGCGGGATGAGATACCTTTGAAGAACATGAACATGTATAATCTTGAGTAAATTTTTGTAATATGGAAAATTATATGTATAAAATGAATTTCAGGTAATTTTTAGTAATATTGATTACCACAGGTAAGAAAAATTCCAATTTAAGGTGTCAGTACTGCTGTTAAATGATATCTACACGAACAGTGAGTAATGCCCGTAGGCCTAATATAATGAGTACTTGAACTGCAGCGAGACTCAATATGGCGGATGCATTGAATTGAATGGAATGGAATGGAATGGAATGGAATTTCGGGAGGGAACATTACGACCCAACACTGCGAACTTTCAAGATCTGTTGCGCTATCCCTCAAGCTAGACGCATTCCCACACCCACACTGGCTGATCACACTAAGGTTCGCTGCGTAGCCAGGTTTTAAGCAGGCAATCCCACTCGTCCTTAGGTCATCTCCCTGTCGCCAGCCGGCGTTGGGGAATTCTGTAGAATGACAGAATGGAGAGATGTTGATGCTTGAATTCTACGACTCTTCTGCTTTGCTTCCCTTTCGAAGGAAACCATGTACCAATTACTACCTGTTGCGTTCTTTGAACTTTTCCAACTTCTGGATCCGATACTACGTAAATACCAGAGGATGATAAAATGATAACTAATGCTTACCATAATAGAATGCGATATAATTGTTTCATAAATAGACTGACGATTTGCATGTTTTCACAGATACGTCATATTTAAGAAGCACATATCTGCGTTTCGAATAAGACCAATTTTTACTTTTCATAGTGTGCCTATTTCAACAGTTTTTCACTGGTGATAGTGCATATTTTAATGTGACATTGCATATAATTTAGCCCAGTTTACCATTTTTTCACCTTATCCACACATTTTCACGATGAAGCTTTCGATAGGTAACACATAGCTAAAATTGTTTCTCAGAGAAATCAGGTATAATTACATTGAATGAAAAACTTCTTCTGTCATAGATTTTATAGTGTAATGAGATCCATTCGAATTGCTTTGCACAGTTAACCTTGTAGCCCTTGTTAAAATAAATAAAAACAAACTGACTTTATTTTTCTGTAGTTTTTTATGACAATCACAAGAACTAATCTGCTCAAAATTTGTATATCCATAGTCGTTACGGAAGTATAGGCTAATACAGAGAAGACTTTTCTGCAGGAATCGCGTGTATACTTTATGAATTCCTGTCTTGCCGCTAATTTTAAATCAAGGCAGCTCGTCACGATCGGTCATCTTTAGCGTCACATGTCACCACAAAGTTACATATCCCATTCTTGTGCTTGCCTGTGAATTCTAATAATTTCATTCATTTTTTGCGGTCGGATTCTACAGTTGGTACGTACCGTATGACCCTAAAAACTGATATAGAGCATTAGAAGGTCCCGGGTGATGCCAGCATTTTTCCGTTGCGACAACTTACATAATGGCTCTAATGTACACTCTGCCTCCTGTTAAATTAAATATCGGTTCTTCGCTTTGGGGCACAAGGCGGTCGAAGCGCGGTGCTGACCACGTTACTTAAAGGAGCAGTCCGCGATAAAATTCCATATTTCGATTATATTATAGGATGTTTACCAAAGTAATCCTTGGATTAACGGCGTTTGTTGCATCGCTCTACGCCTTTTAGTTCGCGAAATATTAAAGGTCTTACTGCAAGCTCTGACGTCATAACCACTGATCGCTTCATAAGACTGCGTTGTAGTTCCGTTTGACATACATTGGTGTAGAACGAGTAAATATATATTCATACGTTACAGTCAGTTATTATTAACACACTTAGGACCTATCACATGCATATACTGTAATAATAATAATAATAATAATAGTAATAATAATAATAACTTACCCATTTTGAATTTCGTACGCATAGTGATTAGAACAACTTGGGTCTGGTAAGTGTTCAAACTGAAAAGGTTTAATATGTCGATCCATTATAACCTAATTCAACGCCTTCACTGAGTGAGTGAATGTATGTGAGACGTGAAATATTCCTTATGAATGGACAGCAAATACGTGTTTATCTCACGTCAACAATAAATTAGTACATGGTTTATATTATTCTATTGCGTCATAGTTGTTGAGTCACATGGTTTAGGCACGAAGCTATGTTTGGGGGAGCCTCTAAAACATGTGGATCATCGAATTGCGGCAGTTGATAACCAGAACTACTTCCAAGACATTTTCTGTATAGTAGCTTCTCTCCACGCATTTTTCTTCCAGCTGTATGTTTTGTCTTCCACCCATCATTTAGTGGCTTTAAAATCTACAAGTTGCGGGGGATTTGTCTAATTTCTTAAAAAAATGTTAAATTCATGTGGAGTCACCTATATTTAACAACAATTTCACGTTCGCATGCAGAGGAATATGGGTAGAGTACTGGAGTCTGGAGCCAGTTACATCTCTTTTCACGTTGTAATTATGGTCCATTATCGCAAGTATAGTTCTTGTTACCATTCGACCATATGGAAAGTGTTTTCTCTTAGGAGTGAAAAGTAATCTCTCGTTATGGTATGATTCAAATTTGCTGGTGTGACAAAATTGATTAGTCTGATTTAGGTCTTTCAAAATGGCAGGGTTACATACAACTTTTTTCAGAGCATTGTAATCGCTGGATCCAGGTTCGATCCATTCCCTCTCACTATTGTATGGGTGAATGTGTGCACATTTTTTATTATGTCTCTGTTTCTCCCAATTCGTGTATATTACAAACATGATTTAATACAGAAATGAATCTGTCTTCTAAGTCGTCAGAATCACCTTCACATGTAGCACGAAACCGCATAGGTGA